>NC_092508.1:112665780-112965780 GCF_047511675.1 Marmota flaviventris
GAGGGCTAGGGTTAGTGTTAAGGTTAGGGTTAGGGTTAGGGTTAGATTTAGGTTAAGGATGGGATTATATCTACTTTTAGCACTAGAGTGAGGATTAGAGTTAGGGTTTGGTTATGGTTACATTTATGATTAAGACGAGGTTTATAGCTAGAATGTGGGCTAAGGTTTTTAGTAGGATTAGGGCCAGGATTAGAGCGAGGGCTAATGTCAGGTCTAGGGTTACAGTTAGGGGGAGTTTTAGGGTTAGGTTTATAGCTGGGTCTATTTTAATGGTCAGGTTTCTTGTTATGGTCAGGTTTAGAGCTATGGGTATTATTGGGGTAAGGGTCAGGATAGGGTTTTTATTAGATTAAGGTTTAGGGTTAAGGCTCAAGTTATCATTATGGTTATGAATAGGTTAATGATAGTTTTAGGTTTAGAGTTGATGTTAGGTGTAGGGCAATGGATAGGGTTAGGGTTAAGTATAGGATTAGGGTTCAGTCTATGGTTAGCATAAGGCTTAGGGTTATCATTAGGGTAATGTGGTAGGGCTAGTGTTATGCTTAGGATTAGGTCTAGGGTTAGGCCTGGGTTTAGGTTTAGGGCTAAGTTTAGGTTTATGGTTAGCTTTAATGTTAAAGCTAGGGTAGGGCTTAGGTTAGGGCTAGATATTGCAATAGGTTAAGGCTATGGCAAATGTAAGATCTTTTTTATTATTAGGGCTAAGTTTAGAGTTAAATATAAAGCTAAGTATAGTTTTATGGTTAGTTTTAGGGTTAGGGTGATGTTTAGAGGTAGGGTTAGTGTTAATATCAGGGTCAGTTTTCAGTTTAGGGTATGGTTAATGGTAAAGCCCGAATTAGGACTAGGTTTAAAACTAGTGGAAGTGTTAGTTTTTGGCTTTAGGCTAAGGGTTATTATTAGGGCTAGAGCTAAGTTTTCCTTTAGGTCTAAGGCTAGAGTTATGGATAGTTTAGGATTAGGTTTAGGTCTAGGGCTAGTGTTAGGGTTAGGTTTAGGTATAAGGTTACCAAGAGGGCTAATGTTAGGGTTTGGTTTAGGGTTACGTTCAGGTTTAGACCTATGATTAGTGTTAGGTCAGAAAAAGGGTCAGAGTTATGGTTAGGGTTTGGGTTATGGTTAGAGCTAGAATGAGGGCTAGGGTTAGGACAACTCATAGGGTTAGTGTTTTGGTTAGGTTGAGGAATAGAATTAGGATTAGGATTAGAATTAGCATTAGGTTTAGGGTTTGGCATATGGTAAGGGATAGGGTTAGAGCTAGGGTTAGGGCTAGGGTTAGGGTTAAAGCTAGGTTTAGGGCTCAGATTAGGGCTAGCTTTGTGTTAGGGTTATGGCTAGGGTTAGAGCAATGGCTAATGTAAGAACTATGGTTTATAGGGTTAGTTTTAGGGTTATGGTTAGGGTTTAAATCTCTAGTGTTAGGATTATGTTTAAGGGTAGGTTGAAATATAGAGCTAGTGTTAGTGTTAGGTTAATAGTCAGGGTCAGGTTTAGATTTAGGGTTAGGGTTAGGACTCGAATTAAGGCTAGGATTACTGTAAGGGTTCGGTTTAAGGTTAGGGTGGTGTGTAGAGCTAAGGTGAGTTTTAGGATGTGAGTCAGAGTTAGGGATAGTATGAAGGTTAAGATTAGGACTCCAATTAGACTAGGGTAAGGTCTAGGTGTAGTGTTAAGGTTTGGTTTAAGTTAAGGTTTAGAGTTAGGGCTCTTGCTCAGTTTTGTTTTACTGCAAGGGTTAGTGTTATTGCTAGTTTAATGATTAGCATTCGGGCTAGGGCCAGTGTTAATGTTAGGCTTAGGTTTAGGATTAGGGTTAGATTTAGAGTTAAGGTTAGATCTAGGGTTAGGACTAGGAATAAGGATTTGGTAATGGTTATGGCTAGGTTTAGGATTACAGTAATGGACAGTGTTAGAAGAAGGGACAGGGCTACTGTGAGAGTTAGAGTTAGTCTTAGGGCTAGGGTTAGGGTTTGGGTTAAGGACAGGGTTAAATTAGGGCTAGGATTAGGGCTAGGATTAGTGTTTACCTTAGGCCTAGAGTTAAGGTTAGGGTTAGGTTTAAGTTTAGGATAAGGAATGGCATTATAGCTAGGCTTAGAGATAAGGTGAAGGTTAGAATTAGGGTTTGGGCTATGGTTAAGTTAGGGTTAGGGTAATGATTAAGGCTAGGTTTGGGGCTAGGATGAGGGCTATGCTTTATTTTAGTGTTAGGGCTAGGATTAGGCCTAGGGCTAATATCAGATCTAGGGTTATGGTTAAAGATACTTTTAGGGTTAGGTTTATGCCTACCTATAATGAAAGGATTAGGTTTAGCTTTGGGGTCAGGTTTAGATCTAGGGTCAAAGTCTGGGTTAGAAGTTTGGGATAGGATAAGGTTTAAAGTTAGGGCTCAAATTAGCATCATGGTTAGTGTTAGTGTAATTATAATATGAGGTTTCGGGTTTAGGTTTGGTTTAGAATAATGCATATGTTTTGGATTAGGGATAGGGTTAGGTTTAGGCCTAGAGTTATGGTTATTGCAATGGATAGCTTTAGAGATATGTTTAGGGCTAGGGTAATGGTTTTGATTAGGGTTAGCATTATGATTAGGTTTAGGGTTAAAGCTCGGGTTAGGTCTTGGATTGGCTAGGTTTTGGGTTAAGTTAGTGCTAAGGTTAGGGGTAAGGCGAACAAGTTAGTATCAGGGTTACAATTAGGGTTAAATTTAGGGTTAGGGTTAGTGGTAGGTCTAGTGTTAGGTTTAGGGTTAGGTTTAGGGTGATGTTTAGACTAGGGTTTGTATTATGGTCAAGTCAGGGTCAGTGTCAGTTCTAGTTTTCAGCTTAAAACTAGAATTAGAGCTAAGGTTATGTTTAGAGTTAAGGGTTTGTTTAGGTTAAGGGTTAGAGTTAGGGCTATGGCTCAGTTTTTTTTAGGGCTAGGGTTAAAGTTAGATTTAGAGTTATGGTGAGGGTTAGGCTTAGGGTTAGGTTTTGATTTAGAGTTTAAATAGATCTAGGTTAGGGCTAGAGCTAATGATAGGGTTAGGCTTAGGGTTAGGGTTTGATTTAAAGTTAAAATTAGATCTAGGTTAGGGCTAGAGCTAATGATAGGGCTAGGGTTAGGGCTGGGTTTAGGGCTAGAATTAGTGTTCCTGCAAGTGATAGGGTTAGAACTAGGGATGGGGCAAGGGTGAGAGTTAGTTGTAGGGCTAGGATTTGAGCTAGGGTTATGAATAGGACTAAATTGAGTGCTAAGATTAGGGCTAGGGTTAGTTCCTGGGTTAGGCTAAAGTTAGGTTTAGGGTTAGTATTAAGGCTAGGTTTAGGGCTGGGGTTTGTGTTAGGTTTAGGGCTAGGATTAAGGCTATGGCTAATGTCAGGTCTAAGCTTATGGTTGGGGATAGTTTTAGGATTAGTGTTTATGGCTAGGTCTAGTGTAAGGGTTAGATTTAGTATAAAAGTCATCCTTAGAGCTAGGAGATTTATTAGGGTCAGGGTCAGTGTTAGAGTTTGTTTGAGGTTAGCTTTTAGGGTTAGTGCTTGAATTAGCACTAGGTTGTGGGTTAGGGTAATGATAGGGTTTTGTTTAGAGTTAGCATTAGGTTTAGGGTAATGATAGGATTAGGGTTAGCAATAGGTTAAGGTTAGGCCTAGGGTTCACATTAAGTTAAGGGTTATGGTTAGTATAATGGATAGGATTAGAGTTATATTTAGGGCTAGGTTTATGGTTAAGAAGAGGTTTTGAATTAGGGTTAGGGTTAGGGTTAAAACTAGGGTTAGGCCTTATGTTTAGCATAAGGGGTTGGTTTTGATCTGTGGTTAGGGCTAGGGTGAGGGTTAGGTTTAGGGTTACTTCTAGAGATAGATTATAGTACTCATAGGTTAGGGTTAGGATTAGGGCTAGGGACATCATTAGGGATAGGGTTAGGTTTAGGGTAATGTATACGATTAGATGTAGATTTAGGCTATGTTTAAAGTTAGACTGAGGTTTAGGCTTAGAGTTAGGGCTATGGTTATGTTTAGGTTTATAGTAAGGGTTAGGGTTTGAGCTAGGGTTAGGTCTATGGCAAGTGTGAGATTTAAGGTTAGGTCTAGGGTTAGTTTCCAGTTAGTCTTAGGTTTTAGCATTAAGCCTAGGATTATAAATAAGGTTAGGTTTAAGTTTAGAGTAATGAGTATGTTTAGCGCTAGGTTGTAGGGCTAGGGTTAAGTTTAGAATTAGGGATAGGGTTAGGGTTAGATTGAGGATAGGTTTAGGTTTATGTTTAGAGAAATGTTTAGGCTTTGAGCTAGGATTAGTACTAAGGCGAGGGTTAGGTTAGGGTTACTGCTAGGGTTAGGTTAGGGTTAGGTTTATGCTTAAGGCTTGATTTAGGCCTAGGACTAGCTCTCACTTTTGTGTTACGTTTAGGGCTAAGGTTAGGGCTATGGGTAATGTAAGAGATAGGGTTATGTTCAGGCTAGCTGTAGGGTTAGGGTTATGGCTAGGTCTAGTGTTCGGTTTAGATAAGCACTAGGGTTACTCTTAGTGTTCTGTTAAGGTGAGGGCTGTGTTTAGAGCTAGGGTGACTTTTTAGGATATCAGTCAGGTCAGGGTGTGCTTTAAGGTTTAGGGTTATGACTTGAATTAGGGCTAGGGTTACTGTCAGGGTTTGGTTTAATTTAGCATGGTCTTTAGAGCTAGGGTCAGTGTTAGGATATGAGTCAGGGTCAGGGTAAGTTTTAAGGTTAGGGTTAGGACTTGAATTAGGGCTAGAGTTTTCTCTAGGTATAGTGTTAGGGTTTGGTTTAAGTTAAAGTTTAGTGTTAGGGCTGTTGCTCAGTTTTGTTTTAGGTTTGGGCTAGTTATAAGATTAGCATTAGGGTTAGGGCTAGTGTTAGTGTTAGGCTTAGGGTTAGATTTGGATTTAGTGTTAGATCTAGGATTAGGGCTAGTTCTAACTATTGGGCAAGGGTTAGGGCTAGGGTTATGGTTACGGTAACAGATAGGGTTAGAAGTAGGGCTAAGGTTAGGGTGAGAGTTAGAGTTAGTCTTAGGCTAGGGTTTTGGTTAGTTTTATGGATAGGGATAAGTAGGGCTGGGATTAGGGCTAGGGTTAGTGTTCAGCTTTGGCCTAGTGTTAGGCTAGGGTTATAGTTAATTTTAGGATACATTATGGTGTTATAGCTAGGTTTACAGGCAGGGTGAGGGTTAGAATTAGGGTTAGGGCTACGGTTAGGGTTAGGGTTATGATTAAGGCTAGCTTAAGGGCTAGGATGAGGGCTAGGGTTGTTGTAGGTTTAGATCTAGAAGTAGGGCTAGGGATAATGTCAGGTCTAGTGTTACAGTTTGGAGTATATTTAGGGTTAGGTTTGTGTCTATGCCTAGTGTAAGGGTTAGGCTTTGGGTAAGGGTCAGGTTTAGAGCTAGGTGTATTTTTAGGGTCAGGATCAGTGTTTAGGGTTTTTTTAGGTTAAGTTTTAGTGGTAGGGCTCAAATGAGCATAGGGTTAGTGTTAGGGTTATGGTAATTGATTGGGTTAGGTTTAGGTTTCAGGGTAGGTTTAGGGTTTGGAGAGCATTAGGGTTAGCAAAAGGGTTAGGGTTATGCCTAGGGTTAGCATTAGGATTAGGGTTATCATAAGGATAATATATAGGGTTAGATCTATGGTTAGGGCTAGGGTTAGGTTAGGATTAGTGCTAGAGTTAGGTTAGGTTTGGGGTTAGAGCTATTAATCCTAGTTTAGGGTTAGGGTTAGGTTTATATTTAGGGTAAAGTTTAGGTTTTTGAGCTAGGGTTGGATCTAGGACAAGGGTTAGGTTTAGTGTTATGGTCAGGGTTAGGTTTATGTTTAGGGCTAGGGTTTTCATTAGGGTTAGGATTAGGTTTAGGGTAATGGATTGGGTTACATGTAAGGTTAGCTTTATTGTTAAGGTTAGGTTTAGGTTTAAGTTTAGTTTTAGGCTAGGTTTACTGTTGATTTTAGGGTCAGAGTTAGGGTTTGAGTTAGGGTTAAGACTATGGCAAGGTTTAGGTTTAGGGTTAGGTCTAGGGTTAGGTTTATGGTTAGGGTTAGGGTTTCAGTTAGGGTTATGGATAGGGTTATCATTAAGGTTAGGGTTAGAGTTAGAGTAATGGCTAAAGATAAAGCTAGTGTTAGGTCTAGGGTTTAGGTTAGAATTACGGCTCCGTTTAGAGTTATGGTTAGGGATTGTGCTGGGGTTATGTTTTGTCTAAGGGTTAGGCTTTGAGCTCAGGTTTGGACTAAGGTGAGGATTAGGGTTAGGGTTAGGACTAAGGTTAGGGTTATGCTTAGGGTAGGTTTAGGCCTCGATTAGGGTTAGGGTTATTTAAGTTTTGTGTTAGGTTTAGCCCTAGGGTTAGTGCTATGTGTAATGTAAGTTCTAGGGTTCTGATTAGAGCTAAGTTTTAGGGTTAGGCTTAATACTAGGTCTAGTGTTAGGTTTAGGTTTGGGGTTAAGGTAAGGTTTAGAGCTAGGTTTAATGTCAGTGTCAGGGCCAGTATTCAGGTTAAATTTAGGGTTAGGGTGAAATCCAGAATAGTACTAGGGTTAGGTCTAGTGGCAGGGTTAGTGTTTGGTAAGGTTAAGGTTTATCCATAGGGCTAGCACTAGTTTTTATCTAGGCCAGGGGCTCGAGTAATAGCTAAATTTAGGATTAGGTTTAGGTATGGGGCTAGTGTTAGGTTTAGGTTTAGGTATAAGTTTACTGGTAGGGCTAGTTTCAGGTTTCGGTTTCTGTTAAGGTCAAATTTAGACCTATAATTAATGTTTGGGTCAGATAAGGGTGAAGGTTAGGCTGAGGTTTGGGGTTAGGATTTGATCTAGAATAAGGCTGGTGTTAGGACTAGTAATAGGGTTATTGTTTGGGTTTGGCTAAGGATTAGGATTAGGACTAGAGTTAGCATTATGAATAGGGTTTGGCTTAGGGTAATGGATAGAATTAATGCTAGGGTTAGGGCTAGTAAGAGTTATGTTTAGGGCTAGTTTTAGGGTTAGGTTTAGCGTTAAATCTAGTGTTAGGTTAGGGTTACGGTTTGGCTAAGGCCAATATAAGAACTAGCTTTATAATTATGGTTAATTTTAGGGTTACGGTTTCAGCTAGGTATAGTGTTAGCATTAGTTTTAGGGTTAGGGTGATATTTAGAGCTAGGGTTTGTGAATGAGGGTTAGTTTTAGCCTAGGACTCGAATTAGAGCTTGGGTTATGACTAGTTATGGGTTAGGGTTTGGTTAATTTAAGATTTAGGGTTAGAACAATGGCTAGGTTTTATTTTAAGGCTAGAGCTTGGATTAGGGCTATTTTTAAGATTAGCAATAGAGTTAGAGCTAGTTGTAGAATGAGGTTTTGGCTTAAGTTTAGGGTTAGATTTAGAGTTATGGTTAGATCTAGGGTTAGAGCTATGGCTAGCATTAGGGCTCAGGTTAGGGCTATTGTGAGGGTTATGGTAACAAATAGGTTATAAATAGAAAGGGCTAGGGTGTGAGTTAGAGTTAGTCTTAGGGCTAGGGTTAGGGGTAGGGTTAAGGTTAGATTTCAAATAGGGCTAGGATTAGTGCTATGATTATTGTTATGGTTAGGCCTATGGTTAGGGCTAGGGTTAGGGTTAGTTTTAGGGAAAGGATGGGGTTATTTAGCTAGGTTCAGTGCTAGGGCGAAGGTTATATTTAGGGATAGGGATAGAGTGAGGATTTCATTTAGGATTAAGTAGGTTTAGGGCTCGGATGAGGGCTATGGTTTGCGTTAGGTTTAGGGCTAGGATTAGGGCTAGGGATAATGTCAGGTCTAGGGTTATGCTTAGGGATAGTGATAGAGATAGGTTTATGGCTAGGTCTAGTGTAAGGATTAGGTTTAGTGTAGGGCTCAGGTATAGAGCTAGGTTATTATTAGGGTCAGAGTATGAGTTATGGTTTGGTTTGGGTTAAGGCTTACAGTTAGGCTCAAAATAGCATTAGAGTTAGAGTTGGGGTTAGGGTACTGGATAGAGTTAGATTTACAGTTCAGGTTAGGTTTAGAGTAATATATAGGATTAGTGTTAGGGATAGGGTTAGGGTTAGGCCAAGGGTTAGCATTGGTGTAAGCTAAACAGTGAATAGGTTTAGTGCTAGTGTTAGGGCTTTGGAAAAAGTTAGGCTTAGGGCTAGGATTTGGGTTACTCCTAGGGTTAGAGTTAGGGTTCTGTTTAGGGTAAGTGTTAGGGTTGAGCTAGGTTTAGGGCTAGGGCAAGGGTTAGGGTTAGAATCAGGGTTACAATTAGGGCTACGGTTAGGGTTAGGGTTAGGGTTAGGGCTAGGGTTAGCATTATGGTTCGGGTTATGTTTAAGGTAATGGATAAAGTTAGAGCTAGTATTTGGGCTATGGTTCACTTAGGATTAGGGATAGAGTTAGGGTTAGGTTTAGAGCTAGGGTTATGTTTACAATAAGGTTTAGAGTTTGAGTTAGGGTTAGGGCTAGGACAAGCATTAGGTTTAGAGTTTGTGCTAGGGTTAGGGTTAAGGTTATGGTTAATTCTAGGTTTAGGGCTTGTATTAGGCCTAGGTTTTGTGTGAGGTTTATGGCTAGTGTTAGGGATATGGGTAATGTAAGAGCTAGGGTTATGTTTATGGCTAGTTTTTTGGGTTAGGGTTATAGATATGTCTAGTGTTAGGTTTAAGTTTTGAGAAAGGATAAGGATTAGAGATAGGGTTTGTGTTAGGGTAAGCATTAGTGTTCGGGTTAGCATTGGGTTTATTGTTATGGCTAGAATTAGAACTAGGGTTAGGTCTAGAGCCAGGGTTAGTCTTTGAATTAGGTTAATGGTTATTTTAGGCTAGGGCTAGGTTTTTGTTTAGGACTAGGGCTAGAGTTATGGCTATATTTAGGATAAGTTTGGGTCTAGTTCTAGTGTTATGGTTAGGTTTAGGTATAGGTTTACTGGTAGGGCTAGTGTTAGGATTCAGTTTAGTGTTTAGGTCAGGCTTTAACTAGGTTAGTGATAGGGTCAGCATAAGGGCAAGGGTTGGGCTTAGGCTTCAGATTAGGTTACAGATAGTATGAGGGCTAGGATTAGGATTAGGAATATAGTTAGTGTTTGAGGTAAGATAAGGATTAGTTTAAAAGTAGGGTAGCATTTGGGTGAGAGTTTGTTAGGGTAAAGTTTAGGTTCAGAATTAGGGTTAGATTTAGAGTTAGGGTTAGTTCTAGGTTTAGGACTATGGTTCGGGTTAGGACAAAGTTTAGGGCTAGTGTTAGGGTTAGGCAATAGATAAGTTTGGTACTAGAAATAGGTCTAGGGCTAGAGTTAGTGTTAGTCTTAGGGCTAGGGTTAGAGTTATGGTTACAGTTAGCAATAAATTAAGGCTAGGATTTGAGCTAAGGTTAGTGTTAGGTTTATGCCTAGGGTTAGGGCTAGGGTTATGTTAATGGTAGTGTTAGGGTTAGGGTTAGGGATAGGGGAAAGGATGTGGTTACACTTAGGTTCAGAACTAGGGCAAGGGTTGAAATTAGGGTTTGGGATAGGATTAGTGTTCGGGTTAGGATTAAGGCTAGGTTTACTATTAGGATGACGGCTGGGGTTTGTGTTAGGTTTAAGGCAAGATAAGGTAGAGTGCTAATGTCAGGTCTAGGGTTACATTTAGGGATACTGTTAGGGTTAATTTTATGGCTAGCTCTAGTTTAAAGGTTATGTTTAGGGTAAGGGTCAGTTTAGAGCTAGGTGTGTTATTAGAGTCAGGGTCTTGCTCAGAGTTTGGATTAGGTTTTGGTTTATTATTAGGGCTCGAATTAGCATTAGGGTTAGGTTTAGAGTTAGGGTTAGAGTAAGTGATAGTGTTAAGTTTAGTGTTCATTTTAGGTTTACGTAAGGATAAGTTTAATATTAGCGAAAGTTTTGTGGTTAGGCCTAAATGGATAGGGTTAGATTTAGGTTTAGGACTAGGTTAGTGTTAGGTTTAGCATTAACTGTTAGGGTTTGTGCTAGGATTAGGACTATGGCAAATGTTAGGTTTACGGTTAGGTCTAGGGGTAGGTTTAAAGTTAGGGTTAGTGAGGGTTTAGGGTTAGGGCTAGGTTAAGTTTACAGTTATGGTTACAGTATGTTAGTTTTAGGGCTAGTGTTATTATGATATTTATAATTAGGGTTAGGGTAATGGGTGGATTAGAGCTATGTTAGAGCTATGTTTGGGTTAGGCTTATGTTTAGGGTAATGGATAAGTTTAGGTCTAGGATTATTGTTAGGATTTGGCTAGGGTTAGTTTTAGGTCTAGGGTTAGTGTTAGGGTTAGGTTTAGGGTAAGTGTAGAGTTTGAGCTATGGTTAGGGCTAAGTTGATGATGGGGTTAGTATCAGGTCTAGGTTTAGGATTAGGTTTAAGTTTAAAGCTAGGTTATCATTAGGGTTAGGTTATGTTTAGAGTAATGGATAGGGTTAGAGCTAGAGTTAGGGCTAGGATTATGGTTAGGATTAAGTCTAGGGTTAGGGCCAGATTTAGGTTTAGGTTTAGGTTTAGGGTAATGGTTACAGGCTAAGGTTAGGGTTATTGTTAAAACAAGGTGTAGGGCTCAGTTTAGGTATAGATTTTGCATTAGGTTAAGGTTATGGCTAATGTAAGAACTAGAGTTATGATTAGGGCTACTTTTAGGTTTACAGTTAGGCTAGTACTAGTTTTAGGTTTATGTATACTTTTAGAGTGATGTTAGAGCTAGGGTTAGTTTAAGGTCAGAGTCAGGCTCAAGGTTAGTTTTAGGGTTATGTTAGGACTGGAATTAGGGCTAAGGTTAGGGCTAGGTGTAGGGTTAAGTTTTGGTTTAGATAAGTGTTAAAGTTAGGGCTATGGCTTTGTTTTATTTTAGGGCTTGAACTAGATTAGGTCTAGTTTTCAGATTAGTGTTACTGTTAGAGCTAGTGTTAATGTGAGGCTTAGGCTTAATTTTAGGGTTGAAGTTAGAGTTACGGTTAGTTTTAGGGTTAGGGCTAGGGCTAGTGTTAGGGCTAAGGTTAGGGCAAGAGTCAGGGTTATGTTAAGGGTAGATCTAGGAATAGGGCTAGGGCAAGAGTTAGAGTTAGTCTTAGGGATAATGGTAGGATTAGGGCTAAATTAGGGATAGGATCAGGTCTAGGATTAGTGCAAGGGTCAAGTCTAGACTTAGAGTTAGAGTTATATTTGGGTGAAGGGATGGGTTTATAGCAAGGTTCAGAACTAGGGTGAGGGATAAAATTAGGGATAGGGCTAGAGTTCTGGTTCGGGTTTGGATCAAGGTTAGGTTTAGGGCTAGATGAGGGCTAGTGTTTGTGTTAGGGTTATGGCATGAATTAGGGCTAGGGCTAATATCAGGTCTAGGGTTATGGTTAGGGATAGTTTTGGGGTAAGATTTATGGCTAGGTCTAGTTTCAGAGTTAGGTTTAGTGTGAGGTTCAATTTGAGAGCTAGGGGTAGTATAATAGTCAGAATCAGGTTTTGGGTTTGTGTTAGGTTGAGGTTTAGGGTTATGGCTCAAATTAGCATTAGGTTTGAGTTAGGGCTAGTGTAATGGATAAGGTTAGGTTTAGGCTTCAGGTTTGGTTTAGGGCTCAGGTTAGATAGTGTAATTGATAGGGTTAGGGTAAGGCCTACGGTTAGCATTAGGTTTATTGTTATCATTAGGGTAATGGAAAGGGTAGTGCTAGGGTTATGTTTAGGATTAGGGCTAGAGTTAGAGTTAGGTTTAGGGTTAAGGCTAGGGTTAGGTTTAGGGTATGGGTTAGGATTTGAGCTAGGGTTAGTGCTAAGGATAGGGTTAGGCTTAGGATTAGGTCTAGGATTAGGGATTAGGGTTACCATTACGGTTAATGGTATGGACAGGTTTAGATGTTGGGTTAGGTTTAGGGTTAGGTTTAGGTTTAAGACTAGGGTTTGAGTTGAGTTTAGCATAATTGTTAGAGTTTGAGCTAGGGTTAGGACTGTGGCAAGGGTTAGGTTTATGGTTCAGTCTAGGTTTAGGTTTACAGTTAGGTTTAGAATAGGTTTAGGTTTAGGAATAGGGTTATCATGATGTTTATATTTAGGGTTAGGCTTATGGGTGGGGTTCGAGCTTAGGTGAAGTCTAGTTTTAAGTTTAGGATTAGGGCTAGTGTTAGAGTTAGGGTTAGGCTTCCCATTTTCTTAAGGTTAGGTTAAGGGTAATTGTCAGGGATTGAGTAAGTGTTAGGCTATGTTGAGGCTTCAGTTAGAATCAGGGCTAGGGATAGAGTTAGGGTTAGGGTTAGGGTTAGGGCTAGGTTTAGTATTAGGTTTAGGGTTTTGGTTTGGGTAATCGATAGAGTTAGAGCTAGAGATTGGGCTATGGTTACGGTTAGGATTAGAGCTAGGATAGGGTTTAGGTTTGGGGTTAGGGTTATGTTTAGGGTAAGGGCTAGAGTTTCACCTAGTGTTAGTGATAGGGCTAGGTCCAGGATTAGGTTCTGCCTAGGGCTAGGAACAGAATCATGGTAGGTTTAGGGTTAGGGTTAAGGTTAGGGCTAGGGTTATCATTAGGGTTAGGATAAGGGTTAGGGTAATGGATATGGTTAGATATAGGCTTAGGTTTAGGTTTAGGGTTAGATTTAGTTTTAGGGTTAATGTTAAGGGCTACGGTTATGTTTAGGTTTATGGTATGGGTTAAGTTTTGAGCTAGTATTAGGGCTATGGAGAGTGTTAGGTTTAGGGTTTGGTCTATTGTTAGTTTTCAGGTTAGGGATAGGATTATGTTTAGGGTTAAGGCTAGGGTTATCGATACAGTTAGGTATACGTTTAGAAAAGTTGTAGGTTTAGAGCCAAGTTTAGGGATAGGGTTAAGTTCAGGGTTAGGGCTAGGTTAGTGTTTAGAGTAAGGTATAGGTCTAAGTTTATATTTATGGTAAGGGTTAGACTTTGAGTAAGGTTTAAGACTAAGGCTAGGGTTAGGTTTAGAGTTAGGGTTAGGGCTAGGATTAGGGTTAAAGTTACACGTAGGTCTAGATTGAGGCCTAGAATTTCCTCTAAGTTTTGTGTTAGGTTAAGACATAGAATTAGGGCTATGGTTAATGTAAGAGCTAGGATTATGATTAGGGCTAGTTGTAGGGTTAGGGTTGTGGCTATGTCTAGTGTTAGGTTTAAGTTTTTGTGTTAGGGTCAGGTTTAGAGTTAGGTTTAGTGTTAAAGGCAGGGTCAGTGTTCAGGTTAGTGTTAGAGCTAAGGTTCAAGCCAGAATTGGGACTAGGTTTATGTCTAGGGGTTGGGTTAGTCTTGGCATTAAGTTAAGTTAAGGGTTATTGTTAGGGCTAAGACTAGGTTTTTGTTTAGGTTTAGAGCTAGAGTTAAGTCTAAATTTAGGATTAAGTTTAGTAGGGTTAGGGATAGGGTTAGAACAAGTGTTAGGGGTAGGGTTAGGGTTAGGGTTAGGGTTAAAGCTAGGTGTAGGGCTCGGATTAGGGCTCGTATTTGTGTTAGTTTGGGGGCTAGGGTTAGGGCAACAGGTAATGTAAGAACCAGGGTTACAATTAGGGTTAGCTTGGGGTTAGGGTTAGGGGTAGTTCTAGTGTTTGTTAGATTTAAGGTTAGGGTGATATTTATAGCTAGAGTTATTTCTAGAATAGGAGTCAGGGTCAGGCTTAGTTTTAGGGTTTGAGTTAGGACTCGAATTAGAACTAGGTTTACTGTTAGGGTTCAGTTTAAGGTTAGCATCATGTTTAGAGCTAGGGTGAGTATTAGGATATGAGTCAGGTTCAGGGTAAGTTTTAAGGTTAGGGTTAGGAATCAATTAGGGCTAGGATTAGTTTTTGTAGTAGTATAGGGTTTGGTTTAAGTTAAGGTTTAGTGTTAGGTCTATTGCTCAGTTTTGTTTTAGTCCTAGGGTTAGAGTTAGGGCTAGTTTTACAATTAGTATTAGGGTTAGTGCTAGTGTTAGTGTTAGGCTTAGACTTAGAGTTAGGGTTACATTTATAATTATGTTAGATCTGGATTAAGCTAGGATTAAGGATAGGGCAAGGGTTAGGGCCAGGGTTCGAGTTATGGTAAGGGATAAGTTTAGAACTAGGAATAGGGCTAGTGTGAGAGTTAAAGTTAGTGATAGGGCTAAAGTTAGAGTTAGGGTTTACGATAGGGTTAAATTAGGGCTAGGGTTAGGACTAGGGTTAGTGTACAGCTTAGGCCTAGTGTTAGGGATAGGGTTAGGTTTAAGTTTAGGATAAATAGTGGCGTTATAGCTAGGTTTAGATGTAGGGTAAGGGATAGAGTTAGGGTTAGGGCTAGGGCTGGAGTTAGGGTTATGATTAAGGCCATGTTTATGGGTAGGATGAGGGCTAGTGGTTGTATTAGATTCAGGGCTAGGATTAGTTATAGGGCTAATATCAGGTCTTGGGTTATGTATGGTTAAAGGTATATTTAGGGTTAGGCTTATGGCTACATCTAGTGTAAGGGTTAGGTTTAGGGTAAGGGTCAGGTTTAGAGCTCAGGGAATTATTAGGACTAGGATTTGACTTAGGTAAGGATTTAGGTTTACGGCTCAATTTAGCATTAGGGTTAGGGTTAGGGATATAGTTAGGGTTTGTTTTAAGGTTCAGGTATGGTTTAGGGTAATTGATATGGATAGCGTTCGTCATAGGTCTAGGGTTAGGCTTAGGGTTAGCATTAGGGTAAGGGTTATGGTTAGGGTAATTGATAGGGTTAGAGCTTAGATTAGAACTAGAGTTATGGTTAGTAATATGCCTTGAGTTAGGTTTAGAGTTAGTGTTAGAACTAGGGTTAGGGTTTGGTTTAGGGTTATATTTAGCATAAAGTTTAGGTTTTGAGCTAGGGTTAGGGCTAGGTTTAGGGATAGGTCTAGGGATAGGATTATGGTAGGTTTAGGTATAGGGTTAGAGTTAGTGCTAGGGTTATCATTAACATGAGGGTTAGGGTTAAGGTAACGGATAGGTTTAGGTTAGGTTTAGATATTTTTAGAGTTAGAATTAGTGATAGTTTTAGAATTAGAGCTATGGTTATGTTTAGGTTTATGGTTAGGTTTATGATTTGATCTAGAGTTAGGGCTATGCTGAGTTTAATTTTAGGGTTATGTCTATGGTTAGTTATCTGGTTAGGGTTAGGGATAACATTAGGGTTCGGGCTAGGATTATCAATATGTTTAGGTTTAGGGTTAGGGTAATGGGTAGGTTTAGAGCTAGGTTTAGATCTAGGTTATGTTTAGGATTTGGGTTATGGTTAGTGTGAGGGTTAGGTGTAGGTCTAGGCTTATGTTTAGTATAACGGTTAGGCTTTTAGCTACCTTAGGACTAAGGTGAGGGCTAAGGTTAGGTATAGGGCTAGTATTAGGGTTAGGGTTATGTTACAGCTAGGTTTAGGTCTAAAATTACCTCTATGTTTAGAGTTAGGTTTAGGCCTAAGGTTAGGGCTATGGGTAATGTAAGATCTAGAGTTATTAAGGCTAGTTTTAGGGTTAGGGTTATGGTTATGGCTGGGTCTAGAATTAGGTATAGGTTTTGGTTAGGTTCCGGTTTAGAGGTAGGTTTAGTGTGAAAGCCAGGGTGAGTGTTTGGGTTAGAGTTAAAGTTAGGGTTAAAGCCAGAATTAGGACTAGGTTTAGGTCTAGGGGTAGAGTTAGTGTTTGGGTTAGGTAAAGGTTTTTTAGGGCTAGGGCTAGGATTTTGTTTAGGTTTAGAACTATATTTCAGTCTATATTTATAATTAGGTTTAGGTCTAGAGCTAGTGGTATGTTTAGGTTTAGGTATAAGTTTACAAGGAGGGCTAATGTTAGAGTTTTGTTTAGGGTTAGGGTCAGGTTTAGCCCTAGGGTTTATGTTATGGTCAGAATAAGGGTCAGCATTAGGGTTAGGTTTTGGAATAGCATTAGAGATAGAATGAGATCTAGTATTAGGACTATTAATAGGGTTAGGATTTGGTTAGCCTAAGGATTAGTGATAAGTATAGGGTTATCATTAGGATTATGGTTTTGCTCAGGGTAAGGCATAGGATTAGGGCTAGGGTTAGGTTTATGGTTAGGGTTAAAGCTAGGCTTAGGGCTCAGACTAGGGCGAGTTTTTGTGTGAGGTTTAAGGCTAGGGTAGGGCAATGGCTAATATAAGAACTAGGGTTACAATTAGGCTTAGGTGTAGGGGTAGTTCAAGTGTTAGGGTTAGGTTTAAGATTAGGGTGATATTTATAGCTAGAGTTAGTGTTAGGATATCAGTCAGGTCAGGGTTAGTTTTAGGGTTAGGGTTAGGACTCTAATTAGGGCTAGGTTTACTTTAGGTTTCAGTTTATGTTTAGTCAGGTTCAGGGTTATTTTTAAGGTTATGATTAGGACTCGATTTAGGGCTAAGGTTACTCTAGCTGTAGTGCTAGGGTATAGTTTAAGTTAAGGTTAGTGTTTGGCCTTTTACTTGGTTTTGTTTTAGTGCTATGGTTAGGGTTAGGGCTAGTTTTATGATTAGCTTTAGGGTTAGGGCTAAGGTTATGGTTAGGTTTAGGATTAAGTCTAGATTTAAGGCTAGTATTAGAAGTAGGTTTTGTGTTAGGTTTAGGGCAAGAATTAGGGCTAGGACTACTGTCAGGTCTAGGTTTATAGTTAGTTTAGGTTTAGTTTTAGGGCTAGGTCAAATTAAAGTTTTACGTTTAGGGAAAGGGTCAGATTAAGAGCTGGGGTATTATTAGAGTCAGGGTCAGGCTTCGGGTTTGGGTTAGGTTAAGGTTTAGAGTTAAGGCTCAAATTAGCATTAAGTTAGAATTAGGGTTTGGGTAATGGATAGTGTTAAGTTTAGGGTTCAGTTTAGATTTAAGGTAATGGATATGGTTACAGTTTGTGATAGGTTTAGGGTTAGGCCTAGGGTTAGCACTAGGGTTGTGGATATTATAGGGTAATTTATAGGGTTACACCTAGGATTAGGGCTAGGGTAATGGTTAGAATTAGGGCTAGATTTAGGGTTATGGGCAGGGTTAAGGCAAGGGTTACACTTAGGATTAGGTTTAGGGGAGGGTTTAGGGTTTGAGCTAGGATTTTTTCTATGGCTAAGGTTAATTTAGGGTTTGGTCTCGGTTTATGGTCATGGTTAGTGTGTTACAGTTAGGGCTAGGGTTATCATTAGGGTTAGGGAAATAGGTTTAGATGTCAGGTTAAATATAGGGTTAGGTTGAGGTTTGCATTAGGTTTAGGTTTAGGATTAGGGTTAGGGTTTGAGCTGCTTAGATTTAGGATTAGGGTTAGATTTACTGTTAGTTCTAGGGTTAGGTTTATGTTTAGAGTTAGGGTAGGTTTAGCTTTAGGTCTAGTGTTATCATTAGTGTTAAGTATAGGGTTATGGTATTGGGTATGGTTTGAACTAGGGTTAGGACTAGGGTTAAGGTTAGGATTAGGGCTGGGGTTAGGGTTAGGGTTATGCCTTGGGTTACAGTTAGGTTAAGTGTAAGGATTAGGGATTGAGCTGGATTTAGGGATAGGGCGAGGGTTAGGGTTACAGTCTGGGCTAGGGTAGGGTTAGGATTACATTTAGGGATAGGGTTAGCATTAGTTTTTGGGTTATGGTTAATGTAATGGATAGAGTTAGAGCTAGGGTTTGGGCTATGATTACAGTTAGGTTAGGGCTACAGTTAGGGTGAGGTTTAGGGTTAGACTAGGGTTATGTTTAGGGTAAGGTTTAGGGTTTGAGCTAGGGTTAGGGCTAGAATGAGGGTTAGGAGTATGGTTAGGGCTAGGTGTAGGGCTGTAATTAGGGCTAGATTTTTTGTGAGGTTTAGGGCTAGTTTTAGGTATATGGGAAACGAAAGAGCTAGAGTTATGGTCATAGCTAGATTCAGAGTTTGTCTAGTGTTAGGGTTAGATTTAGAGATAGGATAATGTTTAGAGTTAGGGTTTTTGTTAGGGTAAGTTTCAGTGTTCAGGTTATGATTAGTTTTATTTTTTAAATTTTTTTGGTTTAGGTTAAGAATTATTGTTAGGGCTAAGGCTAGGGTTATGACTATATTTAGAATTAGGTTTAGGTCTAGGGCTAGTGTTAGTGTTAGGTTTAGGGTTAGGGTTACTGGTAGGGCTAGTGTTAGGTTTCAGATAAGGGTTAGGGTCAGGTTGAAACCTAAGTTTAAAATTAGGGTCAGAATAAGGGTCAGAGTTAGGTTTAGGGTTTAGGTTAAGTTTAGAGCTAGAATGAGGGCTAGGTTTAGGACTAGTAGTAGAGTTAGGGTTTGGGGTAGGCATAGAATTAGGGTTAGGACTATGGTAGCAATAGGGTGAGGGTTTGACTAAGTGTAAGAAATAGGGTTAGAGCTAGGATTAGGACTAGGGATAGCATTAAGGTTAGGGCCAGGGTTAGGGTTAGGGTTAAAGCTAGGTTTAGGCCTTGAATTAGGGCTAGGTTTTGTGTTAGGTTTAGGGCTATGGCTAATTCAAGACCTGGCATTACGATTAGGGCTCGTTTTAGGGTTAGGTTTAGGTTGAGGTCTAGTGTTAGGATTAGGTTTAGGGATAGGGTGATGTGTAGAGCTAGAGTTAGTGTTAAGGTCGGAGTCAGAATTAGTATTAGTTCTAGGGTTAGAATTAGGACTCAAATTAGGTGTAGTGTTAGGGTTTGGTTTAGGTTAAGGATTAGGGTCAGTGCTATGGCTCGGATTGGCTTGAGGGCTAGGTCTAGGGTTAGAGCTAGTTTCAAATTAGTGTTAGGGTTAGAGCTAGTGTTAAGGTGTGGTTTTGGCTTAGAGTTAGGGGTATATTTACAGTTAGGGTTAGATCTAGGTTTAGGGCTACAGTGATGGTTAGGGCTAGGGTTAGGTCTAGGGTTTGAGTTATCATAAGTGATATAGTTAGATCTAGTGATAGAGCTAGGGCTAGACTTAGAGTTAGTGTTAGTGTTAGATTTGGGATTAGAATTAGGGCTTAATTAGGGTTAGGATTAGAGCTGGGTTTAGTATTAAGGCTGAGCCTAGGTTTATGGCTAGGGTTATGGTTATGGTTAGGTATGATGTTATAGATAGCTTTAGAACTAGGGTGAGGGTTAAAATTAGGGTTAGGTTTATGGTTAGGGTTAGGTTTAGAATTAAGGCTAAGAATAGGACTAGGATTAGGGCTAGAGTTTGTTTTAGGGTTAGGGCTTTATTAGGGCTAGGGCTAATGTCAGGTCTAGGGTTATGGTTAGAGATAGTTTTAGGGTCAATATTATTAGGGTTAGGATTAGGTTTATGGATATGGTTAAGTTTAGGGTTCAGGTTAGGTTTATGGTAATGTATTGGTTTAGGGTTAGGAATAGGTTTAGGGTTATCCTAGGGTTAGCATTAGGGTTAGGATTAGGATTAGGGTAATGGATAGGGTTACAATGGGGTTAGGGCTAGGTTTAAGGTTAGGATAAAGGCTAAGGTTAGGGTTAGGTTTTGGGTTATGTCAAGGGTTAAGGTCAGGGTTAGGTTTAGGGTAAGATTTAAGGCTAGAATTAGGGTTATGGTTAGGGTTAAATGTAGTGATAGGGCTCAAATTAGGGATAGGTTTTGGTTTAGGTTAGGGCTAGGTTTAAGGCTACAGCCAATGTAAGAACTCATGTAATGATTAGAACTAGTTTTAGTGTTAGGGTTAGGGCTAGGGTTAGGGTTAGGTTTAGGTTTAGGTTTTGAGTGATGTTTAGAGGTAGGGTTAGTGTTAGGTTCAGAGGCAGAGTCAGGGTTTGTTTTATGGTTAGTTATAGGACTCGAATTAGGGCTAGGTTTAGGGCTAGGTGTAGGCTTAGGGTTTGGTTTTTATGTTCAAGGTTAGGGTTAGGGCTAATGTAAAGGCAAGTGATAGGATTATGGTAAGGGATATGGTTAGTATTAGAAATAGGACTAAGGCGAGACGTAGAGTTAAACTTAGGGCTAGCATTAGGTTAGGTTTAGGGCTAAATTCGGGCTAGGATTAGGTCCAGCGTTTGTATTAGGTTTAGGCCTAATTTTAGGCTTAGGAGTAGGTTTAGGGATAGGGTTAGTTGTAGAGGAAGACATGGGGATATAGCTAGTTTTAGGGCTAGGGAAAAGGTTAGAATTCGGTTAGGGCTAGTGTTATGGTTTTGATTAGTAATAAATAAGGCTAGGGTTAGGGCTAGGATGAGGGCTAGGGTTTGTTTTAGGGTTATAGCAAGAATTAGGGCTAGGGCTAGTGTCAGCTCTAGGCTTATGTTAGGGATATATTGAGGGTTAGATTTATGGCTAGGACTAGTGTAAGGGTTTGTTTTAGGGCAAGGGTCAGGTTTAGAGCTAGGGGTATTATTAGGGTAAGAATTAGATTTCAGGTTTGGTTTAGGTTAGGGTTTAGGTTTAGAGCTTGAATTAGCATTAGGGTTTGGAATGGGTAATGATAGTTTTGGGTTTAGGGTTCATGTTAGGTGTAGGGTAATTGATAGGGTTAGAGTTAGCTAAAGGGTTGGGGTTAGGCCTAGGGTTAGCCTGAGGTTTATGGTTGTGCTTCGGATAATGGATAGAGTTAGGGCTAGGGTTATGGTTTGTATTAGGGCTAGAGTTAGTGTTAGGCCTAGTGTTAGGTTTAGGTTCAGGTTTAGGATGTAGTTTAGAGTTTGAGCTAGGGTTAGCTCTAGGGCAAGGGTTAGGTTTAGGGTTAGGTCTAGGTTATATTTATGGTTAGGGTCAAGGTATGTGTTAAGTTTAGGGCTAGGGTTATCATTATGTTTAGGGTATTGGATAGGGTGTGATTTTGTGTTAGGGTTAGGGTTAGGGTTAGGTTTTGCCTTAAGGTTAGGGTAGGGATAGGCTTAGTATTAGGTTTAGGGTAAAGGTTAGGGTTTGAGCAGGTGTTAGCTCTATGGCAAGGTTTAGGTTTATGGCTATGTCTAGGGGTAGAGTTAGGGTAGATTTAGGGTAATGGCTAGGGTTATCATCATGGTTAAGTTTAGGGTTAGAGTAATGGGTAGGGTTAGAGCTAGGGTTATCATTAAGTTTAGGGTTAGAGTTAGGGTAATATGTAAGCTTAGACCTAGGGTTAGGGATAACGTTAAGGTTAGGGTCAGGGCTAGTGTTAAGTTTAGGTTTAGGTTTAGGCCATGGGTTAGTGTTAGGGTTAGATTAAGTTTAAGGTTTAGGTATTGAGCTAGTGTTTGGACTAGGATGAGGATTAGGGTTAGAGTCAGTGTGAGGGTTAGGGCTATGGTTAGCATTAGTGTTAGGGTTAGGGTAATGGATAGAGTTAGAGGTAGGTTTTGGCTTATGGTGATGGCTAGTCTCAGGGTTAATGATATGGCTAGGTCTAGTGTTAGGGTTATATTTTTTGTTAGGATAAGGTTTAGAGCTAGGGTTTGTGTTAGGGTAAGGGCCAGTGTTTGGTATAGGGTTAAGTTTATTGTTAGGGCCAGTGTTAGGTCTAAGATTTGGTCTAGAGGTAGGGTTAATGTTTGGGTTAGGTTAAGGGTTATTATTAGGTCTAGGACTAAGTTTCTGTTTAGGGATAGGCCTCAAGTTATCACTAGATAAAAGATTAACTGTAGATCTAGGTCTAGTGTTAGGGTAAGGTTTATTTATAGGGTTACAAGTAGTGCCAATATTAGGGGTTAGTTTATTGTTAGGGTCAGGTTTAGTTCTATGGTTAGTGTTAGGGTCAGAATAAGGGTCAGGGTTAGGGTTAGGGTTTGGGATAGAGATAGAGCTAGGTTGAGGATTAGGGTTAGAACTAGTAATAGAGTTAGGTTTTGGGTTAGGCTAAGAATTAGTTTTAGGACTAGGGTAGCTTTAGTGTTAGAGTTTGGCTTAGGGTAAGGGATAGGGTTAGCACTAGTGTTAGGGCTAAGGTTAGGGTTAGGGTTAGGGTTATGGCTAGGGTTAGGTTTAGGGTTAGGGTTAAAGCTATGGTTATAGCTTGGAATTGGGCTAGGCTAGGTTTGGTGTTATCTTTAGGGCTTAGGCTAATGTAAGAACTAGTGTTACAATTAGGGCTAGTTTTAGTGTTAGTGTTTCATCTAGGTTTAGTGTTTGGTTAGGTTTAGTGTTAGGGTTATGTTTATGGTAATGGATAGGTTAGGGTTAATGAATGTGTTAGGGTTAGGCCGAGGATTAGCATTAGGGTTAGGATTAGGGTTAGTGTTAGGGTAATGGATAGTGTTAGAGCTAGGTTTAGGGCTAGGTTTATGGTTAGTGTTAGTGTTAGGTTTAGTGTTAGTTTTAGGGTTATTGCAAGGATTAAAGTTAGGGTTAGTTTAGGGTAAGCATTAGGACTTGGTTGAGGTTTAGAGTTAGGGTTAATGCTAGGGTTGGGGATCGCATTAGGGCTAGATTTTGGGTTACATTAGGGAAAGTGTTAGGGATACAGCTAATGTAAGAACTAGGGTTATGATTATGGCTAATTTTAGGGTTACAGTTAAGGCTAAGTCTAGTTGTAAGGTTAGGTTTAAGTTCCAGGTGATGTTTTGAGCTAGGGTTAGTGTTAGGTTCAGAGTCATGGTCAGGGTTAGTTTTAGGGTTGTGGATAGGACTCAAAATAGGGTAGGCTTAGGGCTAGGTGTAGGGTTAGTATTTGGTTTAGGTTAAGGGTTAGGATTAGTTCTATGGCTCGTTATGTTTTAGGGCTAAGGCTAAAGGTAAGGGTGATTTTACGATTAATGTTAGTGTTATTGCTAGTGATATGGTGAGTATATATAGGCTTAGGGGTACATTTCGAGTTATGGTTAATTCTGGGGCTAGGGCTATGGCTAGGGTTAGGGCTAAGGTTATGTCAAGTTTTGGGGTTATGATAAGGGATATGGTTAGAACTAGGAATAGAGCTAGAGTGATAGTTAGAGTTAGTCTTAAGGCTAGGGTTAGTGTTAACTTTAGGGCTAAATTATGGCTAGGAAAATGTCTAGGTTTGGTGTTAGGGTTAGGCCTAGGGTTAGGGCTATGTTTAATATTAGGTTTAGGTTTAGGTTTAGGGGAAGGGATGAGGTTATAGCTAGGTTTAGGGCTAGGGCGATGATTAGAATTAGGTTTAGGACTAGGGTTAGGTTTCTGTTAGAATTAAGGCTACATTTGGGGTTAGGATGAGGGCTAGGGTTTGTGTTAGGGTTAGGGCAAGTTTTAGGGATAGGGATAATGTCAGGTTTAGGGTTAGAGCTAGGAATAGTTATAGGGTTAGGTTCATGGCTAGGTCTAATGTTAGGTTTAGGGTAAGGCCCAGGTTAAGAGTAAGGTGTATTTTTAGGGGCAAGGGCAGGTTTCCTGTTTGTGTTAGGTTAAATATTAGGGTTAAGGCTCAAATTAGCGTTAGGGTTCGAATTAGGGTTAGATTTATGGATAGGTTTGGGTATAGGATTCAGGGTAAGATTACGGTAATTGGGGGATTAGGGTTAGGCCTAGGGTTAGCATTTGGGTTAAGGATATTGTTAGGGTAATGAATAGCATTAGAGCTAGGGTTAGGGCCAGGGTTTAGAATACTATTAGGGCTAGAGTTAGGGTTAGGGCTAGGGCAAGGGTTAGGGTTTGGGTTAGGTTTAGGGTACAGGTTAGGTTTTAAGCTAGGGTTAGTGCTAGGGTGAGGGTTAGGTTTAGGATTATGTCTAGGGTTAGATTTATGGTTAAGGTTAGTGTTAGTGTTAGGGTTAGAGCTAAGGTTATCTTTAGAGTTAGGTTAATGGATAGGGTTAGATGTTGGCTTAGGGTTAGTGGTAGCTTTAGGTTTAGGGTTAGTGTTAAGGTTAGGGTTAAGATTATAATTTGAGTTAGGAAAATGGATAGGGTTAGATGTCAGGTTAGGGTAAGGGGTAGTTTTATGTTTAGGGTTAGTGTTAAGGTTTGGGCTAGGGTTAGTGTTAGAGTAAGGGTTAGGGTTTTATCTAGGGCTAAGGCTAAGAAGACGGTTAGTTTTAAGTTTAGGTCTAGGTTTAGGTTTACAATTAGGATTTAGGTTTAAGGTTTAAGGTTCAGTTTAGGGTAATGGGTAATTTTAGAGATAGTATTAGGGCTAGTGTCAATATTATGATTAGGGCTAGGATTAGCATTAGGTTTAGGGCTAGGGCTAGAGTTATGTTTAGGGTTCGGTTTTGGTTTTTTTTCTAGGTTTATGTCTAAGGCGAGGGTTAGGGTAAGCATGAGGTTTTGGCTTAAGATAAGGTATAAGGTTATGTTAGGGTTAGGGTTACGCTTTGGGCTAGATTTAGGCCTAGGATTAGGGCTAGGTTTTGTGTTAGGTTTAGAGCCAGTTTTAGTGCTATGGTAATGTAAGGGTTACGTTTACAGTTATGGCTAGGTCTAGTGTTAGGGTTAGGTTTCAGTTAGGGTCAGTTTTATAGCTAGGGTTAGGGTTAGTGTCAGGATCTGTGTTTGGATTAGAGTTAAGGTTAGGGCTAGAACCAGATTTAGGATTGGTTAGGTCTAGAGGTAAGGTTAGTGTTTGGCTTTGGCTAAGGGTTATCATTAGAGCGAGGGCTAGTTTTTTGTTTAGGCCTTGTTTAAAGATATGGCTAGATTTATGATTAGGTTTATTCTACGGCTAGTGTTAGGGTTAGGTTTAGATATAGGGTTATGGGTATGGCTAGTGTTAGAGTTTGGTTTAGGTTTAGGATCAGACTAAGGGTCAGGGTTAGGGTTAGAATTTGGGTTATGGTTATAACAAGAATGAATCCTAACTAGGGTTAGGACTAGTAATAGGGTTTGGTTTTGGGTTTGACTAAGGGTTAGTTTTAGGACTAGGGTTAGCATTATGATTGGGGTTTGACTAGGGTAAAATATATGGTTAGAGCTAGGATTTGAGTTAGGGTTATGGCTAGGTTAGGGTTAGGTTTAGGGTCAAAGCTAGGGTTAGGTATCCAAATTTGGCTAGGTTTGGTTAGATTTAGGTTTAAGTTTACGGCTAATATATGATCTAGGGTTATGATTAGAACTAGTTTTAGAATTAGGGTTAGGACCAGGTCTATTGTTAGGTTAAGGTTTAGGTTTAGGGTGATGTTTAGAGGTAGGGTTAGTGTTAAGGTCAGAGACAGGTTTAGGGGTAGATTTAGGATTAAGATTAGGATTCAAATTAGGACTAGGCTTAGGGGTATATATAAAGTAAGGTTTTGGTTTAGGTAACAGTTTAGGGTTATTTTTATGGCTCAGTTTTTTTTTAGGGCTAAGCCTATGTTTAGGGTTTGTTTCAGGATTAGCATTAAGATTAGGGCTAGTGTTAGGTTTAGGTATAGATGTAGAATTAGGGTTAGATTTACAGTTAAGTTTACAACTAGGATTAGGGCAAAGTGTAAGGTTAGGGCCAGGGTTATTCTAGGCTATGGCTAGGTTACGGAAAGTGATAGGGTTAAAATTAGGGCCACGTCTAGGGCAAGAATTATACTTAGTCTTAAAGGTAGGATTAGGGTTAGATTTGGGATTTTAGCTAGGGTTAGTGTTAGGGTTAGTCCTAGGGTTAAGATTAGGGGTAGTTTTAGTGTTAGGGCTAGGTTTTGGGCTAGGATGAGAGCTAGTGTTCATGTTAGGGTTAGGGCTAGGCTTAGGGCTAGGGCTAATGTGAGGTCTAGGGTTACATTTAGAGATAGGTTTCAGTTTATGTTTATGATTAGGTCTAGTGTAAAGGTTAGAGTTAGGGTAAGGGTCAAGTTTACAGATATGTGTATTAATAGGTTCACTGTACAGCTTAAGGTTTTGTTTAGGTTAAGGTTTAGGTTAATGTTTAGGTTTAGGGTTCAAATTAGCATTAGGGTTAGAGTTAGGGTTAGAGTAATGAATAGGCTTAGGATTAGGGTTCAGATTAGTTTTAGGGCAATAGATAGGTTTAGGGATTGTGATAGGGTTATGGTTAAGCCTAGGGTTAACATTAGGGTTAAGATTATGGTTAGGGTAATGGATAGAATTAGAGCTAGGGTTATGATTAAGATTAGGGCTAGGATTAGGGTAGTTGATATAATTAGAGCTATGTTTAGGGCTATGATTAATTTTAGGATTAGGGCTAGTGTTAGCTTTGGTTTTGGGACAGGATTAGGGTTATGTTAATGGTAAAGGTTAGGCTTTGAGCTAGGGTTAGGTCTAAAGCGAGGCTTAGGGTTAGGGTTGGGGCTAGGCTTAGGTTTAGGCTTACACTTAGGGCTATGTCCAGGCCTAAAATTAGGGCTAGGTTTTGTGTTAGTTTAGGCCTAGGGTTAGGGCCATGGGTAATATAAGTGCTAGGGTTATGATTAGGTCTGTTTTAGGGTTAGGTTTATGGCTAGGTCTAGTGTTAGGATGAGGTTTTTTTTTTGTGGCTGAGCTTTGGAGGTAGGATTATGTTAGGGTCAGGGCCATTGTTCAGGTTAGAGTTAGTGTTGGGTTTAGTGCCAGAATTAGGACTAGGGTTAGGTCTAGGTGTAGGGTTAGTGTTTGGGTTAGGTTAAGGGTTATTGTTAGGCCTAGGGCTAGGTTGGTGTTCAGGTCTAGGGCTAGAGATCTGGCTAGATTTAGGATTAGGTTTAAGTCTAGGGCTAGTGTTAGGTTTAGGTTTAAGTATGATTACTGGTAGGGCTAATGCTAGGGTTCGGTTTCGGGTTAGGGTCAGGTTTATAACTGTGGTTAGTGTTAGGGTCAGAATAAGTGTCAAGGTTAGGGTTTGGGTTTATGTTAGGGTTAGAGCTAGAACGAAGTTTAGGGTTAGGACTAGTAATAGGGTTAGTGTTTTGGTTAGTCTCTGAATTAGGTTTAGGACTAGGGTTAGCATTAGGTTTAGGGTTTAGCTTAAGGTAATGGAGAGGGTAAAACTAGGGTTAGATCCAGGGTTAGGGTGTGGATTATGGCTAGTTTTAGGGTTAGGGTTAAAAGTAGGGTTAGTGCTCGGCTTAGGGCCAGATTTTGTTTAATTTGAGGCTAGTATTAGCCTACAACTAATGTATAAACCAGGGTTATGATTAGGTCTACTTTTTGGGTAAGTGTTACGGCTAGATCAAATATTAAGTTTAGGGTTACCATTAGTGTGGTGTTTAGAGCTAGGGTAAGTGTTAGGGTCAGGGTCATTTTTGGGGGTTATAGTTAGGTTTAGGTTTAAACCCATTATTATCACTTGAGTTAGGTCTAGGTGTAGGGTTAGTGTTTGTGTTAGGTTAAGGTTTATCTTTAGGGCTATGGCTAGGTTTTTGTTTAGGTCTAGGGCTAGAGATATGGCTAGAGTTTTCTTTTTTTTTTTAGGATTAGGTTTAGGTTTAGGGCTAGTGTTAGGGTTAGGTTTACATATAGGTTTATTGCTAGTGCTAGTGTTAGGGTTCAGTTTATGGTTAGGGTAAATTTTAGACATAAGGTTACCTTTAGGATCAGAATAAATATCAGGGTTAGGTTTAGGGTTCGGGTTATGGTTAGAGCTACAATGAGGGCTAGGGTTAGGACTAGTAATAGGGTGAGGGTTTGGGTTAGGCTAAGGATTAGAATTAGGCCTAGGGTTAGCATTAGGTTTAGGGTTAGCTTAGGGTAAGGGATAGGGTTAGAGCTAGGATTAGGTCTATATTTAGAGTTAGGGTTAGGGCTAGTGTTAGGTTTAGGTTTAGGGTTAAAGCTAGGGTTAGGTCTTTCATTAAGGCTAGGTTTTGGTTAGAGTTAGGGCTAGTTTTAGAGTTATGGCCAATGTATAGACTAGGATTATGATTTGGGCTATTTATAGGATTAGGGTTAGGACTAGGTCTAGTGGTAGAGTTAGGTATAACGTTTAGAGCTAGGGTTAGTGTTAGGGTCAAATTCAAGGTCACAGTAGTTTTAGCATTAGGGTTTGGACCCACGTTAGGGTTAAGGTTAGGGCTAGGAGTAGAGATAGGTTTCAGTTTAGGTTAAGTTTTAAAGTTAGGGCTATGGCCTGGTTTTGTTTTAGGGCTAGGGCTATGGTTAGGGCTAATTTTAGGCTTATCATTAGGTTTAGGGCTAGTGTTAGGCTTAGGTTTAGGCTTAGGTTTAAAGTTAGATTTTGATTTAGGGTTAAATCTAGGGTTAGGTCAGGGATAAGGTTAAGGCTACTGTTAGGTCTTGGTTTAGGTTTAGGGTTATGGCTTTGTTTTGTGTTAAATTTAGGGCTAGAATTACAGCTAGGGCAAATGTCAGGTCTAGGATTATGGCTAGGGATAGATTTAGGGTTAAGTTTATGGCTACATCTAGTATAATGTTTAGGTTTAGTGGTAGGGTCAGGATTAGAGCTAGGTATATTATCATGGGGAGGGGCAGAGTTATAATTTGGGTTGGGTTAAAGTTTAGGGATAGGGCTTGAATTAGCATTAGGGTTGGAGTTAGGGAAATGATAGGGTTAGATTTAGAATTCAGGTTAGGTTTAGGTTAATGAAATAGGTTAGGGTTAGGGATAAGTTTAGGGTTAGGTCTAGGGTTACCATTAGAGTTATGGTTATGGTTAGGGTAATGGATAGGGTTAGAGCTAGTGATAGGGCTAGGGTTATGGTTAGAATTCTGGCTAGGGTTAGGGTAAAGTTTAGGGCTACGTACTTGGTTAGGGTTAGGTTTAGGGTTAGGTTTAAAGCTAGGGTTAAGGATCGAATTAGGGCTTGGTTTTGGGTTTGGTTAGGGCTAGGATTAGGGCTATGGTAATGTATGAACTAGTGTTGCAATTAGTGCTAGTTTTGGGGTTAGGTTTAGGGCTAGGTCTAGTGTGATGATTAGGTTTAGGATTAGGGTGATGTTTAGAGCAAGGGTTATGTTAGGTTTAGTGTCAAGGTCAGGGTTAGTTTTCGGGTTAGTGTTAGAACTTGAATTAGGGCAAAAGTTAGTACTAGTTGTACAGTTAGGGTTTGGTTTAGGTTAAGGGTTAGGGATATAGGTTGGTTTTGTTTTAGGGCAAGGGCTATGGTTACAGCTAGATTATGGATTAGCATCAGGGTTAGGGCTAGTGTTAGGTTAAGGTTTAGTTTTAGGGTTAGGGTTAGATTTTGATTTAAGTTTGTATCTAGGGTAAGGGCTAGGGCTAGGGCTAGGGTTAGGTTTAGGATGAGGGATAGGGGTATGGTAAGGAATATTATTAGAGCTAGGGATATGGCTAGGTCGAGTATTTTCACTAGTTATAGTAGTAGTCTTAGGATTAGGGTTAGAGTTAGGACTAAATTAGGGCTAGGATTAGGGCTTGGTTTAGGGCTAAATTTGGCCTAGGATTAGGGCTAGGGTTAGTGTTAGAGTTAGGGCTGAATTAGGGCTAGTGTTAGGGCTAGATTTAGGGTTAGGGATAGAGCTAAATTAGGGTTTAAGATTAGGGCTAGTGTTAGTGTTAGAGTTAGGGCTATATTAGGGCTAGTGTTAAGGCTAGGGTTAGTCTTATGGTTAGACTAAGGTGTTGGTCTAGAGTTAGGGTTAGCATTGGTATTAAGGTTAAGTTTAGGGGAATGGGTGGGGTTATAGCTAGCTTTAGTGTTAGGGTGAGGGATAGAATTAGGATTACACTTAGGATTATATTTCACTTCAGGATTAAGTCTAGGTTTAGTTCTAGGTTTAGGGCTAGGGTTTCTGTTAGTTCAATGACTAGGATCAGGTTTAGGGCTAAGATCCGGTCTAGGGTTAATGTTAAAAATAGTTTTAGGGTTAGGTTATTTTTAGGTGTTGTGTAAGAGTTAGGTTTAAGTTAAAGGTCAGCTTTAGGGCTAGGGTTATTATTAGGGTCACGGTCAGTGTCAGGGTTAGCATTTGGTTTAGCTAAAAGTTTAGGGTTAAGGCACAAATTAGCATTAGAGTTAAGTTTAGGATTAGGGAATGGATAGGTTTTAGTTTAGGTTTCAGTTATTGTTTATGGTAATGGATGAGTTAGGTTTAGCAATCTGGTTAGGGTTACCACTAGGGCTAGGGTTATGTTTAGTGTAATGGATAGGTTTAGAGCTGGGGTTGGGGCTAGGATAAGGTTTGTATTAAGTCCAGAATTGGCGCTAGGTTTAGAGATAGCGCTAGGGTGTGATTTCGGGTAAGTTTTAGGGCTAGGATTATAGTTATTCTTAGCGCAAGGGTTAGGGTTAGGGTTAGGTTTAGGGATGTTTTTGCATGCTTCAGCTTTGGGAAGCTTTCACAAGGAATAAACCAGAATGCCCTCATAGAACTGATTGAGTGTGTGCAGTTTTAAGCAGCGAGCACCAACACTGATGACTTCAAGTTCCATTTCCATTTACCCGTATAGGACAAATGAAGGAAACCTTAAAATACAAACTGTTCCTGACAGCAAACCATTGAAGGGATAAGGCCCAAACCTGGGGAAAATAGTAAGGCTAGGTAAAAGATGAATTATGCCAAGTATCAAATGAATTTGAACAAAACTCACTCTAATTCTAACACTAGATCTAACCCAACCCTTATCAAATTCTAACCTGTTTAGAGTACCTATGATCAGAGAAGTCCCAAATTGGGGAGCCTAGAGGTGCAACTTAACAGATGAATCTTGTGCAGTATCAAAGAAATTTGATGAAAAATTGGGGGAAGTATTTTATAATTGTTCATATTAAGTACATTCATATTTTCCAGTTTTTTCTTAGAGTGCTCATGGATAAATTGTTTTTCATGCTTCAGCTTAATGTACTTTCACAAAGAAAAACCAAAGAGTTCCTACAGAAAGCTGACTGGGTGTGTGAAGTTTCATGCAGCTAGCACCAACCCTGTTTTATTTCTAGCTCCATTGCATTCACACCTATAGGCCATATGAAGTGAAACCTAAAAATTCAAACTATTCCTGACACTGAACCATTGAAACTTGAAGGCCCAAACTTGGGGAGCCTACTAATCCTGTACAGTATCAAAATAATCCAACCAAAAACTATTTGAAGCTCTTTCAGTACATGGATATTGTGTATGCTCCTAAAACCCTCAGAGATAAAGCTGTTACTTTCTACTTCATGTTAGTGTTACTTCCATGGCAAATACCAAATTATGCTCACTGAAAATTGAGGGAGTATGTGAAGTTTCAAGCAGCTAGCCCAAACCCTATTTGATTACCAGCTTCATTTCCATTCATGCCTATAGGGTAAAAAGAAGGGAAAATGAAAATTAAAACTGTTCCTGAGGGAAAATCCTTTATGTAGGAGGGCCAAACATTTGGAGGATAGTCAAACAGGAAAAAAAATGAATCCTGCACAGTGTCATAGAAATTTGAAAGTAAAACTAACCTTAACCTGTTTAGAGTCCCTTTGATCCTTGTATTCCCACACTTGGGGAGCCAAGTTGGGTAGGCTAACACATGAATCTTTCACACTTATCAAAGAAATTTGACCAAATAATTGGGTAGGGAGTTCAGTACATGCATATTTTCCTGTTTTATCCTAAAGTGCTCTCACCTAAAGTTGCTTTGTATGCTTCAGCTTAGGGCTACTTTTACAAGGAATAAACCAGAGAATGCCCATAGAAAACTGATTGAGTGTGTGAGGTTTGAAGTAGCTAGCACCAACTCTGTTGGATTTCCAGCTCCATTTCCATTTACATGCATAGGTCAAAATGAAATGAAAACTTAAAATACAAACTGTTCAGGAGAACAAACCCTTGACCCAAGAGGCCCATACCTAAAGAATACAGTAAGGCTAGGTAAAAGTTGAATCCTGCCTATTATCCAAAAATTTCAACAAAACTAAATCTATCAAACACTAGCTGTAACCCTAGCCCTAATCTAATACTAAATGTAACCTAACCTGTTTAGAAAACCATTGATCAAAGTAGTCCCCAAATAAAGGAGCCCAGTGGGGCAAGCTAACAGATGAATCCTGTTCAGTATCAAAGAAATCTGACCAAAAAACTGGGGGATGTATTTCAGTACATGCATATTGCCCTGTTTTCTCCTAAAGTGCTCTTGGATAAAGTTGCATGCTTCAGCTTATGGACACTTTTACAAGGAAGAAACCAGATAGTGCCCAAAGACAACTGATTGAGAATGTGAAGTTTCAACCAGCTAGAACCAACCCTCTGATTTCCAGCTTCATTTGCATTTACCCATATAGGTCAAAATGAAGTGAGACATTAAAAACAAACTATTCCAAACAGTGAACCATTAAACCAAGAAGGCCCAAAACTGGGACACATAGTGAGGTTAGGAATAATAAATCTTCCCAGTATCAAAGAAATTTGAACAAAACAAACTCTAACCCTAACACTAGCTCTAAAACTAGCCCTAACCCTAACTCTAACACTAACCCTTACCTGTTTAGAGAACCTAGAAGTGCCAACCTTGGGGAGCCGAGTGCAGCAAGCTGAAAGATGAATATTGTGCAGTATCAAAGAAATCTGATCAAATTGTTGGGAGTCTTATTTCAGTACATACATGTTTCTCTGTTTTCTGCTTAAGGGATCTCGGATACAATTTCTTTTGCATGCTTTATCTTTGACCTACCTTCAAAAGAAAGAAACAAGAGAGTGCCCACTGAGAACTGATTGTGTGAAGTTTCAAGCACCTCCTGCCAACCCTGTTGGCCAGCTCAATTTTCATTCACATCAATAAGCCAAAATGAATGGAAACCTTAAAATACAAATTGTTCCTGACAGTGAACCATTGAACTGAGAAGGCCCAAACCTGTGGAGCATAGTAAGGCTAAGTAAAAAGTTAATCCTGCCCAGTATTATAGAAATTTGAAGAAAACTAGGGCCCCATGGGTGCTCTCAGCTCAGATGGAAGGCTCGGCTGTGCAGTTTCTCTGGGCGCACATAGCAGTCTCAGCTGCATGGGCGCTCACTTCACAGACAGAATGCAGCACAGAACACAGAGACTTTACTTGAGAATCACCAGAACGAGCTCTGGACACAACACAAGGTCAATCCAGAACCACCCACTGCACCAAACACCATACATGGGTAACAGATGGAATCCATCTTTCAAAACCTTACTCCACATCTATCACTGGGTGTGGCTACCAGCTCAGTTCTGCAGCTTATCAGGTAAGCGGTTTCCAACTCTCCTGCCTCCAGCTGTGATAACTCAAGATTTTTCTCACAAGCTTTTGGGGGTGCAGCTATCAATGAGAAACAGCAACTGTACAGGCACCTGGTTTCCAATTCAGAGACTAAGAGTAGGAAGGCTCCAGGAAGAAGCTCAAGCTCTCTCACCCTGGTTACCTCCACCACCCTGAGCACAGAGACTCAAGCTAGGAATAGACAACTCCACCTACTGCAAGAAAAGAAAACAGAGTTCTGAGAGACTATTTTTTCTTACTTTTCTCATCCATTCTCCTCTACTCTTCCCCTCTGATCCTCACAACCTCAACATATGTGAAACCAAGAACTTTCCATGAAATTGGACTTTAAGAACTGAATCAATATAATAGTATAATATAGAGGAATTACATAGGCCCCACATCACCACCTCTTTATTTGCTCTTATTTTCTTTCTCCCTCTATTTACTTGTTATTTTTCTTCTTTTTTCTTTCTCCCTCTATCCCACTTTCAGCCTCCTAACTTTTACTATTTATACATAGGGTAATTTTATGAATACAGATAAGGAGTTTGAATTTATACCTTCTTCCATAAATTCCCCCTGTGTATTAATTAGAGTTCTCCTTCAAAGTTACTAAGTTACATTAATCACACTCCCTCATTCCTTTCCCCCTTAACATAGTATCCTATCCCTGACCCTCAGTTCTCTATACAAGACCAGAAAAGGTATGCCTTTTATGAAATTAATGACTATATTCTAAATAATAATTGAAGCTAACATCTGTAGACACAGAGTCTAAATATAAATGTATTTCTAATGGTTAGGTTTAGGCTTTTTGTTAGGGTTAGATTTAGAGTTAGTTTTTTATCTATGGTTAGGGCTAGGGCTAAGGATAGGGCAAGGGTTAGGACTAAGGTTTGGGTTAGGTTTAGGAATATGGTAAGGTATAGGGTTAGAACTAGTGACAGGGCTAGTATGAGAGTTAGAGTTAGTCTTAGGGCTAGGGTTAGGGTTAGGGTTAGGGATAGGACTAAATTAGGGCTAGTGTTAGTATTAGATTTAGGCCTTGGGTTAGGGTTAGGGTTAGAGTTAGGAATACATTTAGGATAAGGTATTGGGTTATAGCTAGGCTGAGGGCTAGGGCAAAGTTTAGTATTAGGATTAGGGCTAGGGTTACGTTTAGTGTTAAGATTAAAGCTAGGTTTAGGTCTAATATGAGGGCTAATGTTTGTGTTAGGGTTAGGGTTAGTATTAGGGCTAGAGCTAATGTCAGGTCTGGGGTTACAGTTAGGGATAGATTTAGTGTTAGGTTTATGGCTTGGTCCAGTGTAGGCATTAGGTTTATACTAAGGGTCCATTTAAGAGCGAGGGTTATTATTAGGGTCAGGATCAATGTGAGGGTTTGATTTAAGTTAGTGTTTAGGTTTAAGGCTTGAATTATCATTAGGGTTTAGGGTTAAGGTAATTAAAGGGTTAGGTTTAGGATTTAGATGTGTTTTAGTGTAATGGATAGGGTTGGGGTTAGGCCTAGTGTTAGCATAAGAGTTATTATTAGGGTAATGGGTAGGGTTAGACCTATGATTAGAGGTAGGGTTATGTATAGGATTAAGGCTTTTTTTTTTTGGATTAGGGTTAGGATTAAGGTGTGGTTTAGTTTAATGGATAGGGTTAGGGTTAGGCCTAGTGTTAGCATAATGGGTTATCATTAGGGTAATGGATAGGGTTAGAACTATGATTAGGGGTAGGGTTATGTATAGGATTAGGGCTGTTGTTTGGGTTAATGTTAGATTTACGTTTAGGGTTATAGCTAGGTTTAAAAGGCTGGGGATGTGGCTCAAGAAGTAGCATGCTCGTCAGGCATGTTACAGTGGACTGGATTTGATCCTCAGCACTACATACCAATAAAATAAAGATGTTGTGTCCACCAAAAAGAAAAAAAAATAAATCTTAAATAAAGGCTAGGTTTTGGGTTAGGTTAGGGTTAGGGTTAAGGCTACAGCTAATGTACAAAGTAGTGATATGATTAGAGCTAGTGATAGGGTCAGGATTAGGGCTAAGTCTACTGTTAGGGTTAAGTTTATGGTTATGATGGTGTTTAGAGCTAGGTTTAATGTTAGAGTCAGAGTCAGAGTCCAGATTAGTTTTCAGGTTAGGTTTAGGACTTGAATTAGAGATAGGTTTAGGGCTAGGCGTAGGGCTGGGTTTCGTTTAGGTTAAGTGTTAGGGTTAGGGTTATGATTCAGTTTTGTTTTAGGGCTAGGGGTAGAGTTAGGGCTAGTTTTAGGATTAATTTTAGGATTAGGGCTACTGTTAGTGTGAGGATTAGGCTTAGGTTTAGGGTTAGATTTAGAGTTAGGGTTAGATCTAGGCTTTGAGCTAGTGGTAAGGGTAGGACTAGGATTAGGGCTAAGTTTAGGGCTTGGTATAGGGTGATGGTAAGGGATAGGTTTAGAACTAGGTATAAGGCTAGCATGAGAGTTTGAATTAGTCTTGTGGTTGGGTTAGGGATTAGTTAGGGATAGGGGTAAATTAGGGCTGGGATTAGGACTAGGGTTAGTGTTAGGGTTAGGCCTAGATTTAGGGCTAGGGTTAGTGTTAGAGTTAGGGTTTGGGTTAGGTTTAGGTTAAGGGATGGGATGATAGCTACTTTTAGGACTAGAATGAGGATTAGATTTAGGGTTATAGTTACGGATAGGTTTATGATTATGGTGAGGTATATGGCTAGAATGTGGGATAAGGTTTGTGTTAGGATTTGGACTAGGATTAGAGCTAGAGCTAATGTCAGGTCTAGGGTTAGAGTTAGGGAGAGTTTTAGGGTTAGGTTTATAGCTAGGTCTATTGTAAGGGTCAGGTTTCTTGTTAGGTTCCGGTATAGAAATATGGGTATTATTAGGGTCAGGGTCAGAGTTAGGGTTTTTATTAGATTTAGGTTAGGGATAAGGCTCGAGTTATCATTATGGTTAGGGATAGGTTAATGATAGCTTTAGGTTTAGAGTTGAGGTTAGGTGTAGGGTAATGGACAGGGTTAGGGTTAAGTATAGGATTTGGGTTCAGTCTATGGTTAGCATAAGCGTTAGGGTTATCATTAGGGTAATGTAGTAGGGCTAGTGTTATTCTTAGGATTAGGTCTAGGGTTAGGCCTGGGTTTAGGTTTAGGGTTATGGTTAGCTTTAGTGTTAAAGCTAGGGTAGGGCTTAGGTTAGGGCTAGATATTGCAATAGGTTAAGGCTATGGCAAATGTAAGAATTTTTTATTATTAGGGCTAAGTTTAGAGTTAAATATAGAGCTAAGTATAGTTTTATGGTTAGGTTTAGGGTTAGGGTGATTTATAGAGATAGGGTTAGTGTTAATATCAGGGTCAGTTTTCAGTTTAGGGTATGGTTAATGGTAAAGCCAGAATTAGGACTAGGTTTAAAACTAGTGGAAGTGTTAGTTTTTGGCTTTAGGCTAAGGGTTATTATTAGGGCTAGAGCTAAGTTTTTCTTTAGGTCTAGGGCTAGAGTTATGGATAGTTTATGGTTAGGGATAGGTTAATGATACCTTTAGGTTTAGAGTTGAGGTTAGGTGTTAGGTGTAGGGTAATGGACAAGGTTAAGGTTAAGAATAGGATTAGGGTTCAGCCTAGGGTTAGCAGAAGTGTTAGGGTTATCATCAGGGTAATGGATAGGCTTAGATCTAGTCATAGGTCTAGTGTTATGCTTAGGATTAGGGCTATGGTTAGTGTTATGGTTAGCTTTAGGGTTAAAGCTAGGGTAGGGCTTGGGTTAGGGCTAGGTTTTACAATAGTTTAGGGCTATGGCAAATGTGAGAACTTAGCTATGATAGGGCTAGTTTTAGGGTTAATGTTAGACCTAAGTATAGTTTTAGGGTTAGGTTTACTGTTAGAGTGATGTTTAGATCTAGGGTTAGTGTTGGTGTCAGGGTCTGTGTTCAGTTTAGGGTTATGGTTAATGTGAAAGCCAGTATTAGGACAAGGGTTAAGATTAGGGGAATGGTTAGTTTTGGGCTTTAGGCTAAGGGTGATTATTAGTACTAGGTTTTTCTTTAGGTCTAGGCATAGAGTTATGGATAGATTTGGATTAGGTTTAGGTCTAGGGCTAATGATGGGTCTAGGTTTAGGTATAAGCTTACCAGAAAGGCTAGTATTAGGGTTCGGTTTAGGGTTAGGTTCAGGTTTAGACCTATGATTACTATTAGGGTCAGAATAAGGGTCAGTGTTAGGGTTAGGGTTAGGGTTTGGTTTATGGTTAGAGCTAGAATGAGGACTAGGGTTAGTGTTTGGGTTAGATTAAGGATTAGGATTAATATTACAATTAGGATTAGCATTAGGTTTAGTGTTTGGCATAGGGTAAGGGATAGGGATGGAGCTAGTATTAGGACTAGGGTTGGGGTTAAAGCTAGGTTTATGGCTCGTATTAGGGCTAGTTTCTGTGTTAGAATTAAGGCTAGGTTTAGAGCAATGACTAATGTAAGAACTATGGTTTTAAGGTTAGTTTTAGGGTGATGGTTTAGGGTTAAACCTCTAGTGTTAGGATTAGGTTTAAGGTTAGGGTGAAATTTAGAGCTGTGTTAGTGTTAGGTTAGTAGTCAGGGTCAGGTTTATTTTAGGGTTAAGGTTAGGACTTGAATTAAGGCTAGGATTACTGTAAGGGTTTGTTTTAGGGTTAGGGTGGTGCTTAGAGCAAGGGTGAGTGTTAGGATGTGAGTCAGAATTAGGGTTAGTATCAAGCTGAAGATTAGGACTCGAATTAGGGCTAGGTTTAGGTCTAGGTGTAGTGTTAAGGTTTGGTTTAAGTTAAGGTTTAGGATTAGGCCTATTGCTCCGGTTTGTTTTACTGTAAGGGTTAGGGTTAGTACTATTTTTATGATTAGCATTAGGGCTAGGGCTATTGTTAATGTTAGACTTAGGCTTAGGTTTAGAGTTCTAGTTAGGGTTAGATCTAGGGTTAGGAGTAGGAATAAAGATTAGGCAGTGGTTATTGCTAGGTTTAGGGCTAGGGTTAGGGCTAGAGTTAGGATTATGATAATGGATAGGGTTAGAAGTAGAGATAGGGCTAGTGTGAGAGTTAGAGTTAGTCTTAGGGTTAGGGTTAGGTTTAGGGCTAGGATTAGGGTTCTGGTAAGGAATAGGGTTTGAACTAGGGATGGGGCTAGGGTGGGAGTTAGATTTAGTCTTAGGGCTAGGGTTAGGAATAGGACTAAATTAGGGCTAAGATTACAGCTAGGATTAATTTTGGGGTTAGGCCTAAAGTTAGGTTTAGATTTAGGATTAATGCTTGGTTTAGGGCTAGGATAAGGGCTGGGGTTTGTGTTAGTTTTAGGACTAGGTTTAGAGCTATGGCTAATGTCAGGTCTAAGGTTAGGGTTGGGGATAGTTTTAGGATCAGGGTTATGGCTAGGTCTAGTGTAAGTGTTAGGTTTAATGTAAATTCAGCCTTAGAGCTAGGAGACTTATTAGGGTTATGGTCATTGTTAGAGTTTGCTTGAGGTTAGTGTTTATGGTTAGGGCTTGAGTTAGCACTAGGGTGTGGGTTAGGTACTGATAGGGTTTTGTTTAGTGTTTACATTAGGTTTAGGGTAATTGATAGGGTTAAGGTTAGTGATAGACTTAATATTAGGCCTAGGGTTCGCATTAGGGTAAGGGTTATAGTTAGTATAATGGATGGAATTAGAGCTAAGTTTAGGGCTATGTTTCTGCTTAGGAATAGGTCTTGAATTAGCATTAGGGTTAGGGTTAAAACTAGGGTTAGGCTTAGGTTTATGTTTAGCAATAGGATTAGGTTTTGAGCTAGGGTTAGGTTTAGGGTGAAGGTTAGGTTTAGGGTTACTTCTAGGAATAAGATTATAGTACTCATAGGGTTAGGGTTAGGATTAGGGCTAGGGACATCATTAGGGATAGGGTTAGGGTTAGGGTAATGTATATGTTTATATGTAGATTTAGGGCTATGTAGAACATTAGATTGAGGTTTAGGCTTAGATTTAGGGCTAGGGCTATGGTTATGTTTAGGTTTATATTAAGGGTTAGGGTTTGAGCTAGGGTTAGGTCTATGGCAAGTGTGAGATATAAGGTTATGTCTAGGGTTAGTTTTCCAGTTAGGTTTAGGTTTAGCATTAAGCCTAGAATTATCAATAAGTTTAGGTTTATGTTTAGGTTTAGAGTAATTGGTAGGTTTAGAGCTAGGTTTAAGGCTAGGGTTAAGGTTAGGATTAAGGCTAGTGTTAGGGTTAGTTTGAGGGATTGGTGTAGGTTTATGTTTAGAATAATGTTTAGTCTTTGAGCTAGGATTAGGACTAAGGCGAGAGTTAGGTTAGAGTTAGGGCTAGGGTTAGGGTTAGGGTTATGCTTAAGGCTTGATTTAGGCTTAGGATTAGCTGTAGGTTTTGAGTTAGGTTTAGGGCTAGGGTTAGGGCTCTGGGTAATATACGAGCTATGGTTATGTTGAGGGCTGGTTGTAGGGTTAGGGTTATGGCTAGGTCTAGTGTTAGGTTTAGATTTTCAGGTAGGGTCAGATTTAGAGACAGGTTTATTCTAAAGGCAGAGTCGGTGTTTGGGTTAGAGTTAGTGTTAGGGTTACAGCCAGAATTAGGACTATGTTTAGGTCTAGGGTTAGGTTAGTGTTTGAGTTAGGGTAAGGATTATTGTTAGGGCTAGGGCTACGTTTATGTTTAGGTCTAGGGGTGGAGTTAAGGCTAGATTTAGGATTTGCTTTAGGTCTAGGGGTAGTTTTAGGGTTTGGTCTAGGGTTGGGGTCAGTTTTAGACCTAGGGTTAGGGTCAGAATAAGGTCAGTGTTAGCATTAGAGTTTGGGATAGGGTTAGAGCTAGAATGAGGGCTAGGGTTAAGACTATTAATAGGGTTAGAGTTTTGGTTAACCTAAGAATTAGAGATCGGTCTAGGGTTACCATTAGGGTTAGGATTATTCTTAGGTTAAGGAATAGCCTTAGAGGTAGGGTTAATGCTAGAGTTAGGGTTAGGGTTAGGGTTATATATAAATTTTGAGCTCGGATTAGGGCTAGTTTTTGTATTAGGATTAGGTCTAGATTTTTGCATTGGCTAATGTAAAAGCCAGGGTTACAATTAGGGTTAGTTTTAGGGTTAGAGTTAGGGGTAGGTCTAGTGTTAGGTTTAGGTTTAAGGTTAGGGTAATATTTAGAGCTAGGGTTATTGTTAGGATATGAGAAAGCATCAAGTTTAGTTTTAGGGTTAGGATTAGCACTCAAATAAGGGCTAGGGTTACTCTTCAATTTAAGGTGAGGTCTGTGTTTAGAGCTAGGGTGACTGTTAGGATATCAGTCAGTTCAGGGTTTACTTTAAGTTTAGGGTTATGACTTGAATTATGGCTAGGATTACTTTTAGGGTTTGGTTTCAGTTTAGGGTGGCCTTTAGAGCTAGGGTCAGTTTTATGATATGAGTCAGGGTCAGGGTAAGTTTTAAGGTTAGGGTTAGGACTCGAATTAGGGCTAGGATTATGACTAGGTGTACTGTTAGGGTTTGGTTTAAGTTAAGGTTTAGTGTTAGGGCTGTTGCTGAGTTTGTTTTAAGTTCTAGGTTTAGGGTTTGGGCTAGTTATAAGATTAGCATTAGGGTTAGGGCTAGTATTAGTGTTAGGCTTAGGCTTTGGGTAGGTTTAGATTTGGATTTAGCATTAGATCTAGGATTTGGGATAGGTCTAACTATAGGGAAAGGGTCAGGGCTAGGGTTATGGTTACAGTAACAGATAGGTTTAGAACTAAGTCTAGGACTAGGGTGAGCGTTAGAGTTAATCTTAGGCCTAGGGTTCTGGTTACTTTTAAAGATAGGGCTAAGTTAGGGCTAGGATTAGGGCTAGGGTTAGTGTTCAGCTTAGGCCTAGTGTTAAGGCTAGGGTATAGTTAATTTTAGGGTACGGTATATTGTTATAGCTAGGTTTAGAGGTAGGGTGAGGGTTAGAATTTGGGTTAGGACTAGGGTTAGGTTTAGGGTATGATTAAGGCTCAGTGTAGGGCTAGGATGAGTCCTAGGGTTAGTTGTAGTGTTAGGTCTAGAATTAGGGCTAGGGCTTATGTCAGGTCTAGTGTTACAGTTTGGGGTAGATTTAGGGTTAAATTTGTGTCTAGGTCTAGGGTAAGTTTTATTCTTAGGGTGAGGGTCAGGTTTAGAGCTAGGTGTATTTTTAGGGTCAGGATCAGTGTTAGGGTTTGTTTTAGGTTAAGGTTTAGGGATAGGGTTAAAATGAGCATTAGGGTTAGGGTTAGGGTTAGGGCAATTGATTGTGTTAGGTTTAGGTTTCAGGGAAGTTTTAGGGCAATGGAGAGCTTTAGAGTTAGCAAAAAGGTTAGGGTTATGCCTAGGGTTAGCATTAGGATTAGGGTTATCATAAGAATAATATATAGTGTTAGAGCTATGGTTAGGGCTAGGGTTAGGTTATGATTAGGGCTAGAGTTAGGTTAGGTTTTGAGTTAGGGCTAGTAACCCTAGCTTAGGGTAGGGTTAGGGTTTGATTTAGGGTAAAAATTAGGTTTTGTGCTGGGTTAGGCCTAGGATGAGTGTTAGGCTTAGTGTTATGCTCAGTGTTAGGTTTAGGGTTATTGTAGTGTTTTCATTAGGGTTAGCATTAGGTTAAGGGTAATAGATTTGGTTAGATGTAAGGTTAGCTTTATGGTTAAGGTTAGGTTTAGATTTAAGTTTAGTTTTAGGGCTAGGTTTACTGTTGGTTATAAGGTAAAATTTAGGTTTTGAGTTAGGGCTAAGGCTATGGCAAGTTGTAGGTTTAGCATTAGGTCTAAGGATCAGTTTATGGTTTCGGTTAGGGTTATGGTTAGGGTGATTGATAGGGTTATTATTAGGGTTAGGGTTAGAGTTAGGCTAATGCTTAGGATTAGAGCTAGTGTTAGGTTTAGGGTTAAGGTTAGGATTAGGGCTATGGTTAGGTTTATGTTTAGGAATAGTGCTAGGGTCATGTTTGGGCTAAGGGTTAGTCTTTGAGTTAGGGATAGGACTAAGGTGAGGGTTAGGGTTAGGACTAGAGTTAGGGTTAGGGTGAGTGTTATGCTTAGGGTAGGTTTAGGCCTTGATTAGGGTTAGGGTTATTTAAGTTTTGTGTTAGATTTAGGCATAGGGTTAGTGCTATGTGTAATGTAAGATCTAGGGTTCTGATTAGAGCTAGTTTTAGGGTTAGGCTTAACTCTAGGTCTAGTGTTAGGTTTAAGTTTTGGGTTAGGGTCAGGTTTATAGCTAGGTTTTGTTAGTGTCAGGGCCAGTGTTCAGGTTACAGTTAGGGTTATGGTGAAAGCCAGAATAGGACTAGGGTTAGGTCTAGTGGTAGGTTTAGTGTTTGGTTTAGGTTAAGGGTTATGGTTAGGCCTAGGACTATGTTTTTATTTAGGTCAAGGGCTAGAGTAATAGCTAGATTTAGGATTATGTTTAGGTATGGGGCTAGTGTTAGGGTTAGGTTCAGGTATAAGTTTACTTGTAGGGCTATTTTCATGTTTCGGTTTCAGTTTAGCTTCAAATTTAGACCTGTAGTTAGTGTTAGGGTCAGAATAAGAGTGAAGGTTAGGGTGAGGTTTTAGGTTAGGTTTAGATCTAGAATGAGGCTAATGTTAGGACTAGTAACAAGGTTAATGTTTGGGTTTGGCTAAGGATTAGGATTAGGACTAGAGTTAGCATTATGAATAGAGTTTGTTTTGGTGTAATGGATAGGATTAGAGCTAGGGTTAGGGCTAGGATTAGAGTTAGGTTTAGGCAAGTTTTAGGGTTAGGATTAGGGTTAAATCTAGTGTTAGGGCTCGGACTAGGGCTATTTTTGTGTTAGAGTTAGGGCTAGGGTTTGGCTAAGGCCAATGTAAGAACCAGGGTTACGATTAGGATTAGTTTTAGGGTTAGGGTGATATTTAGAGCTAGGGTTTGTGTTTGGATATGAGTCAGAGTGACAGTTAGTTTTAGGCCTTGACTTGAACTAGAGCTCGGGTTATGGCTAGTTATGGGGTTAGGGTTTGGTTTTGATTAAGATTTAGTGTTAGAACAATGGCTAGGGTTAGGGGTAGGGTTAAGGTTAGGGTTCAAATAGGGCTAGGATTAGCGCTATGATTAGGGTGAGGGTTAGGAGTATGGTTAGGGCTAAGGTTAGGGTTAGTTTTAGGGGAAGGATTGGGGTTATATAGATAGGTTAAGTGCTAGGGCAAGGGTTATATTTAGTGATAGGGCTAGGTGAGGGTTTCATTTAGGATTAAGTCTAGGTTTAGGGCTAGGATGAGGGCTAGTGTTTGTGTTAGGGTTAGGGCTAGGATAAGGGCTAGGGCTACTGTCAGGTCTAGGGTTATGGTTAGGGATAGAGTTAGGGATAGGTTTATGGGTAGGTCTAGTGTAAGGGTTAGGTTTAGCATAGGGGTCAGATATATGGCTAGGTTATTATTATTATTATTATGGTCAGAGTATGGGTTAAGGATTGGTTTGGGTTAAGGTTTAAGGTTAGGGCTCAAATTAGCCTTAGGGTTATGGTTAGGGCTAGAGTAATGGATAAAGTTAGGTTTACAGTTTAGGTTAGGTTTAGAGTAATATATAGGGTAGTGTTAGGTATAGGGTTCGGGTTAGGCCTAGGGCTAGTATTTGGTTTAGGCTTATATGTAGAGTAATGAATATGTTTAGTGCTAGTGTTAGGGCTTAGGTTAAGGTTAGGATTATGGCTAGGATTTGAGTTCCAACTTGGGCTAGTGTTAGGGTTAGTTTTAGTGTAAATGTTAGGGTTTGAGTTAGGGTTAGGGCTAGGGCGAGGGTTATGTTTAGAATCATGGCTACAGTTAGGGTTAGGGTTAGGGTTAGGGCTAGGTTTAGCATTAGGTTTAAGTTTATGTTTAAGGTAATGGATAAAATTAGAGCTAGGATTTGGGCTATGGTTTCAGTTAGGATGAGCGATAGGTTTAGAGTTAGGGTTAGAACTAGGGTTATGTTTAGAGTAAGGGTTAGAGTTTGAGCTAGGGTTTGATCAAGGGCAGGCATTAGGTTTAGGGTTTGTGCTAGGGTTAGGGTTAAGGTTATGCTTAGGTCTAGGTTTAGGGCTTGTTTTAGGGCTAGGTTTTGTGTGAGGTTTATGGGTAGTGTTAGGGCTATGGGTAATGTAAGATCTAGAATTATGGTTATGGCTAGTTTTTTGTGTTAGGGCTATACATATGTCTAGTGTTAGGTTGAAGTATTCAGTTAGGATAAGGTTGAGAGCTAGGGTTTATGTTAGCATAAGCATCATTGTTCAGGCTAGCATTGGGTTTTGGTTAGGGTCAGAATTAGAACTAGGTTTAAGTCTAGAGCTAGGGTTAGTCTTTGCTTTAGGTTAATTGTTATTTTAGGGCTAGGGCTAGGTTTTTGTTTAGGATTAGGGCTAGAGTTATGGCTATATTTAGGATTAAGTTTAGTTCTAGTGCTAGTGTTATGGTTAGTTTTAGGTATATGTTTACTGGTAGGGCTAGTGTTAGGGTTTGTTTTAGTGTTAATTTCAGGCTTTGACCTATTGTTAGTGTTAGGGCCAGAATAAGGGAAGGGTTAGGTTTAGGCTTCGTGTTAGGGTTATTCACAGAATTAGGTCTAGGGTTAGGAAAAGTAATTGAGTTAGAGTTTGGGGTAAACTAAAGGTTACGGTTAGAACTATGGTAGCCTTAGGGTGAGAGTTTGGCTTCGGGTAAGGAATATGTTTAGAGCTAGGTTTTGGGTTAGTGTTAGGGTTAGGGTTAGGGTTAGTGTTAAAGATAGAGTTGAGGATCAGATTAGCGCTAGGTTTTGTATTAGGTTTAGGGCTCTGGCTAATTTAAGAACTAGCTTTACACTTAGAGAGAGTTTTAGGGTTAGGATTATGGCTAGGTCTAGTGTTAGGGTTAGGTTTATGGTTAGGGTGATGTTTAGAGGTAGGGTTAGTTTTAGGGTCAGAGTCAGGGTCAGTATTAGTTGTAGGGATAGTGTTAGGACTAGGTGTAGAATAAGGATTAGATTTAGGTTAAGGGTTAGGATTAGGGCTATAGTTCAGTTTTGTTTGTGGGTATGGCTAGGGTTAGGGCTAGTTTTCTAATTAGAATTAGGTTTAGGGCAAGTGTTAGGGTGAGGTTTAGGATTATAGTTAGGGTAGATTTAGAGTTAGGGTTAGTTCTAGGTTTAGGACTATGGCTAGGTTTAGGGCTAAGGTTAGGTCTAGTGTTAGGGTTAAGTAATAGATAAGGTTGGTACTAGAAATAGGTCTTGGGCTACAGTTAGGTTTAGTCTTAGTGCTAAGGTTAGCTTTAGGATTAGAGTTAGCAAAAACTTAGGGCTAGGATTAGAGCTATGGTTAGTGTTATGATTAGGCCTAGAGGCTAGGTTTAGTGTTAGTTATAGTGTTAGGGTTAGGGATAGGGGAAAGGATGTGGTTATACCTAGATTCAGAATTAGGGCGAGGGTTGAAATTAGGGTTTAGGCTAGGGTTAGGTTTCAGGTTAGGGTTAAGGCTAGGTTTAGGGCTATGATGAGGGCTCTGCTTTCTGTTAGGTTTAAGGCAAGAATTAGGTAGAGTGCTAATATCAGGTCTAGGGATATGCTTAGGGATAATGTTAGTGTTAGTTTTATGGCTAGGTCTAGTTTAAGGGTTATATTTAGGGTAAGGATCAGGTTTAGAGCTAGGTGTGTTATTAGAGTAAGTGTCTTGTTCAGAGTTTGAGTTAAATTTTGGTGTAGTTTTAGGGCTCGAATTAACAATAGGGTTAGGGTTCGACAAATTGATAAGGTTAGGTTTAGTGTTCAGGTTAGGTTTAGGTAAGAATAAGGTTAGTTTTAGCTATAGGTTTAGGGTTAAGCCTAAATGGATACGGTTAGATTTAGGTTTAGGACTAGGGTTAGTGTTAGGTTTAGCGTAACTGTTAGGATTTGAGCTAGGATTAGGAGTACGGCATGGGTTAGGTTTACGGTTCAGTCTAGCATTAGGTTTACAGTTAGGGTTAGTGTAGGTTTAGAGTTAGGACAAGGGTTTAGTTTACAGTTAGGGTTAGAATAGTTTTAGGGTTAGGGTTATTGTTATCATGACATTTATAATTAGGGTTAGAGTAATGGGTGAGGTTAGAACTATATTAAGAGCTATGTTTCGTTTAGGCTTATGTTTAGGGTAATGGATAGGTTAGGGCTAGGTTTATGTTAGGATTAGGGCTAGGGTTAGGGTTAGGGTTAGGTCTAGGGTTATTGCTAGGGTTAGATTTAGGGTAAGTTTTAGGGTTTGAGCTATGGTTATGTCTAGCATGATGGTTAGGCTTAGTGTCAGGTCTAGGTTTAGGATTAGGGTTATGTTTAGGGTAATGGATAGGATTAGAGCTAGAGTTAGGGCTAGGATTATGGTTAGGATTAATTCTACGGTTAGCCTTAGGGTTAGGGCCAGTTTTAGGGTTAGGATTAGGTTTAGGGTAATGATTAGGGTTAGGGTTAGGGTTAAAACGAGGTGTAGAGCTCAGTTTAGGGCTTTGTTTTGGGTTAGGTTATGGCTAGGATTAGGGCTGAGGCTAATGTAAGAACTAGAGTTATGATTAGGGCTACTTGTAGTGTTACTGTTAGGGCTAGATCTAGTTTTAGGGTTAGGTATACTTTTAGGTGATGTTTGAGCTAGGGTTAGAGTAAGGTCAGAGTCAGGCCCAAGGTTAGTTTTAGGGTTAGGTTAGGACTGGAATTGGGGCTAATGTTACAGCTAGGTGTATGGTTAGGTTTAGGGTCAGGGTTAGGGTTATGGCTCGGTTTTGTTTTAGGGTTTGAACTAGATTAAGGCTAGTTTTAGTATTAGTGTTAGTGTTAGGGCTAGTGTTAGTGTGATGTTTAGGCTTAGGGTTAGGTTGGACTTAAAGTTATGGCTAGTTCTAGGGTTAGGGCTAGGGCTACTGTTGGGGCTAAAGTTAGGGCAAGTGTTACGGTTATGGTAAGGAATAGGGTTAGATCTAGGAATAGGGCTAGCGTGAGAGTTAGAATTAGTCTCAGTGCTAGAGGTAGGGCTAGGGCTAAATTAGGGCTAGGATCAGGTCTAGGATTAGTGCAAGGGTTAAGTCTAGAGTCTGAGTTAGGTTCAGATTTGGGTGAAGGGATGGAGTAATAGCAAGGTTCAGAACTAGGGCGAGGGATAGAATTAGGGATAGGGCTAGAGTTAGGGTTTGGGTTAGGATCAAGGTTAGTTATAGGGCTAGGATGAGGGTTAGCGTTTGTGTTAGGGTTATGGCAAGAATTAGGTCTAGGGTTAATATCAGGTTAGGGTTATGGTTATGAATAATTTTTTGGGTAAGATTTATGGCTAGTTTTAGTGTCAGAGTTAGGTTTAGGGTGAGGTTCAAGTTGAGAGCTAGGGGTATTATAATAGTCAGAGTCAGGTTTTGGGTTTGGGTTAGGTTGAGGTTTAGTGTTATGGCTCAAATTAGCATTAGGTTTGAGTTAGAGTTAGGATAATAGATAAGGTTATGTTTAGGCTTCAGGTTAGGTTGAGGGCTCAGATTAGGTTTAAGGTAATGGATAGGGTTAGGGTTAGGCCTAGGGTTAGCATTAGGTTTATGGTTATCATTAGGGTAATGGATAGGGTTAGAGCTAGGGTTAGGGCTAGGGTTGTGTTTAGGATTACGGCTAGATTTAGGGTTAAGGTTAGGGTTAAGGCTAGGGTTAGGTTTAGGGTATGGGCTAGGGTTTGAGCTAGGGTTAGTGCTAAGGATAGGGTTAGGCTTAGGATTAGGTCTAGGATTAGGGTTACCATTAGTGTTAAGTGTATGAACAGGTTTAGATGTTGCATTAGGGGGGGTTAGGGTTAGGTTTTGATTTGGGACTAGAGTTACTGTTATGCTTAGCATAATTTTTAGGTTTTGAGCTAGGGTTAGGACTATGGGAAGGTTTAGGTTTATGGTTAGGTCTAGGGTTAGGTTTACAGTTAGGGTTAGAGTAGGTTTAGTGTTAGGGCTAAGGTTATCGTGAAGTTTATGGTTATTTTCAGATGAATTGACAGGGTTAGAGCTAAGGTTATGTCTAGTTTTAAGTTTAGGATTAGGGCTAGGTCTAGGGCTATTGTTAGGGTTAGGGTTAGGCTTATAATTTTCTTACGCTTAGGTTAAGGGTAAGGGTCAGGGATTAAGTTTTAGGGCTAGGCTGAGGCTTCAGGTTAGAAACAGTGCTAGGGATAGAGTAAGGGTTAGGGTTAAGGTTAGGGCTAGGTTTAGCATTAGGTTTAGTGTTATGATTAGGGTAATGGCTAGAGTTAGAGCTAGAGTTTGGGCTATGGTTACAGTTAGGATTAGGGCTAGGATTGGGGTTAGGGTTTGGGCTAGGGTTATGTTTAGGGTAACAGCTAGGGTTTGAGCTAGTGTTAGTGCTAGGGCTAGATCGAGGATTAGGTTCAGCCATAGGTCTAGGGACAGGATTATGGTTGGTGTAGGGTTAAAGTTAAGTTTAGGGCTAGGGTTAACATTAGTGTTAGGATAAGGGTTAAGGTAATGGATATGGTGAGATGTAGGTTTATGTTTAAGTTTAGGATTAGATTAAATTTTAAGATTAATGTTAAGGCTACGGTTATGTTTAAGTTTAAAGTACAGTTAAGGTTTTGAGCTAGGTTTAGGGCTATGGCGAGTGTTAATTTAGGGTTAGGTCTATTGTTATTTTTCTTGTTAGGCTTAGGGTTACTTTTAGGGTTAAGGCTAGTGTTATCAATACATTTAGGTGTAGGTTTAGGTAAGGTGTAGGTTTAGAGCTAAGTTTAGGGCTAGGGTTAAGTTTAGGTTTAGGGCTAGGGTTAGGGTTTAGAGTAAGTTATAGGTCTAAGTTTATATTTATGGTAGGGTTAGGCTTTGAGTAAAGTTTGAGACTAAGGCTAGGGTTAGGTTTAGGGTTGGGGTTAGGGCTAGGGTTAGGGTTGGGGTTTCGCTTAGGGCTAGATTTAGGCCTAGAATTTGCTCTAGGTTTTGTGTTAGTTTAAGGCATAGAGTTAGACCTATGGGTAATGTAAGGGCTAGGATTATGATTAGGGCTAGTTGTAGGGTTAGGGTTATGGCTATGTCTAGTGTTAGGTTTAGGTTTTTGGTTAGGGTAAGTTTTAGAGATAGATTTAGTGTTAAAGGCAGGGTCAGTGTTCAGTTTAGAGTTAGAGTTAAGGTTAAAGCCAGAAGTGGGACTAGGTTTCAGTCTATGGGAGGATTAGTCATTGTGTTAAGTTAAGGTTTATTGTTAGGGCTAAGGCTAGGTTTTTGTTTAAGTCTAGAGCTAGAGTTAAGGCTAGATTTAGGATTAGGTTTAGGCCTAGAGCTATTGATAGGCTCTGATTTGTGTATAAGTTTACTGGTAAGGCTAGTGTTATTTTTTGGTCTAGCATTAGAGTCAGGTGTAGACCTGGGTTAGTGTTATGGTCAGAATAAGGGCCAGGGTTATGGTTAAGGTTTGGGATAATGTTTGAACTAGAATGAGGGCTAGGGTTAGGACTATTAATATGGTGAGAGTTTTCATTATCCTGAGGATTAGGGATAAGTCTAGGGTTACCATTAATGTTAGGGTTTTTCTTAGGTTTACGGATAGGGTTAAACCTAGTGTTAGGGGTAGGGGTAGGGTCAAGTTTAGGGTTAAAGCTAGGTTTAGGGCTCCAATTAGGGCTAGATTTGTGTTAGTGTTGGGGCTAGGGTTAGGGCAACAGCTAAAGTAAGAACCAGGGTTACAATTAGGGTTAGCTTTAGAGTCAGGGTTAGGGGTAGTTCTAGTGTTAGTGTTAGATTTACAGTTAGGGTGATATTTAGAGCTTGAGTTATTTTTAGCATAAGATTCAGGGTCAAGGTTAGCTTTAGGGTTTGAGTTACTACTCAAATTAGGGCTAGGTTTACTGTTAGGGTTTGGTTTAAGGTTAGCATCATGTTTAGAGCTAGGGTGAGTGTTAGGATATGAATCAGGGTCAGGGTTAGTTTTAAGGTTAAGGTTAGAGCTCAATTAGGGCTAGGATTAGTTCTTATAGTAGTTTCTGGTTTGGTTTAAGTTAAGGTTTAGGGTTAGGTCTATTATTCAGTTTTGTTTTAGTCTAGGGCTAGGGTTAGGGCTAGTTTTACAAATCGTATTAGGGTTAGGGCTAGTGTTAGTTTTAGGCTTACACTTAGGGTTAGGATTGTATTTATAGTAGGGTTAGGATTGTATTTATAGTTGGGTTTAGATCTAGCATTAGGCTAGAATTAATGATAGGGCAAGGGTTAGTGCCAGGGTTAGAGTTATGGTAAGGGATAGGGTTAGAACTAAGGATAGGATTAGTGTGAGAGTTAGAGTTAGTGATAGTGCTAAAATTAGAGTTAGGGATTTGCATAGGGGTAATTAAGGCTAGGATTAGGGCTAGGGGTAGTTTTCAGCTTAGGCCTAGTGATAAGGATAAGGTTAGCTTTAAGTTTAGGATAAAGAATGGCATTATAGCTAGATTTATACATAGGGTGAGGGTTAGAATTACAGTTAGGGTTTGGGTTGGGGTTATTGTTATGATTTAGGCAAGGTTTAGGTCTAGGATGAGGGCTAGTGTTTATTTTATACTCACGGCTAGGATTTGTGCTAGGCCTAATATCAGGTCTAGGGTTATGGTTAAAGATAGTTTTAGGGTTAGGCTTATGGCTACGAATAGTGAAGGGTTAGGTTTCGGGTAAGGGTCAGGTTTAGAGCTCGGGGAATTATTAGGATAAGGATTTGGCTTAGGTAAGGATTTAGGTTTATGGCTCAAATTAGCATTAGGGTTAGGTTTAGGGTATAGTTAGGATTGGTTTAAGGTTCAGGTTTTGTTTAGGGTAATTGATACAGTTAGCATTAGTGATAGGGTTAGTTTAGGCTTAGGGTTAGCATTATGGTAAGGGTTATCGTTAGGGTAATTGATAGGGTTAGAGATTAGATTAGAACTATAGTTAAGGTGAAAAATATGCCTTGATTTAGGGTTAGAGTTAGTGTTAAAATTAGGGTTAGGGTTAGGTTTAGAGTTATGTTTAGCATAAAGATTAGGTTTTGATCTAGGATTAGTTCTAGTTTTATGGTTAGGTCTAGGGATAGGATTACAGTAGGTTTAAGATTAGGGTTAGAGTTAGGGCTAGGGTTATCATTAACATTAGGGTTAGGGTTAAGGTAAAGGATAGGGTTAGTTTAGGTTTAGATTTGGTTTAGAGTAGAATTAGTGATAGTTTTAGGATTAGAGCTATGGTTATGTTTAGATTTATGGTTAGGTTTATGGTTTGATCTAGAGTTAGGACTATGCTGAATGTTAATTTTAGGGTTATGTCTCTGGTTAGTTTTCCAGTTAGGGTTAGGATTAACATAAGTGTTCTGGCCAGGATTGTAAATAAGTTTAGGTTTAGGGTTAGGGTAATGGTAGGTTTAGAACTAGGTTTAGGGCTAGGTTAAGTTTAGGATTTGGGCTAGGGTTAGGGTGAGATTTAGGGATAGGTCTATGTTTACGTTTAGGGTTAGGGTTAGGCTTTGACTATCTTAGGACTAAGGCGAGGGCTAGGGTTAAGTATAGGGCTAGTGTTAGGGTTAAGGTTATGCTTAAGGCTAGGTTTGGGCCTAAAATTAGCTCTATTTTTAATGTGAGGTTTAGGCCTAGGGTTAGGTCTATGGGTAATGTAAGATCTAGGGTTATGATTAAGGCTAGTTTTAGGGTTAGGGTTATGGCTGGGTCTAGAATTAGGTTTACGTTTTGGTTAGTTTCAGGTTTAGAGGTAGGTTTAGCATTAAGGGCAGGGTCAGTGTTTGGGTTAGAGTTAAAGTTAGGGTTACAGCCAGAATAAGGACTAGATTTAAGTCTAGGGTTTGAGTTAGTGTTTGGGTGAGGTAAAGGTTTTTATTAGGGGTAGGGCTCGGATTTTGTTTAGGTCTAGAGCTAGAGTTCAGGCTAGATTTAGGATTAGGTTTATGTCTATAGATAGTGGTAGGGTTAGGTTTAGGCATAAGATTACACGTAGGGCTAGTGTTAGGTTTTGGTTTAGGGTTAGGGTCAGGTTTAGCCCTAGGGTATATGTTATGTTCAGAATAAGGGCCAGTGTTAGGGTTAGGGTTTGGGATAGCATTAGAGCTAGAATGAGATTTACGGTTAGGACTGATAATTGGATTAGGGTTTGGTTAGCCTAAGGATTAAGGATAAGTCTAGGGTTACCATTAGATTTAAGGTTTTGCTCAGGGTAAGGCATAGGGTTAGGGCTAGGTTTAGGTTTATGGTTAGGGTTAAAGCTAGGTTTAGGGCTCTGATTAGGACTAGTTTTTGTGTGAGGTTTAAGGCTAGGGTTAGGACAATGGCTAATATAGGATATAGGGTTACCATTAGGGTTAGAAGTAAGGATAAGTCAAGTGTTAGTGTTAGGTTTAAGATTCGGGTGATATTTATAGCTAGTGTTAGTTTTAGGATATCAGTAAGGTCTGGGTTAGTTGTAGGGTTAGGGTTAGAACTCGACTTAGGGCTAGGGTTACTGTTAGGGTTCAGTTTAAGTTTAGGATGGTGTTTAGAGCTAGGATGAATGCTAGAATGTAATTCAGGTTCAGTGTTATATTTAAGGTTATGATTAGGACTCGAATTAGGGCTAGGGTTAGATCTAAGTGTAGTGCTAGGGTTTATTTTAAGTTAAGGCTAGAGTTAGTCCTGTTGCTCTATTTTGTTTCAGTGCTATGGTTAGGGTTAGAACTAGTTTTATTATTATCTTTAGGGTTAGGGCTAGGGTTATGGTTAGGTTTACGATTAAGGCTAGATTCAAGGTTTTGTGTTAGGTATAGGTCAAGAATTAGGGCTAGGACTATTGTCAGGTGAAGGTTTATATTAAGTGATATTTTTATGTTTAGGTTTATGGCTAGGTAAAATTAAAGTGCTAAGTTTAGGGAAAGGGTCAGAATAAAAGCTGGGGTATTATTAGGGTCAGAGTCAGGATTATTTTAGGACTAGGGTTAGCATTAGGTTGGGATTTGGCTAGGGTAAATATAAGGTTAGAGCTATGGTTTGGGTTAGGGTTAGGGCTCGTGTTAAGTTAGGGTTAGGGTGAAAGCTATGGTTAGATATCAGATTTGGGCTAAGTTTTGGTTAGCATTAGTTTTAAGATTATGGCTAGTGTATGATCTAGGGTTATGATTAGAACTAGTTTTAGAATTAGGGTTATGATTAGATCGAGATTTAGAGTAAGTTTTAGGTTTAGGGTGATGTTTAGAGATTGTGTTAGTGTTAATGTCAGAGACACATTCAGAAGTAATTTTAGGGTTAAGATTAGGACTCGAATTAGTTCTAGGCTTAGGGCTAGAGGTAAGGTTAGGGTTTGGTTTAGGTAAAAGTTTAGGGTTAGTGTTATGGTTCAGTTTTGTTTTAGGTCTAAGCCTATGGTTAGGGCTTGTTTTAGGATTAGCGTTAGGGTTAGGGCTAGTGTTAGTGTTTGGTTTATGTGTAGAATTAGGGTTAGATTTAGTGTTAGGTTTACATCTAAGGTTAGGGCAAGGTTTAAGTTTAGGGCTAGTGTTATTCTAGACTATGGCTAGGAATAAGGTTACGGTAAGTGATAGGGTTAGAATTAGGGCTAGGATGGAGTAGTCTTGAAGCTAGGCTTAGGATTAGGTTTAGAATTAGTGGTAGGGTTAGTGTTAGGGTTAGTCCTAGGGTTAAGGTTAAGGCTAAAGTTAGTGTTAGGGTTAGGGTTTGGGTTAGGTTTAGTGTAAGCAATGGGGTTATAACTAGTTTTAGGGCTAGGGAAAGTGTTAGAATTATGGTTAGGGTTATGATTAAGGCTAGGTTTTGGTCTAGGATGAGAGCTAGTGTTCATCTTAGGGTTAGGGCTAGGATTAGGGCTAGGGTTACAGTTAGGAATATGTTTTGGGTTATGTTTATGGTTAGGTCTAGGGTAAGGGTTAGATTTAGAGTAAGGGTCATGTTTAGAGCTATGTGTATTATTAGGGTCAGTGTACAACTTAAGGTTTGGTTTAGGTTAAGGTTTAGGTTTAAGGCTCGAATTAGCATTAGTGTTAGTGGTAGGGTTAGGGTAATGAACAGGATTGGGATTAGAGTTCAGGTTAGTTTTAGGGCAATGGATAGGATAGGTTTAGGGATTGCAATAGGCTTAGGGTTAAGCCTAGGGTTAATATTAGGGTTAGGATTATGGTTAGGGTAATGGATAGAATTAGAACTAGGTTTAGGGCTAGGGTTATTGTTAGGATTAGGGCTAGGGTTAGGGTAGTGGATATAATTAGAGCTATGCTTAGGGCTATGGTAAAGGTTAGGATTAGGGCTAGTGTTAGGTTAGGTATAGGACTTTTGTTATGTTAAGGGTAAAGTTTAGGCTTTGAGCTAGGGTTAGGTCTAAAGCAAGGCTTAGGGTTAGGGTTAGGGCTAGGGTTAGATTTAGGGTTATGCTTACGGCTATGTTCAGGCATAGGATTAGGGCTAGATTTTGTGTTAGTTTAGGCCTATGGTTATGGCCATGGGTAATGTAAGAGCAAGGGTTATGATTAGGGCTAGTTTAGGGTTAGGGTTACGGCTAGGTGTAGTGTTAGGTATACGTTTTGGGTTAGTGTCAGGTTTAAAGCTAGGTTCAGTGTTAGAATCAGGGTCAGTTTTTGGGATAGAGTTAGGGTTAGGGTTAGAGCCAGAATTAGCACTAGGTGTAGGGCAAGTATTCGGTTTATGTTAAGAGTTATAGTAGGGCTAGTGCTAGGTTTTTGTTTAGGCCTAAGGCTAGAGTTATAGCTATATTTAGGATTAGATTTGGGTCTAGGTCTAGTGTTAGGCTTAGGTATAGTTATAGGGTTACCAGTAGGGCTAGTGTTAGGATTTGGTTTAGATTTATGGTCAGGTTTAGACCTAGGGTTACTGTTAGGGTCAGATGAGGGTCAGGGTTAGGTTTAGAGGTAGAATGAGGGCTAGGGTTAAGACTAGTAATATAGTTAGAGTTTAATTTAGGCTAAGGATCAGGATTAGAACTAGGGTTAGCCTTTGGGTTAGGGTTTGGCTTAGTATAACTAATAGGGTTAGAGTTAGGGTTAGGGCTAGTGTTAGGGTTAGAGTTGGGGCTAATATTAGGGTTAAACCTAGGGTTAGGGCTTGGATTAGGGGTGGAATTTGTGTTAAATTTAGTGCTATGGTTTGGACAATGACTAATGTATGAACTAGGGTTTTGATTAAGGCTAGTTACAGTTAGGTTAAGGCGAGATATAGTGTTATTAATGTTATTAATGTTATTAATATTAGGGTGATTTTTAGAGCTAGGATTAGTGTTAGGGTCTGTGTCAGGGTCAGGGTTAGTTTTAGACTTAGTTTTAGGGCTAGTTGTAGTGTTAGTGTTTGATTTAGGTTAAGAGTTAGGATTGGGGCTATGGCTTGGTTTTGGTTTATGGCTAGTGCGATGGATAGGGCCAGTTTTAGGATTCACATTAAGGTTATGACTTAAAATTAGGCTTAGGTGTAGGGGTAGGTCAAGTGTTAGGGTTAGGTTTAAGATTAGGGTGATATTTATAGCTAGAGTTAGTGTTAGGATATCAGTCATGTCAGGGTTAGTTTTAGGATTATGGTTAGGACTCGAATTAGGGCTAGGTTTACTTTATGGTTCAGTTTAAGTTTAGGGTGGTGTTTAGAGCTAGGATGAGTGTTAGGGTATAAGTCAGGTTCAGGGTTATTTTTAAGGATATGATTAGGACTCGATTTAGGGCTAGGGTTAGTCTAGCTGTAGTGCTAGGGTTTGGTTTAAGTTAAGCTTAGTGTTAGGCCTTTTGCTCGGTTTTGTTTTAGTGCTATGGTTAGGGTTAGGGCTAGTTTTATGATTAGCTTTAGGGTTAGGGCTAAGGTTATGGTGAGGTTTCGGATTAGGGCTAGATATAAGGCTAGGATTAAGGCTAGGTTTTGTGTTATGTTTAGTGCAAGAATTAGGGCTAGGACTAATGTCAGGTCTAGGTTTATAGTTAGTGATATTTTTAGGGTTAGGTTTAGGGCTAAGTCAAATTAAAGTGTTACGTTTAGGGAAAAGGTCATATTAAGAGCTGGGGTATTATTAGGGTCAGGGTCAGGCTTCAGGTTTGGGTTAGGTTAAGGTTTAGGGCTAAGGTTCAAATTAGCATTAAGTTAGAATTAGGGTTAGGGTAATGGATAGTGTTAACTTTAGGGTTCAGGTTAGGTTTAAGGTAATGGATATGGTTAGGGTTTGTGATAGGTTTAGGGTTAGGCCTATGGTTAGCATTAGGGTTATGGATATTTTTAGGGTTAGACCTAGGGTTAGGGCTAGGATAATGGTTAGAATTAGGGCTAGAGTTAAGGTTATGGACAGGGTGAGGGCAAGGGTTAGAGTTAGGATTAGGTTTAGGGGATGGTTTAGGATTTGAGCTAATTTTTTTCTATGGCTAAGGTTAATTTAGGGTTTGGTCTAGGTTTATGGTCATGGTTAGTGTTACAGTTAGGGCTAGCGTTATCATTAGGGTTAGGGTAATAGGTATAAATGTAAGGTTATATGTAGATTTAAGTTGAGGTTAGCATTAGGTTTAGGTTTAGGATTAGGGTTAGGGTTTGAGCTCCTTAGATTTAGGGTTAGGGTTAGATTTAATGTTAGTTCTAGGGTTAGGTTTATGTTTAGAGTTAGGGTAGGTTTAGCTTTAGGTCTAGTGTAATCATTAGTGTTAAGTTTAGGCTTATGGTATTGGTAAGGTTTGAACTAGGTTTACTACTAGGCTTAATGTTAGGATTAGGGCTGGAGTTAGGGTTAGGGTTCGGCCTTGGGTTAGTGTTAGGGTTAGGTTAAGTGTAAGTATCAGGGATTGAGTTAGATTTAGGACTAGGGTGAAGGTTAGGGTTACAGTCTGGGCTAGGCTAGGGTTAGAATTATGTTTAGGGCTAGCGTTAGCATTAGTTTTAGGGTTATGGTAAGTGTAATGGATAGAGTTAGAGCTAGGCTTTGGGCTATGGTTACAGTTAGGGTTAGGACTAGAGTTAGGGTGAGGTTTAGGGTTTGGGTTAGGTTTAGGGCTAGAGTTATGGTTAGGGCTAGGTTTAGGGTTAGTGTTATGCTTAGGGTTTGGTTTAGGGCTGTAATTAGGGCTAGATTTTTGTGTGAGGTTTAGGGCTAGTTTTAGGTATATTGGAAATGTAAGAGCTAGAGTTATGGTTATGGCTAGATTTAGAGTTTGTCTAGTGTTAGGGTTAGTTTTTGGGTTAGGATAATGTTTAGAGTTAGGGTTTTTGTTTGGGTAAGTGTCAGTGTTCAGGTTAGGATTAGTTTTACTGTTAGGTCCAGAATGAGGACTAGGGTAGGTCTAGGGGTAGAGTTAGTGTTTGGTTTAGGTTAAGAGTTATTGTTAGGAGTAAGGCTAGGGTTGTGGCTACATTTAGAATTAGGTTTAGGTCTATTGCTAGTGTTAGTGTTAGGTTTAGGGTTAGGGTTACTGGTAGGGCTAGTGTTAGGTTTCGTATAAGGGTTAGGGTCAGTTTTAATCGTAAGTTTATAGTTAGGGTCAGAATAAGGGTCAGAGTTAGGTTTAGGGTTTGGGTTAAGTTTAGAGCTAGAATGAGGGCTAGGTTTAGGACTAGTAGTAGAGTTAGAGTTTGGGTTAGGCATAGAATTAGGGTTAGGAATAGGGTAGCAATAGGGTGAGGGTTTGACTAAGTGTAAGAAATAGGGTTAGAGCTAGGATTAGGACTAGGGATAGGGTTAGGTTAGGGCCAAGGTTAGGGTTACGGTTAATGCTAGGGTTAGGCTTTGAATTAGGGCTAGGTTTTGTGTTAGGTTTAGGGCTATGGCTAATTTAAGAAATGGCATTATGTTTAGGGCTCGTTTTAGGGTTAGGTTTAGGTTGAGGTCTAGTGTTAGGATTAGGTTTAGGGATAGGGTGATGTATAGAGCTAGGGTTAGTGTTAAGGTCAGAGTCAGGGTTAGTATTAGTTCTAAATTTAGAATTAGGACTCAAATTAGGGCTAGGTGTAGTGTTAGGTTTTGGTTTATGTTAAGTATTAGGGTGAGTGCTATGGCTCGGTTTGGCTTGAGGGCTAGGTCTAGGGTTAGAGTTAGTTTCAAATTAGCATTAGGGTTAGAGCTAGTGTTAAGGTGTGGTTTTGGCTTAGGGTTAGGCTTATATTTAGAGTTAGGGTTAGATCTAGGTTTAGGGCTACAGTGAAGGTTAGGGCTAGGGTTAGGTCTAGGGTTTGAGTTATCATAAGTGATAGGGTTAGATCTAGGGATAGGACTAGGGTGAGAGTTGGAGTTAGTGTTAGGGTTAGATTTAGGGTTAGAATTAGGGCTTAGTTCAGGCTAGGTTTAGAGCTAGGTTTAGTATTAAGGCTGAGCCTAGGTTTATCGCTAGTGTTATGATTATGGTTATGGTTAGGTATGATGTTGTAGATAGCTTTAAAACTAGGGTGAGGTTTAAAATTAGGGTTAGGTTTATGGTTAGTGTTAAGTTTAGAATTAAGACTAAGAAAAGGAATAGGATTAGGGCTAGAGTTTGTTTTAGGGTTAGGGCTTTATTAGGGCTAGGGCTAATGTCAGGTCTAGGGTTATGGTTAGAGATAGTTTTAGGGTTAATATTATTAGGGTTAGGATTATGTTTATGGATATCATTAGGTTTAGGGTTCAAGTTAGGTTTATGGTAATGTATAGGTTTAGGGTTAGGAATAGGTTTAGGGTTATCCTAGGGTTAGCATTGGGGTTAGGAAAAGGATTAGGGTAATGGATAGGATTACAATGGGGTTAGGGCTAGGTTTATGGTTAGGATAAAGGCTAAGGTTAGGGTTATGTTTTGGGTTATGTCAAAAGTTAGGGTTAGAGTTAGGTTTAGGGTAAGGTTTAGGGCTAGATTTAGGGTTATGGTTAGGGTTAAAGGTAGTGTTAGGGCTACTATTAGGAATAGATTTTGGGTTAGGTTAGGGCTAGGTTTAGGGATACAGCCAATGTGAAATCTAGGGTTATGATTAGAACTAGTTTTAGGGTTAGGGTTAGGGCTAGGTCTAAGGTTAGGTTTAGGTTTAGTTTTTGAGTGATGTTTAGAGGTAGGGTTAGTGTTAGGGTCAGAGTTTGTTTTAGGGTTAGGGATAGGACTCTAATTAGGGCTAGGTTTAGGGCTAGGTGTAGGCTTAGGGCTTGGTTTTTATGTTCAAGGTTAGGGTTAGGGCTAATGTAAAGGCAAGTGATAGGATTATGGTAAGGGATAGGGTTAAAACTATAAAAAGGACTAAAGAAAGAGTTAGAGTTAGACTTAGGGATAGGGTTAGGTTAGGTTTAGGGCTAAATTTGGGTTAGAATTTGGTCTATCATTTGTATTAGGGTTAGGCCTAGTTTTAGGCTTAGGAGTAGGTTTAGGTATAGGGTTAGGTTTAGAGGAAGACATAGGGATAGAACTAGACTTAGGGCTAGGTCAAAGGTTAGAATTAGGTTAGGGCTAGTGTTATGGTTTTGTTTAGTAATAAATAAGGCTAGATTTAGGGCTAGGATGAGGGTTAGGGTTTGTTTTAGGGTTATGGCAAGAATTAGGGCTAAGGCTATTGTAGGCTGTAGGCTTACGTTAGGGATAGATTGAGGGTTAGATTTATGGCTAGGTGTAGTGTGAGGGCTCGGTTTAGGGTAAGGGTCAGGTTTAGAGCTAGGGGTATTATTAGGGTAAGAATTAGGTTTCAGGTATGGTTTAGGTTAGGGTTTAGGTTTAGAGCATGAATTAGCATTAGGGTTTGGTTAGGGTAATGATATGTTTTGGTTTAGGGTTCATGTTAGGTGTAGGGTAATTGATAGGGTTAGAGTTAGCAAAAGGGTTAGGGTTAGGCCTAGGGTTAGCCTTCGTGTTATGGTTGTGCTTAGGATAATGGATAGGGTTAGGGCTAGGGTTATGGTTTGTATTAGGGCTAGAGTTAGTGTTAGGCCTAGGGACAGGTTTAGGTTCCGGTTTAGGATATGGTTTAGAGTTTGAGCTAGGGTAGATCTAGGGCAAGGGTTAGGTTTAGGGTAAGGACTAGGTTATAGTTACGGTTATTGTCAAGAAAAGTGTTAAGCTTAGGGCTAGGGTTATCTTTAGGTTTAGCGTATTGGATAGGGTTTGATTTCGTGTTAGCCTTAGGTTTTGGCTTAAGGTTAGGATTAGGGATAGGCTTAGGTTTAGGTTTAGGGTAATGGTTAGGGTTTGAGCAGGGGTTAGCTCTATGGCAAGGGTTAGGTTTATGGCTATGTCTAGGGTTAGGGTTAGGGTAAATTTAGGGTAATGGCTAGAGTTATCATCAGGGTTAAGGTTAGAGTTAGGGTAATGGGTAGGGTTAGAGCTGGCTTAGGGCTAGGGTTATTATTAAGGTTAGGGTTAGAGTTAGGGTAATATTTAGGGTTAGAGCTAGGGTTAGGGATAGCGTTAAGGTTAGGATAAGGGCTAGGGTTAAGGTTAGGCTTAGGTTTAGGCCATGGGTTAGTGTTAGGGTTAGGTTAAGTTTAAGGGTTAGGGATTGAGCTAGTGTTTGGACTAGGATGAGGATTAGGGTTAGAGTCAGTGTGAGGGTTAGGGCTATGGTTAGCATCAGTGTTAGGGTTAGGGCAATGGATAGTGTTAAAGGTAGGTTTTGGCATATGATTATGGCTAGTTTCAGGGTTAATGATATGGCTAGGTCTAGTGTTAGGGTTATATTTTTTGTTAGGATAAGCTTTAGAGCTAGGGTTTGTGTTAGGGTAAGGGTCAGTTACCAGTAAAGGGTTAAGTTTATTGTTAGGGCCAGCGTTAGGTCTATGGTGTGGTCTAGGGGTAGGGTTAGTGTTTGGCTAGGTTAAGGGTTATTATTAGGTCTAGGACTAAGGTTTGTTTAGGGCTAGGTCTAGAGTTATCACTAGATAAAGGATTAATTGGAGTTCTAGGTCTAGTATTAGGTTAAGGTTTAGTTATAGGTTTACAGGTAGTGCCAATGTTAGGGGTCGGTTTAGTGTTAGGGTCAGGTTTACTTCTATGGTTAGTGTTAGGGTCAGAATAAGGGTCAGGGTTAGATTAGGTTTTGGGATAGAGATAGAGCTAGGTTGAGGATTAGGGTTAGAACTAGTAAGAGAGTTAGGTTTTGGGTTATGCTAAGAATTAGGTTTAGGACTAGGGAAGCTTTAGTGTTAGAGTTTGGCTTAGGGTAAGGGATAGGGTTAGCGCTAGTGTTAGGGCTAAGGTTAGGATTAGGTTTAGGGTTCGGGTTAAATCTAGGGTTAGAGCTTGGATTAGGGCTAGGCTAGGTTTGTTGTTAGCTTTAGGGCTATGGCTAATGTAAATGTAGGGTTACAATTAGGGCTAGTTTTAGGGTTAGTGTTTCATCTAGGTTTAGTGTTTGGTTAGGTTTAGTGTTAGGGTTATGTTTAGGGTAATGGATTGTTTAGGGTTAGTGAACATGTTAGGGTTAGGCCGAGGGTTAGCATTAGGGTTAGGATTAGGGTTAGGGTTAGGGTAGTGGATAGGGTTAGAGCTAGGGTTAGGGCTATGTTTATGGTTAGTGTTAGTGTTAGGGTTAGTGTTATGTTTAGGGTTATTGCAAGGATTAAAGTTAGGATTAGGTTTAGGGTAAGCATTAGGACTTGGCTGAGGTTTAGAGTTATGGTTAATGCTAGGGTTTGGGCTCACATTAGGGTTAGATTTTGGGTTATATTAGGGATAGTGTTAGGGACATAGCTAATATAAGAACTAGAGTTATGATTAAGGCTAATTTTCGTGTTACAGTTAGGGCTAAGTCTAATTTTATGGTTAGGTTTAAGTTCAGGGTGATGTTTTGAGCTAGGGTTAGTGTTAGGTTCAGATTCAGGGTCAGGGTTAGTTTTAGGGTTGGGGATAGGACTAAAATACGGGTAGGCTTAGGGCTAGATGTAGGGTTAGTATTTGGTTTAGGTTAAGGGTTAGGGTTAGTTCTATGGCTCATTATGTTTTAGGGCTAAGGCTAAAGGTAAGGGTAGTTTTACGATTAATGTTAGTGTTATTGCTAGTGATATGGTGAGTATAGGCTTAGGGGTACATTTCAAGTTATGGTTAATTCTAGGGCTAGGGCTATGGCTGGGTTAGGGATAAGGTTATGTCTAGTGTTTTGGTTATGGTAAGGGATAGGTTTAGAACTAGGAATAGATCTAGGGTGATAGTTAGAATTAGTCTTAAGGCTAGGGTTAGTGTTAAGTTTAGGGCTAATTTAGGGCTAGGAATATGTCAAGGATTGGTGTTAGGGTTAGGCCTAGGGTTAGGTCTATGTTTCAGATTAGGTTTAGGGTTAGGTTTAGGGGAAGGGATGGGGTTATAGCAAGGTTTAGGGTTAGGGTGATGATTAGAATTAGGTTTAGGTCTAGGGATATGTTTGTGTTAGAATTAAGGCTAGATTTGGGGTAAGGATGAGGGCTAGGATTTGTGTTAGGGTTAGGGCAAGTTTTAGGGATAGGGATAATGTCAGGTTTAGGTTTACAGCTAGAGATAGTTATAGAGTTAGGTTCATGACTAGGTCTAATGTTAGGTTTAGGGTAAGGCCAGGATAAGAGTCAGGTGTATTTTTAAAGTCAGAGTCAGGTTTTGGGTTTGTGTTAGGTTAAATATTAGGGTTAAGGCTCAAACTAGCATTAGGGTTAGAATTAGGGTTACATTTATGGATAGGTTTGGGTTTATGATTCAGGGTAAGATTAGAGTAATTGGTGGGATTAGGGTTAGGCCTATGTTTAGCATTTGGGTTAAGGATTTTGTTAGGGTAATGAATAGCATTAGAGCTAGGGTTAGGGCTAGGGTTTAGAATACTATTAGGGCTAGAGTTAGGGTTAGTGCTAGGGCAAGGGTTAGGGTTTGGGTTAGGTTTAGGATACAGTTAGGTTTTGAGCTAGGATTAGTTCTAGGGTGAGGGTTAGGTTTAGGATTATGTCTAGGGTTAGATTTACAGTTAAGGTTAGTGTTAGTGTTAGGGTTAGAGCTAAGGTTATCTTTAGAGTTAGGTTAATGGATAGTATTAGATGTCATTTTAGGGTTAGTGGTAGCTTTAGGTTTAGGATTAGTGTTAAGGTTAGGGCTAAGATTATCATTTGAGTTAGGGAAATGGATAGGGTTAGATGTCAGGTTAAGTTAAGGGGTAGTTTTAGGTTTAGGGTTAGTTTTAGGGTTTGGGCTAGGGTTAGTGTTAGAGTAAGGGTTAGGGTTTTACCTAGGGTTAAGGCTATGATGAGGGTTAGGTCTAGGATTAGGTTTACAATTAGGATTAGAGCTAGGCTTATCATTAGAGTTAAGGTTTGGTTTAGGGTAATGGATAATTTTAGAGATAGTATTAGGGCTAGTGTTAACATTATGATTAGGGCTAGGATTAGCATTAGGTTTAGGGCTAGAGCTAGGGTTATGTTTAGGTTTCAGTTTTGGGTTTTATCTAGGTTTAGGTCTAAGGCGAGGGTTAGGGTTAGTGTGAGGGTTAGGCTTATTGTAAAAATTAAGGTTAGGTTAGGGTTAGGGTTACACTTTGGGCTAGATTGAAGTCTAGGATTATGGCTAGGTTTTGTGTTAGGTTTAGAGCTAGTTTTAGTGCTATGGTAATGTAAGGGTTATGTTTATGTGTCGGAGACCAGCTCCAACAGGGGGTCTCAGGAGACGAAAGGATGGTGAGGAGTCGGCGAAAGAGGGGTGGAGAAACAACACAGACACCAAAGTGAAGGTGTTGATCCCCATCTTTACTTGTGAAGCTGATCATATATCCTTTTCATTTTGGCAGGCTCACAGTAGTTTGTGGTTACAAAACAGGAATCATTATTCAAAGAAACAAAATATTATGTAGCTACAATTAGAATAGAAGAATGTATCTTGGCTTATGCATAAACAAGCATTTGTACTTTCAGTTCGCGTTTTGCTTTGAGCTGTTTCTGCTTAGTTAACTTTTAATAATAGTTAGAAATGTCCCAAACTATTGGCCTATACCTTGACTATTCTTTCTTGACTTACTGACTGGAACCGGTGCCATGGTTACAGCAAGTGGTTGACTTGTTATTAATTTTAATCAAACAAGAGTAAGAGCACAAACTATTGTGCACAGGAACAAGAACAAGTTGCCCAGTACCAAGCATTAATCTGTCTTCTTAACATTAATTTTTCTTCTCTAGATTTTAATTTAATTTCTCAAAAATTTCCTTGACAGGAATACAGGGAGTTTTTCATTAGACATTAACAATTTACACTCCACAGCTGAATCATTGCATTTAGAGCAAACAGATCTATTCTTTAGAAGTAGTTGCATTAATTGGGAAAGTCATGTTTTTTCCTTCATACTTAATGGTCATATGAGAAATCGCAACTATACTTATTAAAGGAATACAAAAACAAATCAGCCCATTCCCAGAAACATACTGCGCTCCTCCAGAGGATGGACGCCTTGTGCCATCCACCTCAGTAGGGCCTTGCCATTGCCTGAGTCAGGGGAGGGGCGCAGCATTTATAGTTATGGCTAGGCCTAATGTTAGGTTTAGGTTTCAATTAGTGTCAGTTTTATAGCTAGGGTTAGTGTTAGTGTCAGGGTCTGTGTTTGGATTAGGGTTAGGGTTAGGACTAGAGCCAGAATTAAGATTGGTTAGGTCTAGAAGTAAGGTTAGTGTTTGGCTTTGCCTAAGAGTTATCATTAGAGCTAGGGTTAGTTTTTTGTTTAGGTCTTTGTTAAAGATAAGTCTAGATTTATGATTAGGTTTATTCTAGGGCTAGTTTTAGGGTTTGGTTTAGGTTCAGTATCAGAATAAGGGTCAGGGTTAGGGTTAGAATTTGGGTTATGGTTATAACAAGAATGAGGGCTAGGGTTAGGACTAGTAATAGGATTAGGTTTTGGGTTAGACTAAGGATTATTTTTAATACTAGGGTTAGTATTATGGTTGGGGTTTGATTAGTGTAAAGTATATGGTTAGAGCTAGGTTTTGGGTTAGGGTCATGGCTATGTTAGGGTTAGGGTTAGGGTGAAAGCTAGGGTTAGGTATCAGAATTTGGCTAGGTTTGGTTAGATTTAGGTTTAAGGTTACGGCTGATGTATGATCTAGGGTTATGATTAGAACTAGTTTTAGAATTAGGGTTAGGACCAGGTCTAGTGTTAGGTTAAGGTTTAGGTTTAACATGATGTTTACAGGTAGGGTTAGTGTTAAGGTCAGATACAGGTTTAGGGGTAGATTTAGGGTTAAGATTAGGATTCATATTAGAGCTAGGCTTAGGGCTAGATATAAGGTAAGATTTTGGTTTAGGTAAAAGTTTAGTGTTATTCTTATGGCTCAGTTTTGTTTTAGGGCTAAGCCTATGTTTAGGGCTAGTTTTAGGATTAGCATTAGAATTAGGGCTAGTGTTTAGGATAGGTTTAGATGTAGAATTAGGGTTAAACTTACAGTTAGGTTTAGATCTAGGATTAGGGCAAGGTGTAAGGTTAGAGCTATGGTTATTCTAGGCTATGGCTATGAATAAGGTTATGGTAAGTGATAGTGTTAAAATTAGGGCTACGTCTAGGGCAAGAGTTATAGTTAGTCTTAAAGCTAGGATTATGGTTAGGTTTAGGATTTTAGCTAGGATTAGTGTTAGGGTTAGTCCTAGGTTTAAGGTTAGGGCTAGGTTTAGTGTTAGGGTTAGCGTTTGGGTTAGGTTTAGGCAAGCAATGGGGTTATAACTAGGTTTAGGGCTAGGGAAAGGGATAGAATTAGGGTTAGGGTTATGATTAAGGCTAGGTTTGGGGCTAGGATGAGAGCTAGTGTTCATATTAGGGTTAGGGCTAGGATTAAGGCTAGGGCTAATGTCAGGTCTAGGGTTACAGTTATAGATAGGTTTCGGTTTATGTTTATGATTAGGTCTAGTGTAAGGGTTAGATTTAGGTTAAGGTTCAAGTTTAGGCTATGTGTATTAATAGGGTCACTGTACAGCTTAAGGTTTGTTTTAGGTTAACATTTAGGTTTAGGGCGCAAATTAGCATTAGGGTTAGAGTTAGGGTTAGAGTAATGAATAGGCTTAGGATTAGTGTTCAGGTTAGTTTTAAGGCAATGGATAGGTTTAGGGATTGTGGTAGTGTTAGGATTAAGCCAATTGTTAGCATTGGGGTTAGGATTATGGTTAGGGTAATGGATAGAATTAGAGCTAGGATTAGGGCTAGTGTTATCGTTAGGATTATGGCTAGGATTAGGGTAGTTGATATAATTAGATTATTATATCAACTATATATAGTTAGGGCTATGATTAATGTTAGGATTAGGCCTAGTGTTAGGTTTGGTTTTGGGACAGGGCTAGGGTTATGTTAAGGGTAAAGGTTAAGCTTTGAGCTAGGGTTAGGTCTAAAGCAAGGCTTAGGTTTAGGGTTAGGGCTAGGCTTAGGTTTAGGGTTACACTTAGGGCTATGTTCAGGCCTAAAATTAAGGAGAGTTTTTGTGTTAGTTTAGGCCTAGGATTAGGGCCATGTCTTTTGTAAGAACTAGGGTTATGATTAGGGCTAGTTTTAGGGTTAGGGTTATGGATAGGTGTAGTAGGGTTAGATTTGGGGGAAGGGATGGGGTTATAGCAAGATTCAGAACTAGGGTGAGTGATAAAATTAGGGATAGGGCTAGAGTTCTGTTTCGGGTTAGGATCAAGGCTAGGTTTAGGGCTAGGATGAGGGCTAGATTTTGTGTTAGGGTTATGGCAAGAATTAGGGCTAGGGCTAAATCAAGTCTAGGGTTATAGTTAGGGATAGTTTTCAGGTTAGATTTATGGCTAGGTCTAGTTTCAGAGTTAGGTTTACGGTGAGGTTCAAGTTGAGAGCTAGGGTATAGTCAGAGTCAGGTTTTGGGTTTGTGTTAAGTTGAGGTTTAGGGTTATGGATCAAATTAGAATTAGGTTTGAGTTAGGGCTAGGGCAATGGATAAGGTTAGGTTTAGGCTTCAGGTTTGGTTTAGGGCTCAGGTTAGATTTAGTGTAATGGATAGGGTTAGGGTAAGGCCTAGGGTTAGCATTAGGTTTATTTAGGGTTAAAGCTAGGGTAGGGCTTGGGTTAGGCTAGGTTTTGCAATAGGTTAGGGCTATGGCAAATGTGAGAACTTAGCTATGATAGGGCTAGTTTTAGGGTTAATGTTAGAGCTAAGTATAGTTTTAGGGTTAGGTTTAGTGTTAGAGTGATGTTTAGATCTAGGGTTAGTGTTGGTGTCAGGGTCAGTGTTCAGTTCAGACTTATGGTTAATGTGAAAGCAGTATTAGGACAAGGGTTAAGATTAGGGGAAAGGTTAGTTTTTGGCTTTAGGCTAAGGGTTATTATTAGGGCTAGGGTAGGTTTTTCTTTAGCTCTAGGCATAGAGTTACAGATAGATAAGGATTAGGTTTAGGTCTAGGGCTAGTGATTGTGCTAGGTTTAGGTATAAGTTTACCATGAAGTCTAGTATTAGTGTTAGGTTTAGGGTTAGGTTCAGGTTTAGACCTATGATTACTGTTAGGGTCAGAATAAGGGTTAGGCTTAGCATTAGGATTTGGTTTATGGTAGAGCTAGAATGAGGACTAGGGTTAGTGTTTGGGTTAGATTAAAGATTAGGTCTAACCTAATTCTAATCCTAATTTTAACCTTACCCAAACCCTATCCCTATGGGTTAGGTTAAGGATTAGGATTACAATTACAATTAGGATTAGCATTAGGTTTAGAGTTTGGCATAGGGTAAGGGATAGGGTTAGAGCTAGGATTAGGACTAGGGTTGGGGTTAAAGCTAGGGTTAAGTCTACGGTTAGGAATAGGACTAAATTAGGGCTAAGATTATGGCTAGGGTTAATTTTGGGGTTAGGCCTAAAGTTAGGTTTATGGTTAGGATTAATGCTTGGTTTAGGGCTAGGATAAGGGCTGGGGTTTGTGTTAGGTTTAGGACTAGGATTACAGCTATGGCTAATGTCAGGTTTAAGGTTAGGTTTGGGGATAGTTTTAGGATCAGGTTATGGCTAGGTCTAGTGTAAGTGTTAGGTTTAATTTAAATTCAGCCTTAGAGCTAGGAAACTTATTAGGGTCATGGTCATTGTTAGAGTATGCTTGAGGTTAGGGTTTATGGTTAGGGCTTGAGTTAGCACTACGGTATGGGTTAGGTACTGATAGGGTTTTGTTTAGTGTTTACATTAGGTTTAGGGTAATTGATAGGGTTAGGGTTAGTGATAGGGTTAAGATTAGGCCTAGGGTTCACATTAGGGTAAGGCTTATGGTTAGTATAATGGATGGAATTAGAGCTAAGTTTAGGGCTATGTTTCTGGTTAGGAATAGGTCTTGAATTAGCGTTAGGGTCAGGGTTAAAACTAGGGTTAGGCTTAGGTTTATGTTTAGCAATAGGATTAGGTTTTGAGCTAGGGTTAGGTTTAGGGTGAGGGTTAGGTTTAGGTTACTTCTAGGAATAAGATTATAGTACTCATAGGGTTAGGGTTAGGATTAGGGCTAGGGACATCATTAGGGATAGGGTTAGGGTAATGTATAAAATTAGGTGTAGATTTAGGGCTATGTTTATGTTAAATTGAGGTTTAGGCTTAGAGTTAGGGCTATAGTTATGTTTAGGTTTATAGTTAGGGTTAGGGTTTGAGCTAGGGTTAGGTCTATGACAAGTTTGAGATTTAAGGCTAGGTGTAGGGTTAGTTTTTAAGTTAGATTTAGGTTTAGCATTAAGCCTAGAATTATCAATAAGTTTAGGTTAGGTTTAGAGTAATCGGTAGGTTTAGAGCTAGGTTTAGGGCTAGGGTTAAATTTAGGATTAGGGCTAGTATTAGGGTTAGATCGAGGGATAGGTGTAGGTTTGTATTTAGAATAATGTTTAGGCTTTGTGCTAGGATTAGGACTAAGGTGAGAGTTAGGTTCAGGTTAGGGATAAGGTTTGGGTTATGGTTATGCTTAAGGCTTGATTTAGGCTTAGGATTAGCTCTAGGTTTTGTGTTAGGTTTAGGGCTAGGGTTAGGTCTATGGGTAATGTAAGAGCTAGGGTTATGTTGAGGGCTAGTTGTAGGATTAGGGTTATGGCTAGGTCAAGTGTTATGTTTAGATTTTTGGTAGGGTCAGATTTACAGACAGGTTTACTCTAAAGGCAGAGTCGGTGTTTGGGTTAGAGTTACTGTTAGGGTTACAGCCAGAATTAGGACTATGTTAAGTCTAGGGTTAGATTTGTGTCATTGTTAGGGCTAGGGCTAGGTTTATGTTTAGGTCTAGGGGAAGAGTTCAGGCTAGATTTAGGATTTGCTTTAGGTCTAGGGCTAGTGTTAGTGTTTGTTCTAGGGTTTGGGTCAGCTTTAGACCTAGGGTTAGGGTCAGAATAAGGGTCAGGGTTAGCGTTAGAGTTTGGGATAGGTTTAGAGCTCGAATGATGGCTAGGGTTAAGACTATTAATAGGGTTAGAGTTTTGGTTAAACTAAGATTTAGAGATAGGTCTAGGTTTACCATTAGGGTTAAGTTTTTTCTTAGGTTAAGCGATAGACTTGGAGCTAGGGTTAATGCTAGAGTTAGGGTTAGGGTTAGGGTTAAATATAAATATATTTTGAGCTCAGATTAGGGCTAGTTTTTGTATTAGGATTAGGGTTAGATTTTTGCCTTGGCTAATATAAGAGCCAGGGTTACAATTAGGGTTAGTTTTAGGGTTAGAGTTAGGGTTAGGGTTAGGGTTAGGGTTAGGGTTAGGGTAATATTTAGAGCTAGGGTTATTGTTAGGAAGTGAGAAAGCATCAAGGTTAGTTTTTGGGATAGTGTTAGTACTCAAATAAGGACTAGGTTTACTGTTTGGTTTAAGGTGAGGGCTGTGTTTAGAGCTAGGGTGACTGTTAGGATATCAGTCAGGTCAGGGTTTGCTTTAAGCTTAGGTTTATGACTTGAATTAGGGCTAGGGTTACTTTTAGGGTTTGGTTTAAGTTTACGATTGACTTTAGACATAGGGTCAGTTTTAGGATATGAGTCAGGGTCAAGGTAAGTTTAAAGGTTAGGGTTAGGACTCCAATTAGGCTAGTATTACGTCTAGGTTACTGTTAGGGTTTTGTTTAAGTTAATTTTTAGTGTTAGGGCTGTTGCTCAGTTTTGTTTTAAGTCCTAGGTTTGGGGTTTGGGCTAGTTATAAGGTTAGCATTAGGGTTAGGGCTAGTATTAGTTTAGGCTTAGGTTTGGATTAGGGTTAGATTTGGATTTAGCATTAGATCTAGGATTAGGTCTAGGTCTAACTATAGGGCAAGGGTCAGGGCTAGGGTTATGGTTACTGTAACAGATAGGGTTAGATCTAGGGCTAGGACTAGGGTGAGAGTTAGAGTTAATCTTAGGCCTAGGGTTTTGGTTAATTTTAGGAATAGGGCAAAGATAGGGCTAGGATTAAGGCTAGGGGTTGTGATCAGCTTATGCCTAGTGTTAGGGCTAGTGTTATAGTTAATTTTAGGGTAAAGTGTGTTGTTATAGCTAGGTTTAGAGTTAGGGTGAGGTTTAGAATTTGGTTTAGGACTAGGGTTAGGGTTAGGGTTAGGGTTATGATTAGGACTAAGTTTAGGGCTAGGATGATGCACAGGGTTACTTGTAGGGTTAGGTCTAGAATTAGGGCTAGGGTTTATGCCAGCCTAGTGTTACAGTTTGGGGTAGATTTAGGGTTAGGTTTGTGTCTAGGTCTAGTGTAATTTTTATTTTTATGGTAAGGGTCAGGTTTATAGCTAGGTGTATTTTTAGGGTCAGGATCAGGGTTAGGGTTTGTTTTAGGTTAAGGTTTAGGGATAGTGCTAAAATGAGCATTAGGGTTAGGGTTAGGGTTAGGGCAATTGATTGTGTTATTTTTAGGTTTCAGGGAAGTTTTAGGGCAATGGAGAGCTTTAGGTTTATCAAAAGGGTTGGGGTTATGCCTAGGGTTAGCATTAGGTTTAGGTTTATCATAAGGATAATATATCCGGTTAAAGCTATAGTTAGGGCTAGGGTTAGGTTATGATTAGGGCTAGAGTTACGTTAGGTTTTGAGTTAGGGCTAGTAACCCTAGCTTAGGGTAGGGTTAGGGTTCGATTTAGGGTAAAGGTTACGTTTTGTGCTAGGGTTAGGTCTAGGACGAGGGTTAGGCTTAGTGTTATTGTCAGTGTTAGGTTTAGGGTTAGGGCTAAAGTTTTCATTAGGGTTAGCATTAGGTTTATGGTAATAGATTGGGTTAGATATAAGGTTAGCTTTATGGTTAAGGTTAGGTTTCAATTTAAGTTTAGTTTTAGGGCTAGGTTTACTGTTGGTTTCAAGGCAAAATTCAGGTTTAGAGTTAGGGTTAAGGCTATGGCAAGTTGTAGGTTTAGAGATAGGTCTAGGGATCGGTTTATGGATTGGGTTGGGGTTTCGGTTAGGGTTAGGGATAGGGTTATTATTAGGGTTAGGGTTAGAGTTAGGCTAATGCCTAGGGTTAGAGCTAGTTTCAGGTTTAGGGTTAAGGTTAAGATTAGGGCTATGGTTAGGGTTATGTTTAGGAATAGTGCTAGGGTCATGTTTGGGCTAAGGGTTAGTCTTTGAGCTAGGGTTAGGACTGAGGTAAGGGTTAGGGTTAGGGTTAGGACTGGGGTTAAGGTTAGGGTGAGGGATATGTTAGGGTAGGTTTAGACCTCGATTAGGGTTAAAGTTATTTAAGTTTTGTGTTAGATTTAGGCCTAGGGTTAGTGCTGTGTGTAATATAAGATCTAGGGTTGTGATTAGAGCTAGTTTTAGGGTTAGGTTTAACCCTAGGTCTAGTGTTACATTTAGGTTTGGGTTAGGGTCAGGTTTATAGCTAGGTTTAAAGTTAGTGTCAGGACCAGTGTTCAGGTTACAGTTAGAGTTATGGTGAAAGCCAGAATATGACTAGGGTTAGGTCTAGTGTTAGGTCTAGTGTTTGGTTTAGGTTAAGGGTTATTGTTAGGGCTAGGACTATGTATTTGTTTAGGTCAAGGGCTACAGTAATAGCTAGATTTAGGATTAAGTTTAGGTATGTGGGTAGTGTTAGGTTCAGGATTAGGTATAAGTTTACTGGTAGGGCTAGTTTCAGGTTTCTGTTTCATTTTAGGTTCAAATTTAGACCTATAATTAGTGTTAGAGTCAGATAAGGGTGAATGTTAGGGTGAGGTTTTAGGTTAGGGTTATATCTAGAATTTGGCTAGTGTTAGGACTAGTAATAGGGTTATTGTTTGGGATTGGCTAATGATTATGATTAGGACTATAGTTAGCCTTATGAATAGGGTTTTTTGGGGGGTAATGGATAGGATTAGAGCTAGGGTTAGGGCTAGGATTAGGGTTAGGTTTAGGGCTAATTTTAGGGTTAGGGTTAGGGTTAAATCTAGTCTTAGGGCATGGATTAGTGCTATTTTTATGTTAGAGTTAGTGCTAGGTTTTGGCTAAGGCCAATGTAAGAACTAGGGTTATGATTAGGATTAGTTTTAGGGTTAGGGTTACGGCTAGGTCTAGTGTTAGCATTAGTTTTAGGGTTAGGGTGATATTTAGAGCTAGGCTTTATGTTTGGATATGAGTCAGAGTGAGGGTTAGTTTTAGGCCTAGACTCGAATTAGAGCTCGGTTATGGCTTGTTATTGGTTAGGGTTTGGTTTAGTTTAAGATTTAGGGTTAGAACAATGGCTAGGGTTAGGGGTAGGATTAAGGTTAGGGTTCAAATAGGGCTAGGTTTAGCACTATGATTAGTGTTAGGGTTAGGCGTATGGTTAGGGCTAATGTTAGGGTTAGTTTTAGGGGAAGGGTTGGGGTTATATAGCTAGGTTCAGTGCTAGGACAAGGTTTATATTTAGGGATAGGGCTAGGTGAGGGTTTTGTTTAGGATTAAGTATAGGTTTAGGGCTAGGATTAGGTCTAGGGTTTGTGTTAGGGTTAGGGCTAGAATAAGGGCTAGGGCTAATATCAGGTCTAGGTTATGGTTAGGGATAGAGTTAGGGATATGTTTATGGCTAGGTCTGGTGTAAGGATTAGGTTTAGCATAGGGGTCAGGTATAGAGCTAGATTATTATTACGGTCAGAGTATGGTTTAAGGATTGGTTTGGGTTAAGGTTTAAGGTTAGGGCTCAAATTAGCATTAGGGTTAGGGATAGGGTTAGAGTAATGGATAAAATTAGGTTTACACTTTAGGTTAGGTTTAGTGTAATATATAGGGTGAGTGTTAGGCATAGGAATCGGGTTAGGCCTAGAGTAAATATTTGGTTTAGGCTTATATTTAGAGTAATAAGTATGTTTAGTGCTAGTGTTAGGGCTTAGGTTAAAGTTAGGATTAGGGCTAGGGTTTGGGTTCCAACTTGGGCTAGTGTTAGGGTTAGTTTTAGTGTAAGTGTTAGGGTTTGAGCTAGGGTTAGGGCTAGGATGAGGTTTATGGTTAGAGTCAGGGCTACAGTTAGGGTTAGGGTTAGGGTTAGGGCTAGGTTTAGCATTTGGTTAATGGTTATGTCTAAGGTAATGGATAAAGTTAGAGCTAGAATTTGGGCTATGGTTTCAGTTAGGATGAGGGATTGGGTTAGAGTTAGGGTTAGAGCTAGGGTTATGTTTAGAGTAAGGGTTAGAGTTTGAGCTAGGGTTTGATCTAGGGCAAGCATTAGGCTTAGGGTTTGTGCTAGGGTTAGGGTTAAGGTTATGCTTAGGTCTAGGTTTAGGGCTTGTATTAGGGCTAGGTTTTGTGTGAGGTTTATGGCTAGTGTTATGGCTATGGATATTGTAAGACCTAGTGTTATGGTTATGGCTAGTTTTTTGTGTTAGTGTTATACATATGTCTAGAGTTAGGTTTAAGTTTTTGGTTAGGATAAGGTTTAGAATTAGGTTTTGTGTTAGTGTAAGCATCATTGTTAAGGCTAGCATTGGGTTTTGGTTAGGGTCAGAATTAGAACTAGGTTTAATCTAGGGCTAGGATTAGTCTTTGCTTTAGGTTAATGGTTATTTTAGGTCTAGGGCTAGGATTTTGTTTAGGACTAGGGCTAGAGTTATGGCTATATTTAGGACTAAGTTTGGGTCTAGTGCTAGTGTTATGGTTAGTTTTAGGTATAGGTTTACTGGTAGGGCTAGTGTTAAGGTTATGTTTAGTAGTAAGGTCAGGCTTTGATCTATTGTTAGTGTTAGGGATAGGGTTAGGACTAGTAATTGAGTTAGGGCTTGGGGTAAGCTATGTGTTAGGGTTAGAACTAGGGTAGCATTAGGGTGAGAGTTTGGGTTAGGGTAAGGAATATATTTAGAGCTAGGGTTTGGATTAGTGTTAGGGTTAGGGTTAGTGTTAAAGATAGAATTGAGGATCAGACTAGCACTAGGGTTTGTGTTAGGGTTAGGGCTCTGGCTAATATAAGAACTAGCTTTACAGTTAGAGAGAGTTTTAGTGTTAGGATTAGGGCTAGGTCTAGTGTTTGGTTTATGTTTAGGGTTAGGGTGATGTTTAGAGGTAGGGTTAGTTTTAGGGTCAGATTCAAGGTATGTATTAGTTGTAGGGATAGTGTTAGGACTAGGTGTAGCATTAGGATTTGGTTTAGGTTAAGGTTTAGGATTAGGGCTTTAGCTTAGTTTTGTTTGTGGGCTATGGCTAGAATTAGGGCTAGTTTTCTAATTAGAATTATGTTTAGGGCAAGTGTTAGGGTGAGGTTTAGGTTTATAATTAGGGTAGATTTAGAGTTAGGGTTAGTTCTAGGTTTAGGACTATGGCTAGTTTTAGGGCTAAGGTTAGGGCTAGTGTTAGGGTTAGGCAATAGATAAGGTTGGTACTAGAAATAGGTCTTGGGCTACAGTTAGGGTTAGTCTTAGGCTAAGGTTAGAGTTAGGGTTACAGTTAGCAATAAATTAGGGCTAGGATTAGAGCTATGGTTAGTGTTAGGATTATGTGTAGAGTTAGGGCTAGGTTTAGTGTTAGAGATAGTGTTAGTGTTAGGGATAATGATAGGGTAAAGGATGTGGTTATACCTAGGTTCAGAAATAGGGCGAGGGTTGAAATTAGGGTTTGGGCCAGGGTTAGGGTTCAGGTTAGGGTTAAAGCTAGGTTTAAGGCTAGGATAAGGGCTCTGCTTTGTGTTAAGTTTCAGGCAAGAATTAGGTAGTGTTCTAATATTAGGTCTAAGGATACGGTTAGGGATACTTTTAGTGTTAGTTTTATGGCTAGGTCTAGTTTAAACGTTATGTTTCAGGTAAGGATCAGGTTTAGAGCTAGGTGTGTTATTAGAGTCAGTGTCTTGTTCAGAGTTTGAGTTAAGTTTTGGATTAGTTTCAGGCCTTGAATTAGCAATATGGTTAGGGTTAGGGTTTGATTAATAGATAGGGTTAGGTTTAGTGTTCAGGTTGGTTTTAGGTAAGAATAAGGTTAGTGTTAGCGATAGGTTTAGGGTTAAGCCTAAATGGATAGCATTAGATTTATGTTTAGGACTAGGGTTAGTGTTAGGTTTAGCGTAACTGTTAGGATTTGAGCTAGGATTAGGACTACGGCAAGGGTTAGTTTTATGGTTGGTTCTAGGTTTAGGTTGACAGTTAGGGTTAGTGTAGATTTAGAGTTAGGACAAGGGTTAAGTTTACAGTTAGGGTTAGAATAGTTTTAGGGTTAGGGTAGTGTTATCATTACATTTATAGTAAGGGTTAGGGTAATGGGTAGGGTTAGAATTATATTTAGAGCTATGTTTGTGTTAGGCTTATGTTTAGGGTAATGGATAGGTTAGGGCTAGGTTTATAGTTAGGATAAGGGCTAATTTTAGGGTTAGGGTTAGGTCTAGGGTTAGCGTTATGGATAGGTTTAGGGTAAGTGTTAGGGTTTGAGCTATGGTTAGGGTTATCGTGACGTTAGGGTTAGTGTCAGGTCTAGGTTTAGGATTAGGGTTAAGTTTAGGGCTAGGTTTAGCATTAGGATTAGGGTTATGTTTAGGGTAATGGATAGGATTAGAGCTAGAGTTAGGGCTAGGATTAAGTCTAGGGTTAGGTTTAAGGTTAGGGCCAGTTTTAGGTTTAGGGTTAGGTTTAGAGTAATGATTAGGGTAAGTTTAGGGTTAGGGTTAAAACGAGGTGGAGGGCTCAGTTTAGGGCTAGGTTTTGGGTTAGGTTAGGGCTAGGATTAGGGCTAAGGCTAATGTAAGAACTAGAGTTATGATTAGGGCTACTTTTAGGGTTACTGTTAGGGCTAGTTCTAGTTTTAGGGGTAGGATTACATTTTGGTGATGTTTGAGCTAGGGTTAGAGTAAGGTAAGAGTCAGGCTCAAGGTTAGTTTTTGGGTTAGGTTAGGACTGGAATTAGGGCTGATGTTAGGACTAGGTGTAGTGTAAGTTTTTGGTTTAGGTTAAGCATTAGGTTTAGGTCTATGGCTCAGTTTTGTTTTAGGGCTTGAACTAGATTAGGGCTAGTTTTAGGTTTAGTGTTAGTTTTAGGGCTAGTGTTAGTGTGAGATTTAGGCTTAGGGTTAAAGTTGGACTTAAAGTTATGGTTAGTTCTAGGGTTAGGGCTAGGGCTAGTGTTGGGGCAAAAGTTAGTGCAAGTGTTATGGTTATGGTAAGGAATAGGATTAGATCTAGGAATAGGGCTAGGGTCAGAGTTAGAATTATTCTTAATGCTAGTGGTAGTGTTAGGGCTAAATTAATGCTAGGATCAGGTCTAGGATTAGTGTAAGGGTTAAGTCTAGAGTTAGAGTTAGGGTTATTTTTTGGGGAAGGGATGGGGTTATAGCAAGGGTCAGAACTAGGGTGAGGGATAAAATTAGGAATATGGCTAGAGTTAGGGTTTGGGTTAGGATCAAACTAGTTATAGGTCTATGTTGAGGGACAGCATTTGTGTTAGTTTTATGGCAAGAATTAGGGCTAGGGCTAATATCAGGTCTATGGGTTATGGTTAGGAATAGTTTTTGGGTAAGATTTATGGCTAGGTTTAGTGTCAGAGTTAGGTTTATGGTGAGGTTCAAGTTGAGAGCTAGGGTATTATAATAGAGTCAGGTTTTGGGTTTGTGTTAGGTTGAGGTTTAGTGTTATGGCTCAAATTAGCATTAGGTTTGAGTTAGAATTAGGATAATGGATAAGGTTAGGTTTAGGCTTCAGTTTAGGTTTAGGGCTCAGATTAGGTTTAGGGTAATGGATAGGTTTAGTGTTCGGCCTAGGGTTAGCATTAGGTTTATGGTTATCATTAGGGTAATGGATAGGGTTAGAGCTAGGGTTAGGGCTAGGGTTATGTTTAGGATTAGGGCTATATTTAGGGTTAGGGTTAAGGCTAGGTTTAGTTTTAGAATATGGGTTAGGGTTTGAGCTGGGGTTAGTGCTAAGTATAGGGTTAGGTTTAGGAATAGGTCCAGGATTAGTATTAGGGTTACAATTAGGGTTAAGGGTATGGACAGGTTTAGATGTTAAGTTAGGGGGGGTTAGGGTTAGGTTTAGATTTAGGATTAGTGCTAGTGTTAAGTTTAGCATAATTGTTAGGGTTTGAGCTAGGTTTAGGACTATGGCAAGGTTTCGGTTTATTGTTAGGTGTAGGGTTAGGTTTACAGTTAGGGTTAGAGTAGGTTAAGGGTTAGGGTTAATGTTATTGTGATGTTTATGGTTAGGGTCAGGGTAATTGATGGGTTTAGAGCTAAGGCTAAGTCTAGTTTTAAGTTTAGGATTAGGGCTAGGGCTAGGGTTAGGTTTAGGGTTAGGCTTATCATTTTCTTATGGTTAGGTTAAGGGTAAGCGTCAGGGATTGAGTAAGTGTTAGGGCTAGGTTGAGGCTTCAGGTTAGAATCAGGACTAGGGATAGAGTAAGGGTTAGGGTTATGGTTAGGGCTAGGTTTAGCATTAGGTTTAGTGTTATGATTAGGGTAATGGCTAGAGTTAGAGGTGAGTTTGGTCTATGTTTATAGTTAGGCTTAGGGCTAGGATTGGGATTAGGGTTTGGGATAGGTTTATGTTTAGGGTAACGGCTGGGTTTGAGCTAGTGTTAGTGCTAGGGCTAGATCAAGGATTAGGTTCAGCCTTAGGTCTAGGGACAGGATTATGATAGGTTTAGGGTTAGAGTTAAATTTAGGGCTAGGGTTAACCTTAGGTTTAGGATAAGGGTTAGGGTAATTGATATGGTTAAATGTAAGTTTTACATTTAGGTTTAGGGTTAGATTTAGTTTTAAGATTAATGTTAAGGCTACACTTATGTTTAGATTTATGGTTTGGTTTAGGTTTTGAGCTAGGGTTAGGGCCATGGCGAGTGTTACTTTTAGGGTTAAGTCCATTGCTAGTTTTCTGGTTAGGGTTAGGGTTTTGTTTTGGGTTAAGGCTAGGGTTATCAATACTGTTAGGTATAGGATTAGGTAAGGTGTATGTTTTGAGCTAGGTTTATGGCTAGGGTTAAGTTTAGGGTTAGGGCTAGGGTTAGGGTTGGGGTTTCGCTTAGGGCTAGGTTTAGGCCTAGAATTCACTCTAGGTTTTGTGTTAGTTTAAAGCATAGAGTTAGAGCTATGGTTAATGTAAGAGCAGGATTATGATTAGGGCTAGTTGTAGGGTTAGGGTTATGGCTATGTGTAGTGTTAGGTTTAGGTTTTTGGTTAGGGTAAGGTTTAGAGATAGATTTAGTGTTAAAGGCAGGGTCAGTGTTCAGTTTAGAGTTAGAGTTCAGGTTAAAGCCAGAATTGGGACTAGGTTTATGTCTAGGGCAGGGTTAGTCATTGCATTAAGTTAAGGGTTATTGTCAGGGCTAAGGCTAGGTGTTTGTGTAGGTCTAGAGCTAGAATTAAGGCTAGATTTAGGATTAGGTTTAGGCCTAGAGCTAGGGATAGGGTCTGGTTTAGGTATAATTTTACTGGTAGGGCTAGTGTTATGGTTTGGTATAGCATTAGAGTCATGTTAGACCTAGGTTATTGTTATGGTCAGAATAAGGGTCAAGGTTATGTTTAAGGTTTGGGATAAGGTTTGAGCTAGAATGAGGGCTAGGGTTAAGACTATTAATATAGTGAGAGTTTTCATTACCCTGAGGATTAGGGATAGGTCTAGTGTTACCAATAGTGTTAACGTTTTTCTTAGGTTTAGGGATAGGGTTAAACCTAGTGTTAGGGGTAGGAGTAGGGTTAGGTTTACTGTTAAAGCTAGGTTTAGGGCTCCAATTAGGGCTAGTTTTTGTGTTAGTGTTAGGGCTAAGGTTAGGGCAACAGCTAAAGTAAGAACCAGGGTTACAATTTGTGTTAGCTTTAGAGTCAGGGTTAGGGGTAGTTCTAGTTTTAGTGTTAGATTTACGGTTAGGGTGATATTTAGAGCTAGAGTTATTTTTAGAATAAGAGTCAGGGTCAGGGTTAGCTTTAGGGTTTGAATTAAGACTCGAATTAGGGCTAGGTTTACTGTTAGGGATTGGTTTAATATTAACATCATTTTTAGAGCTAGGGTGAATGTTAGGATATGAATCAGGGTCAGTGTTAGTTTTAAGGTTATGGTTAGGACTCAATTAGGGCTAGGATTAGTTCTTATAGTAGTTTCAGGTTTGGTTTAAGTTAAGGTTTAGGGTTAGGTCTATTGCTGGGTTTTGTTTTAGTCTAGGATTAGAGTTAGGGCTAGTTTTACAATTAGTATTAGGGTTAGGGCTAGTGTTAGTTTTAGGCTTAGATTTAGGGTTAAGGTTATATTTATAGTTGGGTTTAGATCTATGATTATGCTAGAATTAATGATAGGGCTAGGGTTAGGGCCAGAGTTAGAGTTATGTTAAGGGATAGGGTTAGATCTAGGGATAGGGCTAGTGTGTGATTTAGAGTTAGTGATAGGGCTAAAATTAGATTTAGGGAATTGCATAGGGGTAATTAGGGCTAGGATTAGGGCTAGGGTTAGTGTTCAGCTTAGGCCTAGTGATAAGAATAGGGTTAGGTTTAAGTTTAGGATAAAGAATGGTGTTATAGCTAGGTTTAGATGTATGGTGAGGGTTAGAGTTACAGTTAGGGTTCGGGTTGAGTTTAAGGTTATGATTAAGGCACGGTTTAGGGCTAGGATGAGGGCTAGTGTTTATTTTATATTCAGTGCTACGATTAGTGCTAGGGCTAATATCAGGTCTAGGGTTATGGTTAAAGATAGTTTTAGGGTTAGGCTTATGGCTACGAATAGTGAAGGGTTAGGTTTCGGGTAAGGGTCAGGTTTAGAGCTCGGGGAATTATTAGGATAAGTATTTGGCTTAGGTAAGCATTTAGGTTTATGGCTCAAATTAGCATTAAGTTTAGGGTTAGGGTATAGATAGGGTTTGTTTTAAGGTTCAGGATTGGTTTATGGTAATTGATACGGTTAGTGTTAGTGATAGGGTTAGTTTAGGCTTAGGGTTAGCATTAGGGTAAGGGTTATGGTTAGGGTAATTTATAGGGTAGAGGTTAGATTAGAACTAGAGTTATGGTTAGGAATATGCCTTGTGCTAGTGTTAGAGTTAGTGTTAAATTTAGAGTTAGGATTAGGGTTAGTGTTATGTTTAGCATAAAGTTTAGGTTTTGAGCTAGGTTTTGAGCTAGGATTAGGGCTAGGTTTAGGGTTAGGTTTAGGGATAAGATAATGGTAGGTTTAAGATTAGGGTTAGAGTTAGGGGTAGGGTTATCATTAATATCAGGGTTAGGGTTAAGGTAACGGATAGGGTTAGTTTAGGTTTAGATTTGGTTTAGATTTAGAATTAGTGATAGTTTTAGGATTGGAGCTATGATTATGTTTAGGATTATGGTTAGGTTTATGGTTTGATCTAGAGTTAGGGCTATGCTGAATGTTAATTTTAGGGTTATGTCTCTTGTTATTTTTCCAGTTAGGGTTAGGTTTAACATAAGTGTTCTCACCAGGTCTGTCAATAGGTTTAGGTTTAGGGTTAGGGTAATGGTTAGGTTTAGAGCTAGGTTTACTGCTTATGATTAGGGCTAGTTTTAGGGTTAGGGTTATGGCTGGGTCTAGAATTAGGTTTAGGTGTTTGTTAGTTTCAGGTTTGGAGGTAGGTTTAGTGTTAAAGGCAGGGTCAGTGTTTGGGTTAGAGGTAAAGTTTTGGTTATAGTCAGAATTAGGACTAGGTTTAAGTCTAGGGTTTGAGTTAGTGTTTGGGTGAGGTAAACGTTTTTATTAGGGGTAGGGCTCGGATTTTGTTTAGGTCTAGAGCTAGAGTTCAGGCTAGATTTAGGATTAGGTTTAGGTCTATAGATAGTATTAGGGTTAGGTTTAGGCATAAGGTTACAAGTTGGGCTAGTGTTAGGGTTTGTTTTAGGGTTAGGGTCAGGATAGCCCTAGGATATATGTTATGTTCAGAATAAGGGTCCGTGTTGGGGTTAGGGTTTGTGATAGTATTAGAGCTAGAATGAGATCTAGGGTTAGGGCTGTTAATATGGTTAGGATTTGGTTAGCCTAAGGATTAAGGATAGGTCTAGGGTTACCATCCGGTTTAAGATTTTGCTCAGGGTAAGGTATAGTGTTAGGGCTATGGTTAGGTTTATGGTTAGGGTTAAAAGTAGGTTTAGGGCTCAGATTAGGACCTGTTTTTGTGTGAGTTTTAAGGCTAGGGTTAGGGCAATGGCTAATATAAGAACTAGGGTTACAATTAGGGTTAGAGGTAGGGATAAGTCTAGTGTTAGGTTTAGGTTTAAGATTCGGGTGATATTTATAGCTAGGCTTAGTGTTAGGATATCAGTCAAGTCAGGGTTAGTTTTAGGGTTAGGGTTAGAACCCGAATTAGGGATAGGGTTAATGTTAGGATTCAGTTTATATTTAGGGTGGTGTTTAGAGCTAGGATGAGTGTTAGAATATAATTCAGGTTCAGAGTTATTTTTAAGGTTATGATTAGGACTTGAATTAGGGCTAGGGTTAGATCTAGGTGTAGTGCTTGCATTTGTTTTAAGTTAAGGTTAGTGTTAGGCCTGTTTCTCGATTTTGTTTTAGTGTTATGGTTAGGGTTAGAGCTAGTTTTATGATTAGCTTCAGGGTTGGGACTAGGGTTATGATTAGGTTTAGGATAAGGCTAGATTCAAGGATTGGGCTAGGTTTTGTGTTTGGTATAGGTCAAGATTTAGGGCTAGAACTAATGTCAGGTCAAAATTTATATTAAGTGATATTTTTAGGGTCACGTTTATAGCTAGGTCAAATTAAAGTGTTAAGTTTAGGGAAAGGGTCAGAATTAGAGCTGGGGTATTATTAGGGTCAAAGTCAGGCTTTTGGTTTGGGTTAGGTTAAAGTTTAGGTTTAAGCCTCAAATTAGCATTAAGGTTAGAATTAGGGTTAAGGTAATGGATAGTGTTAGGTTTAGGGTTCAGGTTAGGTTTAAGATAGTGACAGTTTGAGGATTAGTCTTAGGGTTAGCATTAGGGTTATGGTTATCATTAGGGTAATTTATAAGCTTAGACCTAGGGTAGGGCTACGGTTATGGTTAAAATAGGGCTAGAATTAGGGGTTAGGGTCAGGGTTAGGTAGAGGGTTACAGTTAGGATTAGGTTTAGGGTTTGAGCTAGGATTTTTGCTATGGCTAAGGTTTATTTAGAGTTTGGTCTAGGTTTATGGTCAGGGTTAGTGTTACAGTTAGGGCGAGGGTTATCATTAGGATAAGGGTAATTTGTTTAGATGTCAGGTTAAAGATAGGTTTATGTTTATGTTAGCTTTAGGTTTAGGTTTAGAATTAGGTTTAGGATTTGAGCTAACTTAGATTTAGTGTTAGGGTTTAGGTTCACTATTAGCTCTAGGATTAGGTTTCAGTTTGGGGTTAGGGTACATTTACCTTTAGGTCTACTGTTATCATTAGGGTTAAGTTTAGAGTTAGGGTAATGGGTAGGGTTCGAGCTAGGGTTTGGGCTAGGGTTAAGGATAGGATTAGGGCTGGTGTTAGGGCTATGTTTAGGCCTTGGGTTAGTGTTAGGGTTAGGTTAAGTGTAATGGTTAGGGATTGAGCTAGGTTTAGGGCTAAGGTGAGGGTTAGGGTTATGGTCAGGGCTAGGGTAGGGATAGGGTTAGGTTTAGGGCTAGAGTTAGCATTAGTTTTATGGTTATGGTTAGTGTAATGGATAGAGTTAGAGCTAGGCTTTGGGCTATGTTTACAGTTAGGATTAGGGCTAGAGTTAGTGAGGTTTAGAGTTTTGGCTAGGGTTATATTTAGGGTAAGGTTTAGGGTTTGACCTAGAGTTAGGGCTAGAACAAGGATTAGGGTTAGGTTTAGGGTTAGGGCTAGTTTTAGGGTTAGGGTTATGCTTAGGGTTAGGTTTAGGATGTAATTATGGCTAGGTTTTGTGTGAGGTTTAGGGCTTGTGTTGGGTATATGGGTAATGTATGCACTACAGTTATGTTTATGGCTAGATTTAGAGTTCGTCTAGTGTTAGGGTTAGTTTTTAGGTTAGAATAATGTTTAGAAATAGGGTTTTTGTTAGGGTAAATATCAGGGTTCAGGTTAGGTTTAGATTTAGTGTTAGTCCAGAATGAGGACTAGGGTAGGTCTATGGATAGAGTGAGTGTTTGGTTTGGTTAAGGAATATTGTTAAGGCTAAGGCTAGGGTTATGGCTACATTTAGGATTACGTTTAGGTCTATTGCTAGTGTTAGTGTTAGGTTTAGAGTTAGGGTTACTGATAAGGCTAGTGTTATGTTTTGGATAAAATTTAGGGTCAGGTTTAAACCTAGGTTTAGTGTTAGGGTCAGAATAAGGGTCAGGGTTAGTGTTTGGGTTAAGTTTAGAGCTAGAATGTGGGCTAAGGTTAGTATAAGGAATGAAGTTAAGGTTTGGGGTAGGCATAGAATTAGGGTTAGGACTAGGTTAGCTATAGGGTAAGAGTTTGACTAAGTGTAAGACATAGGGTTAGAACTAGGATTAGGACTACAGATAAGGCTAGGGTTAGGGCCAGGGTTAGGGTTAGGTTTAAAGTTAGGTTTAAGCTTGAATTAGGTTTAGGTTTTGTGTTAGGTTTAGGGCTATGGCTAATTTAAGAACTGGCATTACGATTAGGGCTAGTTTTAGGGTTAGGTCTAGGGTGAGGTCTAGTGTTAGGATTAGGTTTAGGGATAGGGAGATGTGTAGAACTAGGGTTAGTTTTAAGGTCGTAGTCAGTGTTAGTATTAGTTCTAGAGTTAGGGTTAGGTCTTAATATTAGGTCTAGGGTTAGGACTAGGTGTAGGGTTAGGTTTTGGTTTAGGTTAAAGTTTAGAGTCACTGCTATGGCTCTGTTTTGCTTGAGGGCTAGGGCTAGGGTTAGGGCTAATTTTCAAATTAGCATTAGGGTTAGAGCTAGTGTTAGGGTGTGGTTTAGGCCTAGGTTTAGGGTTATATTTAGAGATAGGGTTAGATCTAGGTTTAGGACTACAGTGAAGGTTAGGGCTAGGATTAGGTCTAGGGTTTGAATTATCATAAGGGATAGTGTAAGAACTAGGGCTAGTGCTAGGGTGAGAGTTAGAGTTAGTCTTAGTGTTAGGTTTAGATATAGGGTTAGAATTATGGCTTAATTAGGGCTAGGATTAGAGCTAAGTTTAGTATTAAGGCTTACCCTAGGTTTATGGCTAGGCTTATGTTTATGCTTATGGACAGATATGATGTTATGGCTAGCTTTAGAACTAGGGCAAGGGTTAAAATTAAGTTTAGTTCTATGGTTATTTAAGGTTAGGTTTAGGATTAAGGCCTTCGTTTAGCGCTAGGATTCGGGCTAGAGTTTGTTCTAGTCTTAGGGCTTCATTAGTGCTAGGGCTAATGTCAGGTCTAGGTTATGGTTAGAGATAGTTTTAGGGTTAAGCTTATTAGTGTTAAGATTAAATTTATGGATATGTTTAGGTTTAGGGTTCAGGCTAGTTTTATGGTAATGTACAGGTTTAGGGTTAGGAATAAGTTCAGGGTTATCGTAGGGTTAGGATTAGGATTAGGGTAATGGATAGGGTTACAGCTGGGGTTAGGGCTAGGTTTATTGATAGGATTAAGGCTAGGGTTAGGGTTAGGTTTTGGGTAATGGAAAGGGTTAGGTTTATGGTTAGGATTAGAGTAAGTGTTAGAGCTAGAATTAGGTTTTTGGTTACGGTTAAAGTTAGTGTTAGGGCTCTGATTAGGGATAGGTTTTGGGTTAGATTAGGGCTAGATTTTGGGCTTCAGCTAATGTAAGAACTAAGGTTACGAGTAGAACTTGTTTTAGGGTTAGGGTTAGGGCTAGGTATAGGGTTAGGTTTAGGTATAGGTTTTGAGTGATGTTCAGAGCCAGGGTTAGTGTTAGGGTCAGAGTCAGGGTCAGGGTTTGTTTTAGGGTTAGGTATAGGACTCAAATTAGACTTAGGTTTAGGGCTAGGTGTAGGTTTAGGGTTTGGTTTATGTTAAAGGTTAGGGTTAGGGCTATGGCTTGGTTGTTGATTAGGGCTAGTGCTAGGTTAAGTATAGTTTTAGGATTAGCATTATTATTTCAGCTTGTTTTAGTGAGAGGTTTAGCTTAGGGTTAGGGTTTGATTTATAGTTAGGCTTAGATATAAGGTTAGGGCTAGAGCTAGGGTTAGGGCTAATGTAAAGGCAAGTGATAGGAATATGGTAAGGGATAGTGTTAGCACTAGAAATATGACTAGGGTGAGAGTTAGAGTTAGTCTTAGGGCTAGGGTTAGGTTGGGTTTAGGGGTAAATTAGGGCTAGGATTACGTCTAGCATTTGTATTGGGGTTAGACATAGGTTTAGGTTTGGGGTTAGGTTTAGGTTTAGAGGAAGGGACGTGGTTAGAGCTAATTTTAGAGTTAGGTTGAAGGTTAGAATTTTGGTAAGTGCTAGGGTTATGGTTTGGTTTAATAATAAGGCTAGGTTTAGGGCTAGGATGTGGGCTCATGTTTGTTTTAGGGTTATGGCAAGAATTAGGGCTAGGGCTAGTATCAGGTCTAGGCTTACATTAGGGATAGATTGAGGGTTAGATTTATGGCTAGGTCTAGTGTAAGGGTTAGTTTTAGGATAAGGGTGAGGTTTAGAGCTAGGGGTATTATTACAGTTAGAATTAGGTTTCAGGTTTGATTTATGTTAGGGTTTAGGTTTAGACTTGTATTAGCATTAGGTTTTGGTTAGGGTAATGATAGGTTTAGGTTTAGGGTTCATGTTAGGTGTAGGGTAATTGATAGGGTTAGAGTTAGCAAATGGGTTAGGGATAAGCCTATGGTTATGTTTGTGTTAGGATTGAAGCATGATTTGTGGTTTGGATGAGGGCTAGGTTTTGTGTTAGGGTTTGGGCAAGTTTTAGAAATAGTGATAATGTCACGTTTAGGGTTACAACTATGGATAGTTATATGGTTAGATTCATGGCTAGGTCTAATATTAGGTTTAGGGTAAGGGCCAGGTTAAGGGTAAGGTGTATTTTTAGGGTCAGGGTCAGGATTCAGTTTTGTGTTAGGTTAATAAATAGGATTACACCTCAAATTAGCATTAAGGTTAAAATTAGCCTTAGGTTAATGGATAAGTTTAGGTTTAGGATTTAGGTTAAGATAGGGTAATTGGTAGGGTTAGGGTTAGTGATAGGGTTAGGGTTAGGCCTAGGGTTTGCATTTGGGTTAGGGTTATATTTAGGGTAATGAATAGCATTAGAGCTAGGGTTAAGCCTAAAGTTTTGGATAGAAATAGGGCTAGAGTTAGGGTTAGGGTTAGGGCTAGGGCTATGTTTAGGTTTAGGGTACAGGATATGTTTTGAGGTAGGGTTAGAGCTAGGGTGAGTGTTAGGTTTAGGATTATGTCTCTGGTTAGATTTATGGTTAAGGTTAGGGTTAGTGTTAGGGTTAGGGCTAAGGTTATCTTTAGAGTTAGGTTAATGGATAGGGTTAGATATCAGGTTAGGATTAGGCATAGTTTTAGGTTTAGGGTTAGTGTTAGGGTTAGGGCTAAGATTATCATTAGAGTTAGTGAAATGGATAGGGTTAGATTTCAGGTTAGGGTTGGGGTAATTTTAGGTTTAGGGTTAGTGTTAGGGTTTGGGCTAGGGTTAGTGTCAGAGTAAGGGTTAGCTTTTTATCTAGGGTTAAGGCTACAATGAGGGTTAGGTTTAGGGTTATGTGTAGTATTAGGTTTATAATTAGGATTAGAGCTAGGTTTATCATTAGGGTTAAGGTTCGGTTTAGGGTAATGGATAATTGTAGAATAGTATTAGGGCTAGTGTTAACATTATGATTAGGGCTAGGATTAGGTTTAAGTTTATGGATAGGGCTAGGGTTATGTTTAGTGTTTGATTTTGGGTTTTACCTAGGGTTAAGATTAAGGCGAGTTTTAAGGTTAGCATGAGGGTTAGGCTTAGGATAAGGAATAGGTTTAGGTTAGGATTAGGGTTACACTTTGGGCTAGGTTTAGGCCTAGGATTAGGGCTAGGTTTTTTGTTAGGTTTAGAGCTAGTTTTAGTGCTATGGTAAAGTAAGTGTTATGTTTACCATTATGGCTAGACCTAATGGTAGGTTTAGGTTTCAGTTAACGTCAGTTTTATAGCTAGGATTAGTGTTAGTGTCTGGGTCTCTCTTTGGATAAGGGTTAGGGTTAGGGCAAGAGCCAGAATTAGGATTGGTTAGGTCTAGAGATAAGGTTGGTGTTTGGCTTAGGTTAAGGGTTATCATTAGAGCTAGGGCTGTTTCTGTTTTGGTCTTTGCTAAAGATGTGTCTGGATTTAGGATTAGATTTAATCTAGGTCTTGTATTAGGGTTACGTTTAGATATAGGGTTATGGGTAGGGCTAGTGTTAGAGTTTGCTTTAGATTGAGGGTCAGAATAAGGGTTAGGGATAGGGTTAGAATTTGGGTTATGGTTATAACAAGAATGAGTGCTAGGGTTAGGACTAGTAATAGGGTTAAATTTTGGGTTAGACTAAGGATTAGTTTTAGGACTAGGGTTTGCTTTAGGGTTGGGGTTTTGGCTAGGGTAAAGATAAGGTTAGAGCTAAATTAGAGCTAGGGTTCGGGTTAGGTTAAGGGCTAGTGTTAGGGTTAGGGTTAGGGTGAAAGCTAGGGTTAGGTCTCAGATTTGGGCTAGGTTTTGGTTAGCATTAGTTTTAAGATTATCGTTAGTGTATGATCTAGGGTTTTGATTAGAAATAATTTTAGAATTAGGGTTAGGACTAGGTCGCGTGTTAGAGTAAGTTTTAGGTTTAGGGTGATGTTTAGAGGTAGGGTTAGTGTTAATGTCAGAGACAGGTTCAAAAGTAGTTTTAGGGTTAAGATTATGAGTAGAATTAGGGCTAGTCTTAGGGCTAGAGGTGAAGTTAGGCTTTGGTTTAGGTAAAAGTTTAGGGTTAGTATTTTTGTTCAGTTTTGTTTTAGGGCTAACCCTTTGATTAGGGCTAGTTTTAGGATTAGCGTTAGGGTAAGGACTAGTGTTAGGGTGAGGTTTAAGTGTAGAATTAGGGTTAGATTTAGTGTTAGGTTTAGATCTAGGGTTAGGGCAAGGTTTAAGGTCAGGGCTAGTGTTATTCTAGACTATGGCTAGGAATAAGGTTACAGTAAGTGATAGGGTTAGAATTAGGGCTAGGGCTAGGGCGGAGTAGTCTTGAAGCTAGGATTAGGATTAGGTTTAGAATTCGTGGGAGTGTTATTGTTGGGGTTAGTCCTAGAGTTAAGGTTAGGGCTAGCATTAGTGTTAGGGTTAGGGTTTGGGTTAGGTTTACGGTAAGCAATGGGGCTATAACTAGGTTTAGGGATAGAGAATATGTTCGAATTAGGGTTAGGGTTACGATTAAGGCTAGGTTTTGGTCTAGGATGAGAGCTAGTGTTCGTGTTAGGGTTAGGGCTACGATTAGGGCTAGGGCTAATGTCAGGTCTAGGGTTACATATAGGAATATATTTTGAGTTATGTTTATGGTTAGGTCTAGTGTAAGTGTTAGATTTACAGTAAGGGTCAAGTTTAGTGCTATGTATATTATTAGGGTCAGTGTACAGCTTATTGTTTGGTTTAGGTTAAGGTTTAGGTTTACGATCTGAATTAGCATTAGTGTTAGAGTTAGGGTTAGGATAATGAATAGGCTTAGGATTAGGGTTCAGGTTAGTTTTAGGTCAATGGATAGGTTTAGGGATTGTGATAGGCTTAGGGTTAAGCCTAGGCTTAATATTATGGTTAGGATTATAGTTAGGGTAATGGATAGAATTAGAATTAGGATTAGGGCTAGGGTTATGGTTAGGATTAGGGCTAGGGTTAGGGTAGTGGATATAATTAGAGCTATGGTTAGGTCTATGGTTAAGGTTAGGATTAGGGCTAGTGTTAGGTTAGGGTTTGGGATAGGACTTGGGTTATGTTAAGGGTAAAGTTTTGGCTTTGAGCTAGGGTTAGGTCTAAAGCAATGCTTAGGGTTAGGATTAGGGTAGAGTTTAATTTAGGGTTATGCTTAGGGCTATGTTCAGGCCAAGGATTAGGGCTAGATTTTGTGCTAGTTTAGGCCTAGGGTTAAGGCTTTGGGTACTGTAAGACATAGGGTTATGATTAGGGCTATTTTTAGGGTTAGGGTTATGGCTAGGTGTAGTGTTAGGTCTAGGTTTTGGGTGAGTGTCAGGTTTAAAGCTAGGTTCAGTGTTAGAATCAGGGTCAGTTTTTGGGATAAGGTTAGGGTTAGTGTTAGAGCCAAAAATAGCAATAGGTTTAGTTGTAGGAGTAGGGTAAGTATTCGTTTTATATTAAGAGTTATTGTAGGGCTAGTGCTAGGTTTTTGTTTAAGTCTAGGGCTAGAGTTAGGGTTAGCTTGGGGTCTAGTTCTTGTGTTAGGCTTAGGTATAGGTATAGGGTTACCAGTAGGGCTAGTGTTATGATTTGGTTTAGGGTTACGGTCAGGTTTAGACCTAGGTTTACTCTTAGGGTCAGATGAGGGTCAGGGTTAGGTTTAGAGGTAGAATGAGGGCTAGGGTTAAGACTAGTAATATAGTTAGTGTTTAAGTTAGGCTAAGGATTAGGATTAGAACTCAGATTAGCCTTTGGGTTAGGGTTTGGTTTAGTGTAAGTAATAGGGTTAGAGTTAGGGATAGGGCTAGTGTTAGGGTTAGAGTTAGGGCTAGTATTAGGGTTAAACCTAGGTTTAGGGCTCGGATTAGGGGTAGAATTTGTGTTAGGGTTAGGGCTATGGATAGGACAATGACTAATGTATGAACTAGGGTTTTGATTAAGGCTAGTTTTAGGATTAGGTTAAGTCTGGATGTAGTGTTATTAATGTTATTAATGTAAGGGTGATTTTTAGAACTAGGATTAGTGTTTCGGTCAGTGTCAGAGTCAGGGTTAGTTTTAGACTTAGTTTTAGGGCTATTTGTAGTGTTAGCATTTGATAGGTTAAGGGTTAGGATTAGGCCTATGGCTTGGTTTTGGTTTATGGCTTGTGCTATGGATATGGCCAGTTTTACGATTAGCATTATGGATATGGGTAGTGTTAGTGTTTGTTTTAGGCTTACTGTTAAAGTTAAATTTAGAGTTAGGTTTAGATTTAGACTTTGGCTTAGATCTAGGGTTAGGAATAAGGCTAAGGGTAGAACTAGGACTAGGGCTAGGGCAAGAGTTAGAGTTAGTCTTATGGCTAGGTTTAGGGTTAGGATAGGATTAAATAAAGGTCTGGATTAGCATTAGGCTTTGGTTTAGGCCTAGGTTTAGGGCAAGTGTTAGAGTTAGGTTCTGTGTTAGGATTAGGGCTAGGATTAGGTCAATGGTTAATGTAAGAACTAGGGTTACCATTAGGGTTAGTTTTAGTGTTAGGATATGTGTTAGATTTAGTGTTAGGGTTAGGTTTAAGGTTAGGGTGATATGTTTAGCTAGGTTTTATATTAGGATAGGAGTCAGGGTCAGGTGGAGTGTTAGGGTTAGTGTTAGGACTCGAATTAGTGTTAGGGTTACTTTTAGGGTTCAGTTTAAGGTGAGGGTGGTGTTTAGAGCTAGGGTGAGTTTTAGGATATGAGTCAAGGTCAGGGTTGGTGTTAAGTTTAGGGTTAGGACTCGAATTAGGGCTAGGGTTAGTTCTAGTTGTAGTGTTAAGGTTTGGTTTAAGTTATAGTTTAGGGTTAAGGCTAAAACTTGGTTTTGTTTTAGTCCTAGAGTTAGATTAGGGCTAGTGTTAGTGTTAGGCTTAGGCTTAGTGATTGGGTTACGGTTAAATTTGGATATAGAGTTAGATCTAGATCTAGGGACAGAACTAAGGATAGGGCAAGTGTTATGGCTAGGTTTAGGGTTATGGTAAAGGATAGGGTTAGAACTAGGGATAGGGCTATGGTGAGAGTTAGTCTTAGGTCTAGGGTTAGGGTTAGGTTTAGAGATAGGGCTCAATTAGGGCTAGGATTAGGGCTTGATTTAGTGTTTAGTTTACGCCTAGGGTTAGGGTTAGGGTTAGGGTTTAGAGTTTAGGTTTAGAATTAGGCCAAATTTGGGGTAAGAGATGGCTTTTTAGCTATGTTTAGAGGTAGGGTGAAGATTATAATTAGGATTAGGACTATGATTATTGTTAGCATTATGATAAAGGCTAGGTTTATGGCTAGGATGAGGGCTAGGGTACTTTTTTTTTTAGGGTTAGGGCTACGATTAGTGCTAGGGCTAATTTCAGGTCCAGAATTATAGTTAAAGATAGTTTTAGGGTTAGGATTATGAGTACAACTATTTGAAGGGTTACGTTTAGGGTTAGTGTCAGGTTTAGAGCTAGAGGTATTATTAGGGTGAAGTTCTGAGTTAGGGTTTGGGATAGGTTAAGGTTTAAATTTAGGGCTCTAATTAGTATTAGGGTTTTGGTTGTGGTTATGGTTATGGTAATGGATAGAGTCAGAAATCAGTTCAGGGCTAGGGTCTTGTTTATGATTAGGGCTAGGTTTGGGTTAATTTAGTGCTAGGGTTAGGGTTATGGCTAATGTAAGTACTAGGGTCATGATTATGGCTAACTTTAGTGTTTTAGGGCTAGGTTTAGTGTTAGGTTTATGGTTAGAATTAGGGTGATGTTTAGACCACGGGTTAGTGTTATAGTTAGAGTAAGGGTCAGGGTTAGCTTTACACTTTGGCTTAAAACTCGAATTAAGGAAGGGGTTAGGGCTAGGTGTAGGGTTAGGGTTTGGTCTAGGTTAAGGGTTAGGGTTAGAGCTTTTCAGTTTAGTTTTAGGGCTAGGGTTAGGGGTAGGGCAAATTTTAGGATTAGTGTTAGGGTTAAGGTTAGTCTTAGAATTAGGCTTAGGCTTCAGTTTAGGGTTAAATTAAGAATTAGGTTTTTATCTAAGGTTAGTGCTATGGTTAAGGATAGGGAAAAGGTTAGGACTAGGATTTGGCATAGGGTTAGTTTTATGGGAAGGGTGAGGATTAGAATGAGTGATAGGGCCATTGTGAGAGTTAGAGTTATTCTTAGGGCTAGGATTAGGGTAAGGGTTAGGGATAGGGCTAAATTACAGCTAAGGTTATAGTTACGGCTAGGGTTAGAGCTAGTTTTAGAATTAGTATCAGTGTTTGGGTTAGTTTTAGGCATAGGCATCGAGTTAGGGTTAGATTTAAAGTTAGTTTTCAATCTAGTGTTAAAGCTAAAGGTAAGTATAGGGCAATTGTGAAAACAAGGGTTAGGGTTAGGGTTACATTTAGGGTAAGGAATGTGATTTTGGCTAGGTTTAGGGCTAGGGCAAGGGTTAGTATTAGGGTTAGGGCAGAGTTAGTGTTAGGGTTATGATTAAGGCTAAGTTTATGGCTAGGATAAGGTTTAGGCTTTGTGTTATCATTAGGGATATTATTAGGGCTAGGGCTAATGTCAGTTCTAGGGCTATAGTTAGGGCTAGATTTAGTGTTAGGTTTATGGCTTGGTCCAGTATAAGGTTTAGGTTTAGGGTAAGATTCAGGTTTACATCAAGGGTTATATTTCGGGTCAGGGTCAGGTTTAGGGTTTGGGTTATGTTAGGGTTTCAGTTTAAGGTAATGACAGGGTTAGTTTTAGGGTTTAGGTTTGGTTTAGTGTAATGGATAGGGTTAAGATTAGGCCTAGGGTTAGCTTAAGATTAGGTTACTGATAGGGTAATGGATAGATTTAGACCTAAATTTAGAGCTAGGATTATGTATAGGATTAAGGCTAGTTTGGTGTTAGGCTTAGGTTTAAGTTTAGGGTTAAAGCTAGGTTTAGGACTCTGATTAAGGCTAGGTTTTGGGTTAGGTTAGGGCTAGCGTTAAGACTATGGCTAATCTATGAAGTAGGGTTATGATTAGCACTAGTTATATGGTTAGGGATAGGGCTAGGTGTAGTGTTAGGTTGAAGTTTACGGTGATGATGATGTTTAGAGCCAGGGTTAGTGTTAGGGTCAGGGTTATTTTTTCGTGTTAGGGTTAGGACTAGAATTAGAATATGGTTAGGGCTAGGTGTAGGGTTAGAGTTTGGTTTAGGTTAAGGGTTAGGGTTATGGCTATGACTCGGTTTGTTTTAGGGCTAGAGCTAGGATTAGAGCTAGTTTTAGGATTAGATTTAGCGTTAGTGCTAGTGTTAGGTTTAGGTTTAGGCATAGGGTTCAGGTTAGATTTAGAGTTAGGGTTAAATCTAGGATTATGACCAGGGCTATAAATAGGGCTAGGGTTACACTAAGGATTAGGGCTAGGATTATGGTTCTAATAAGGGACAGATATAGATTTAGAACTAGGGTTAGGTTTAGGGTGAGAATTAGAGTTAGTCTTTGGGCTAGAGTTAGGGCTAAATAAGGGCTAAGATTAGGGCTAGAGTTAGTGTTAGTTTTAGGCCTAGGTATGGGTTAGGGATAAAATTAAGGCTATGTTCAGGGCTAGATAAGGGTTAGAGTTCGTGTTAGGGTTAGGGATAGGATTAAGGCTAGGCTTAATATCAGGTCTAGGGTTAAGGTTAGGAATAGTATTAGAGTTAAGTTTATGGCTAGGTATAGTATAAGGGTTAGGTAGGGTAAGAGGGTTATAGCTAGGGGAATTATTAGGGTCATGCTCAGTTTTACGGTTTGGTTTAGGTTTGAGTTTAGGTTAGGTTAGGGCTCAAATTAGCATTAGGGTTATGATTACCATAATGATTGGGTTAGGTTTATGGTTCAGAGTAGCTTTAGGGTAATTGCTAGTTTTGGGGAAAGCAATAGGTTTAGGGTTAAGCCTAGGGGTAGCATTATGGTAAGGGTTATTTTTATGGTAATGGATACAGTTAGAATTAAGGTTAGGGCTAGGGTTATGGTTAGGATTAGGTTTGTGTTAGGGTTAAGGTGACTGTCAGAACTAGGATTAGGTTTAGGATTATGTTTAGTGTAAGGGTTTGGTTCTGAGGTATGATTACAGCTAGGCTGAGTGTTAAGTTCAGAGTTAGGTCTAGGTATAGGAGTATGGTAAGTTTTGGGTTAGGGTTGGAGTTAGGTTTAGACCTAGTTTTAGTGTTAGGGTCAGAATAAGTGTCAGGGTTAGAGTTAGTATTTGAGATAGTGTTAGAGCTAAAATGAAGGCTAGGGTTAGGACTATTAATAGGGTTAGGATTTTGGTTAGTCTGAAGACTATGGATAAGTGTAGGGTTACTCTTAGGTTTAGGATTTCACTTAGGATAAGGGATAGATTTATTCTAGGATTAGGGCTAAGGTTAGGGTTAGAGTTAGAGTTAAAGCTAGGTTTAGGGCTCGGTTTAGGGCTAGATATGCATTAGGGTTAGGGCTAGGATTAGGGCAACGACTAATGTAAGAACTAGGGTTTTCATTAGGGTTAGTTTTAGGGTTAGGGTTAGGTGTAGTTTGAGTGTTAGTGTTAGGTTTAAGGTTAAGGTGATATTTATAGCTACGGTTCTTGTTAGGATAGGAGTCAGGGTCAGGGTTAGTTTTAGGTTTAGCGTTAAGAGTCGAATTAGGGCTATTGTTAATATCAGTGTTCGGTTTGAGTTTAGTGCAGTGTATATAACTAGGGTGAGTGGATCAAGATTATTTTTAAAGTGAGGCTTAATTCTCGAATTAGGGCTAGGTTTAGATCTAGGTGAAGTGTTAGTGTTTGGTTTAAGTTAAGGTTTAGGGTAAGGTCTATTGCTCGGTTTTGGTTTACTGCTAGGATTAGGGTTAGGGCTAGTTTTGTGATTATCCTTATGGTTAGGACTAGTGTTAGTGTTAGGCTTAGGCTTAGGTTTAATGTTCGATTTAGAGTTAGGGTTAGGCTGGGACTAACTTGAGGGCAAGTATTGGGGCTAGTGTCAGGTTTATGGTAGCAGATAGGGATAGAACAAGGTATAGGCTAGGGCTACGGCAAGAGTTAGAGTTACTCTTAGGGCTAGCGATAGGATAGGGTTGTAGGTAGAGCTAAATTAGGGCTAGGATTAGGGCTAGGTTCTGTGTTTAAGCCTAGGGTTAGGGTTAGGTTTAAATTTAGGGTAAGGGATGATGTTATCGGTAAATTTCGAGGTAGGGTGAGGCTTAGAATTAGGGTTAGATGTAGGGCCAGAGATAGGGTAATGATTAAGGATAGTTTTAGGACTAGGATGAGGGCTAGGTGTGTTTTTAGAATTAGGGCTAGGATTAGGGCTAGGGCTAATTTTAGTTCTGGAATTATGGTTAAAGATAGTTTTAGGATGAGGTTTATGGTTACATCTAGGCTAAGGGTTAGGTGTTGGGTTACAGTCAACTTTCAATCTAGGTGTATTATTAGGGTCAAGGTCTGGGTTAGGGTTTGGGATAAGTTAAGGTTTCAAGTTTGGGCTTGAATGAATTTTAGGATTAGGATTAGGGTAATGGTAGGGTTATATTTAGGATTCATGTTAGGTTAAGGATAATGAAATGGTTAGAATTCGAAATAGGGTTAGGTTTATGCCTAGGGCTAAATTTATGGTTAGGATTTGATCTAGGGTTAGGCTTAGGGTTATGGTTAGGGCTAGGGTTATTGTTAGGGCTATCTGTAAGGTTAAAGCTAAGGTAGGGCTTGGATTAGGGCTAGGTTTGTGATAGGTTAGGGCAGTGGCTAATGTAAGAACTAGTGTAATGATTAAGACTAGTTTTATGGTGTAGTTTTAGGGTTATTTTTAGTGTTAAAGTTAAGTTTATAACTAGTGTTACTGTTAGTGTCACTGACAGTGCTTGGGTAGGATAATGGTTAGGGTTAAAGGCAGAATTAGGACCAGGGTTAGGTCTAGAGGTAGGGTTAGAGTTTGGTTTAAGTTAAGGGTCATTGTTAAGGCTAGGTCTATTTTGTCTTTAGGACTAAAGCTATAGTTATGGCTAGATTTAGGAGTAGGTTTAGGTCTAGGGCTAGTGTTAGGGGTAGTTTAGATATAAGGTTACCAGTAGGGCTAGTATTAGGTTTTGGTTTAGGTGTAGGTTTAGATTTAGACCTAAGATTAGTGTTAGGGTCAGAACAATGGTCAGGATAGGGTTACGGTTTGGGATTTGGTTACATCTAGGATGAAGGCTAGGGTTAGGACTAGTTATAGAGTTAGGCTTTGGTAAGGCTATGGATTAGTGCTAAGAATATTGTGAGCATTAGGGTGAGGTTTGGCTTAGGGTAAGAACTAGAGTTAAAGCTAGGGTAAAAACTAGAGTTAGGGTTAGGTTTAGGGTTAAAGCTTGTGTTAAGCCTTGGATTAGGGCTAGTTTTGTATTAGGGTTAGGGCCAGTGTTATGGTTACAGCTATTGTAAGAATTAGGGTTACTATTAGGGTTAGTTTTAGGGTTAGATTTAGGGCTAGGTCTAGCGTTAGGTTTAGGTTTAAGGTTAGGTTGATGTTTAGAGCTAGGTTTAGTGTTTGGATATGAGTCAGGGTCATGGTTATGTATAGGGTTAAGATTAAGTGTCAAATTAGGGCTAGGGTTAGTGCTGGTGTAGTGTTAGGGTTTGTTCTAGGGTAAGGGTTAGTGTTAGGGGTATGGCTCCATTTTGTTTTAGGGCTTGGGCAGGGTTAGGGCTATTTTAGAATTAGCATTAGGGTTAGAACTAGTTTCAGGGTTAGGCTGAGGCATCGGTTTAGGGTTGGTTTTAGAGATAGGTTTTGATCTAGAGTTAGGCCTAGGGCTAAGAATAGTGCAAGGGTTATGACTAGGATTAGAGCTTGGGTTAGGGTTACAGTATATATAGGGTTAGAAGTAGGGATAGGTATTGTCTGAGAATTATAGTTAGACTTAATTTTAGGGTTTGGGTTAGCGTTAGGAATAGGGCTAAATTAGGACTAGGATAAGGGCTAGGTTTAGTGTTAGGGCTAGGTCTAGAGTTAGGGTTATGGTTACAGATTGGGCTAGTGTTAAGGTTCGGGTAAGGGTTAGGGATTAAGCTATGTTTAGGGCTAGTCGAAGTGTTAGTTTTAGTGTTAGGTCTGGGTTAGGGTTACGATTATGGTTATAGTTAGGGTTGGATTTAGGGCTAGGGTCTTCATTAAGGTTAGGGTTAGTTTTAGAGTAATGTATTGGATTAGATTTTAGATTAGGTTAAGGGTTAAGTTTAGGTTATGGTTAAATATAGGTTTAGGGATAGGTTTAGTTTTGAATTATGGTAAGGTTTAGGGTTAAGTTTATGGCAAGATTTAGGTTTAGGGTTAGGTTGAGGGTTAGGTTTATGATTAGGGTTAGGGATAGGGTTAGGTTTAGGGCTAGGGTTAATATTAGAGTTAGGTTTAGGGTAATTTTAGTGTTAGAACTAGTGTTAGTACTAGGTTTAAGGTTAGGATTAGGGCTAAGATTATGTTTTTGTTTAGGAATAGGGCTTGGGTTATGTTTAGGGTAAGGGTTAGGCTTTGAGCTAGGTTATGTGTAAGGCCAGGGTTAGGGTTAGGGCTACATTTAGGATCATGGTTATGCTTAAGGTAGGTTAGGCCTCAGATTAGGGCTAGGTTTTGTGTTAGGTTTAGGCCCAGGGTTAAGGCTATGTGTATTGACAGATCTAGGGTTCTGATTAGAGCTAGTCTTAGGGTTAGTGTTATGGCTATGTCTAGTGTTAGGTTAAGGTTTTCGGTTAGATTCAGGTGTAGATCTAGGTTTAATGTTAGTGTTAGGGTCAGTGTTCACGTTCAAGTTAGTTTTAAGGTGAAATCCAGAATTAGGACTAGAGTTAGGTCTAGGGATAGGGTTAGTGTTTGCTTTAGGTTAAGGATTATGTTAGGGCTAGGGCTCAGGGTTTTTTTTAGGTCTAGGTCTAGAGTTATGGCTATATTAAGGATTAGTCTTATGTCTAGGGCTAGAGTTAGGGTTAGGTTTAGGTATATGTTTACTGGTAGGGCTAGTTTTAGAGTTTGGTTTAGGGTGAGGTCAGATTTAGACCAAGGGTTTGTGTTAGGGTAAGGATTTGAGTTAGGGTTAGAGCTAGAATGAGGGCTAGAGTTAGGACTAGTAATAGGATTAGGGTTTGGATTAGGCTATGGATTAGGATTAGGACTGAGGTTAGCATTATGGATAGGGTTTGGCTTAGGGTAAATGATAGTGTTAGTGCTAGGGATAGGGATAGGTTTAGGGTTAGGGTTAGGGCTAAGGCTAGGTTTAGGTTTAGTTTAGGTTTACTTCTCATGTTAGGGCTCAGATTAGGGCTAGTTTTTTCTGTTAGCTTAGGGCTATGGCTAATATAAGAACTAAGGTTATGATTAGAGTTAGTATTTGATCTAGATCTAGTGTTAGCGCTCTCTTTAGGATTAGTGTGATATTTAGAACTAACGTTAGTGTTAGAATATAAGTCAGGGTCAGTGTTAATTTTAGGTCAAGGACCTGAATTAGAGCTGGAATGTTATGACTAGGTTTAGGGTTAGGGTTTGGTTTAGGTTAACATTTAGGGTTAGGACAATGTCTCGGTTTTGTTTAAGGGATAAGGCTAAGTTTACGGCTGGTTTTAGGATTAGCAATTGTGTTAGGTCTAGTTGTAGGTTTAGGATTAGGCTTAGGGTTAGTGTCAAATGTAGAGTTATGGTTAGATCTAGAGTAGGGTCTAGGGCTAGGGTTAGGGCTAAGGTTAGGGCTTGTGTTATGTTTATTGTAATGGATAGGGTTAGAACTAGAAATAGTGCTGGGGGAGAGTTAGAGTTGATCTTAGGCCAAGGTTAGGGGTAGAGGTATGATTAGGGCTAAATTAGGGCTAGGATTAGGGCCAGGGTTAGTGTTAGGGTTATGCCTATGGTTAGGGCTAGAGATATGGATAGTGTTGGGGTTAGGTTTAGTGATAGGGTTAGGGGCAATGATTGGGTTATACCTAAGTTCAGGTCTAGGTTGAGGGTTAAAATTAGAGATAGGACAAGAGTTAGGATTAAGGCTAGGTATCTGCCTAAGATGAGGACTAGTGTTTGTGTTAGGGTTAGGGCTAGGATTAGGACTGGTGCTAATGTCAAGTCTGAATTTATGGTTATGGTTAATTTTAGGGTTAGGTTATGGCTAGGTCTAGTGTAAGGGTTAAGTTTAGGTTAAGGGTCAGGTTTAAAGCTAGGTGTAATATTAGGGTCAGGGTTTGAGTAGGGTTTGGCTTAGGTTAAGACTTAGGGTTAAGGCTTGAATTAGCTTTAGGGATAGGGTTAGGGTGTGGGTTAGGGTAATTGATAGGGTTAGGTTAAGGGTTCTGGTTAGGTTTAGAGTAAGGAATAGGGTTAGTGTTAGCAATAGTGTTAGTGTTAGGCCTAGGATTAGCATTTGAGTTAGGCTTATCTTTAGGGTAATGTATAGGGTTAGAAGTAAGGTTACAGCTAGGGTTAAGGTTAGAATTAGTGATAGGGTTAGGTTTAGGCCTAGGGTTAGAGTCAGGGTTAGTTTTGAGATAAGTGTTAGCGTTTGAGCTAGGATTAGGGCTAGTGTGAGGGTTAGGTTTAGAGTGAGGTCTAATGTTAGGTTTAGTGTTAGAGTAATGTTTAGATTAAAGTTAGCGTTTGAGTTAGAATTAGGGTTAGGGCGAGGGTTAGGTTTAGGGTTAGGTCTAGGCTCATGGTTAGGGTTACAATAGAGTTAGTCTTTACGTTAGGTTTATGGCTAGGATAAGGGCAATGTTTTGTGTGAGGTTTATGGCTATCATTAGGGCTATGGGTAATGTAAGAGCTAAGGATATGGTTATGGATAGTTTTAGGGTTAGGGTTATGGATAAGTCCAGTGTCCTAGTTAGGTTTGGGGTTAGGATAAGATTTAGATCCAGGGTTTGATTTGGGGTAACTGTCATTGTTGGGTTAGGGATAGGCTTAGGGTGAGGGCCAGATTTATGGCTAGCGTTTGGTCTATGGATAGCGTTAGTCTTTACGTTAGGTTAACGGTTATTGTTAGGGCTAGTGCTAGGTATTTATTTAGGGCTAAGTCTAGATTTATGACTCTATTTAAGGTTAGGTTTGGTCTAGTGCTAGTGTTACTGTTAGATTTATGTATAGGTCTACCAGTAGAGGTAGGGGTAGTGTTTGCTTTAGGGTTAGTGTCAGGTTTAGACCTAGGTTTAGTGTTATGTTCAGAATAAGGGACATGGTTAGAGTTAGGGTTAGAGCTAGAATGAGGGCTAGGATTAAGACTAGTAATAGAGATATGGTTTGGGGTAGGGTTAGTGAGATTTAGGCCTAGGTTTAGGGCTTGGGTTAGGGTTAGCATTAGGGTTAGTGTAAGGTATGATGTTACAGCTATGTTTGGTGCTAGGATAACTGATAAATTTAGGGTAAGGGCTAGGATTAAAATTAGGGTTAGGATTAAGTCTAGGCTTAGAACTAGGATTAAAAATAGGGAAAGGGCTAATGTCAGGTCTAGGTTTTTAGGTTAGGGTAGGCTTAGTGATAGGGCCATGGTTTGAAAAACCAGCCTCTATCTCAGAGCAAAGCATGTCCAAGGAAGGGACATGGCCTTTGTCCTTGGAAAAACCCAAAAGCACTCCTTGGCCAATTCCCACCCTGCTAAGTTGATTATCTACAAATAACAGGAGAGATCTGCTGCACCATGTGTCCCTGACTCAGTCAGGCTAGGTGTGGATTCATAGCAGCCCCCTAGTAGCCACCAATCAGCATGAGACAGGGAAATACTTGGGATGTCAGATAACCCTTCCAGGAGTTTATGTTGGTTAATAACAAGTTGGGAAAATCTTGTAGTTCAGCACGTACACCCCTCTTGGCTTAAACCAATCAGTTCAAATGAATACCCCTTTTGTACTGACCAATCACCCCGCCAGTGAATGTGCTAATCATGTTTTAGAGATGTTTAGTGTTAGGGTTAATGTTAGTGTTACGGTTAGGGTTAGGGTTACGGTTAGGTTTAGGATTAGTGTTAAGGTTAGGGTTAGGTTTAGTGTAGGGGTTAGTTTTATAGTTAGGGTTAGAGTTAGGTAAGGGTTAGGTTTAGGGTAAGGTTCGGGTTAGGGTTGTGATTTGGTTTAGGGTTTGTGTTAGGGTTAGAAATAGGATTAGTGTTTGCATTAGGTTTAGGGTTAGGGTGTTCATTTGTGTTAGGGTTACTGTTAGGTTTATGGTTAGGGTTCATGTTAGGGTTAGGCTAGGTATAATATTAGGGTTAGGTGTAAATTTTTGCTTAGGGTTACAGTTAGTGTTACAGCTAGGGTTAGGTTTAGGGTTAGGATTAGTGTTTCGCTTAGGGTTACAGTTAAGTTTAGTGTTTGTATAAGGGTTATGGTTATAGTTAGTGTTAGGGTTAGGGTTAGGTTTAGGGTTAGTGTTAGAGTTAGTGTTAGTTTTAGGGTTAGGGTTAGGGTTAATGTTAGACTTAAAGTTAGAGTTAGGTTTAGGGTTAGTGTTAGGGCCAGGCTTACAGTTAAGGTTAGGGTTAGGGTTGGAGATTGCTTTAGTGTTAATATTAGGGTTAGGTTTACGATTAGTGCTCGGGTTAGTTTTAGGGTTTTTGTTAGAGTTAGGTTTATGGTTACGGTTAGGATTAAGGTAAGGTTTTGGGTTGTGGTTAGGATTAGTGTTAGTTTTAGGGTTAGGTTTAGGGTTAGTGATATGGTTACGGTTAGATTAGGGTTAGTGTTAGTGTTAACATTAGGTTTAGGGTTGGTTAGGGTTAGTGTTAGGGTTACGGTTAGGTTTAGTTTTAGTGTTAATGTTAGGAATAGAGTTAGTGATAAAGTTAGGGTTAGCGTTAGGGTTAGTGTTATGGTTAGGTTCATATTAGGGTTAAGGTTCATTGTAGGGTTACAGCTAGGGTTAGCGTCAGTGTTAGGGTTATGTTTAGGGTTAGGGTTAGTGTTAGGTTTAGGTTTAGGGTTAGGGTTAGTGTTAGTGTTTTGGTTATCTTAGATATAGGGTTAATGTTACGTTTATGATTAGAGTTAGGGTTAGGGATAGTGTTACAGTTAGTGTTAGGGTTCATGTTAGGATTAGGGTTAGTGTTAGGTTTAGTGTTATGTTTAGGGTTAGTGTTAGGGTATGGGTTAGGTTTAGGGTTAGGTAAGAGTTAGGGTTAGGGTTGTGGTTTGGGTTAGGGTTTGTGTTAAGTTTAGGGTTAGGGTTTGTGTTCGGATTAGGGTTAGGGTGTGGGTTTTAGTTAGGGTTAGAGTTAGGGTTCAGGTCAGGGTTCTTGTTAGGGTTAGGGCTAGGTTTATTGTTAGGGTTACGTGTAAATTTTCGGTTAGCATTTGGTTAGTTTTATGGTAAGAGTTAGGGTTCGGTTAAGGATTAGTGTTTTGCTTTGGATTAGAGTTTGGTTTAGGGTTTGTATTAGTGTTAGGGTTAGGGTTAGTGTTAGGGTGAGGTTTAGGGTTAGGTTTAGGGTTAGGCTTAGGGTTAGGGTTAGTGTTAGGGTTAAAGTAAGTGTTAGGATTAGGGTTAGTGTCAGAGTTAGGGTTAGGGATAGGGTTGCGGTTAGGTTTATGGTTAAGGTTAGGGGTAGGGTTTGTGTTAGGGTTAGAGTTAGTGTTACGGTTAGGAATAGGGATAGGTTTAAGGTTATTGTTAGGGTTAGTGTTAGGTTTAGGTTTAGTATTCAGGTGATAAGGTTAGGTTTAGAGTTAATGTTAGGGTTAGAATTAGGTTTATACTTAGGGTTAGTGTTAGAGTAAGGGTTAAGTTTAGTTTCAGTGTTAGGGTTAGGGTTAAAATTATGGTTAGTGTTATGGATAGGTTTCGTGTTAGGGTTAAGAGTCATTTTAGGGTAAAAATTAGGGGTAGTGTTAGTGTTAGGGTTTTGTTTAGTGTTAGGTTTAGTGTTACAATTATCGTTAGGTTTAGGGTTAGGGTTAGTGTTAGGATTAGGGTTCGGGTTATGGTTAGGATTAGGATTAGTGTGAGGGTTAGGTTTAGGAGTAGTGTTAGTGTTAGGTTTAGGATTTGGGATAGGTTTAGTGTTAGGGTTAGGGTTAGAATTAGGGTTAGGGTTACAATTAGTGTTAGGTTTGGTTTGCAGTTAGGATTAGGGATAGTGTTAGGGTAAGGGTTAGATTTAGGTTTAGTGATAGTGTAAAAGTTAGGGTTAGGGTTCGGGTTAGGGATTGGGATAGGGTTAAGGTTCAGGTTAGGGTTTGTGTTAGGGTAAGGGTTAGGGATAAGATTTGTGTTAGGGTTACAATTGGATTATGTTTAGAGTTAGGTTTAGAGTTACGAGGATTAGGGTTAATGTTAGGGCTAAGGGTAGGGTTAGGGTTAGGATTACGGTTAGTGTTACTGTTAGGGTTAGGGGTAGGTATAGTGTTAAAGTTAGGGTTAGTGTTAGGTTTAGGGTTAGGGTTACAGTTAGGGTTAATGATAGGCTTAAGGTTAGGTTTAGGTTTAGTATTAGGTCAGAGATAGTGTTATTATTAGTGTATGGATTAGGGTTAAGTTTATGGTTAGTTTTAGAATTAAGGTGAGGATCAACGTTAGGGATCAGGTTAAGGTTAGCGTTAGTTTACGAGTTAGGTTTAGGGTTAGTGTTAGTGTTAGTGTTAGGGTTAGGGTTACGGTTAGTGTTATGGTTTATGTTAGGTTAGGGTCAGGGATAGGGTTTAGGTAAGTGTTAGGGTTAGTTTTAGGGTTAGGGTTAGGGGTAGGGTTATGGTTACAGAGAGAGTTAGTTTTAGGGTTAGGGTTAGTGTTAGGGTTAGGGTTATTGTTATGGATAGTCTTAGGGTTAGTATTAGGGTTTGTGTAAGAGTGAGGGTTAGGGTTAGGGTTAGGGTTTGTGTTATGGTTAGTTTTAGGGTTAGGGTTAGGGAATATGTTAAGGTTAGGATTAGGTTTAGGGTTAGGTTTAGTTTTAGGATTAGTGCTCAAGTTAGCATTAGGATTAAGGTTCCATATAGGATAATGATATTTTGGGTGTAGGGTTAAGTTTAGTTTTAGGGTAATTGAGAGGAAAGGTTTAGGGATATGGCTAGTGTCAGCCTGAGGATTAGCATTAGGGTTAGTGTTAGGTTTTGAGTAATGTTTAGGGTAGAGATAGGGTTAGGGCTAGGTTTATGGTTTGAGTCATGGCTGGGGTAGGGGTAGGTTTAGGTTTAGTGCAAGGATTAAATTTAGGGTTATGTTTAGGGTAAGGGTTAGGACTTGGTTTAGGATTTGAGTAAGGGGTAAAGCTAGGGTTGGGTCTTGGATTAGGGCTATGTTTTGGGTTATGTTAGGGCTCTCCTAGAAGGATACATCTAATGCAAGATCTAAGGTTATGATTAGGGCTAGTTTAGGGTTACATTTAAGAATAAGTTTAGTTATAGGATTAGGTTTAGGTTTAGATTGATGTTTTGTACTAGGGTTAGTGTTAGGGTCAGAATCAGGGTAATGGTTTGTTTTATGGTTAGGGATAGGACTGAAATTAGGGGTAGGCTTAGGGCTAGATGTAGGGTTAGGATTTGGTTTACTTTAAGATTTAGGGTTAGTCAAAAGGCTCAGTTTTGTGTTAGGGCTAAAGCTGAAGTTAAGTGTAGTTTTATGATTAGCATTAGTGTTATTGCTACTGATAGGGTGAGTTTAGGATTAGGAGTAGATTTAGAGTTATGGGTAATTCTAGGGTTAGGACTATGGCTAGTATTGAAGCTAAGATTAGGGCTAGTGTTTGGGTTATGGTAAAGGATAGGGTTAGAACTAGGAATAGGGCTATGGCAAGAGTTAGACTTAGTCTTATGGCTAGAGTTTGGGTTAGGGTTAGGGCTAAATTCGGGCTAGCAATAGGTCTAAGGTTAGTGTTAGGCTTAGGCCTAGGATTAGGGCTATGTTTATGGTTAGGTTTAGGGTTAGGTTTAGGGGAAGGGATGCCTGTTTGATTTCCACCTCCAATTCCATTTACTCATAGGTGTCAAAATGAAGTGAAACCTTAAAATACAAAGTGTGATAGTGAACCATTGAATTGAGAAGAACATACCTTGGGAGCATACTAAGGCTAGATAAAAGATGACTCCTGCCCTGTATCAAAGAAATTTGAACAAAACTAACTCTCACCCTAACATTACCTCTAACCCTAGCCCTAGACATAACCCTAAACCTAACATTAACCCTAACCTGATTAGAGAACCATTGATCCTAGACTTCCCGCACTTGGGGAGCCTTATGGGGCAAGCTAAGTGATGAATTCTATCCAACATCAAACAAAACCGACCAAATAATTATAGGAGGTATTTCAATACATGCATATTTTTCTGTTTTCTCCTAAAGGGCTCTCAGATTAAGTTGTTTTTGCTTGCTTAAGCATAGGCCTACTTTTACAAGGAACATACCAGAGTCCCTAGAGGGAACTGATGGAGTGCATGAAGTTTCAATAAGCTAGCACAAACCCTGTTTGATTTTTCAACCCCATTAATTTTCCCATATAGGTCAAAATGAAGTATTATCTTAAAATACAAAACGTTTCTAACAGCAAACCTGTGAAAGGAGAAGGCCTGAATCTAGGGAACAGAGTAAATCTAGCTAAAAGATAAATCTTGACAAGTATCAAAGAATTTTGAATAAAACTAACTCTAACCCTAACACTAGCTCTAACCCTAGCTCTTCCCCTAACCCTAACATTTTTATGAAACTTTGACTGTAGAATTTCCAAACTTGGGCAGCCTAGTGGGGAAAGCTAAGGGATGAATGCTGTGCAGTATCAAAGAAATCTGTCCAAAAAGTTGATGGAGTATATCAGTACATGCATAATATCCAGTTTCCTAAAGGACTCTTGGATAAAGATGTTTTTACATGCTTCAGCTTAGGCCTACTGTCACAAGAACAAACCAGAGTTTGCTCACAGAGAATTGATGGAGTGTGAAGTTTCAAGAAGCTAGCACCAATGCTGTTTGATTTTAAACTCCATTTCCATTTACCTGCATAGGACAAAATGAACTAAAACTTTAAAATACAAACTGTTCCTTACAGTGAACCCTTGAACCCAGGAGGCCCAAACGGGTGGAGTATAGTAAGAAAATAATGAATCCTGCCCAGTATCAAAGACATTTTTTTAAAGTACCTCAAATCCAAATACTAGCTTTAACACTAGCCCTAACACTATCCTTAACATAAACCTTAACCTGATTGAAAAACTGATGATCCTAGAAGTCCCAAACTTGGGAAGCCTTGTGGGCTAAGCTATCAGATGAATCCTATGCAGTATCAAAGAAATATGACCAAATAATTGAGGTGGTATTTCAGTTCATGCATATTTCTCTGTTTTCTGCTAAAGGGCTCTCAGATAAAGTTGTTTTCCCATCTTCATCATAGGGCTACCTTCATGAAGATCCAGAGAGTTCCCACAGAGAACTGATTCAGTGTTTGAAGTTTCAAGCAACTAGCACCAACTCGGTTTGATTTCAACCTCCATTTTCATTTACCTATATAGGTCATTATGAAGTAAAACCTTAAAATACAGAGTGTCCCTGTTAGCAAACCATTGAAATGAGAAGGCCCAAACCTGAGGAACATATTAAGGCTTGGTAAATGATGACTCCTTCCAAGTATCAAAGTAATTTGTACAAAACTTACTCTCACCCTAACACTACATCTAATCCTAGCCCTAACCCTAAACCTAACACTAACCCCAACCTGATTAGAGAACCATTGATCCTAGAAGTCCCACACTTGGAGAGCTTTGTGGGGAAAGCTAAATAATGAATCCTACTCAGTATCAAACAAATATGAGAAAATAATTATGGGAGGAATTTCAGTGCATGCATATTCCCTGCTTTCTCCTAAAGGGCTCTCGGATAAAGTTGTCTTTGCATGCTTCAGCTTAGGCCTACACTCACAAGGATCATACCAGAGTGTCCCTCACAAAGAATTGAGGGTGTGTGTGCAGTTTCAAGCAGCTAGCATGAACTCTGTTTGATTTCAAGGTCCATTTCCATTTACTCGTATAGGTCAAAATGAAGTAAAATGAAAACATTAACTGTTTCAGACACAATACAGTTGAACCAAAAGGCCTAAATCTGGGAAACAGAGTAAGGTTATTTAAATAGGAGTCCTAGATTGTATCAAAGAAATTTGAATTAAGTAACTCTAACCCTAATTCTTCCTCAAAACTGAGCCCTAATCCTAACCAACCCTAAACATTAACATAGCCCTATCCCTAACCCTAAATTTAACCCGAATTTTAACAGTAACCATTGGCCAAAGCCTTGATCTAACTGTATCCATTACCATAACCCTAACCCTATCCCTAATGCTAAACGTATCCCTAACCCTATTATTTACCCTACACCTGCTCTAACCCTAACCCTCTCCCTAGCCCTAAATCTAGCTCCGACAATAACACTTACCCTAAACCTAACCCTAACCCTAGGGCTAAACATAACCCTAACCCTAACACTAGCCCTAATCTTAACCATAAACATAGCCCTAAACCTAGCTGTAATCCTCTTTTACCCTAAACTTAAGCCTAACCAATAGGACTAAACCTAACTGTATAGCTATCCCTACGGCTATTTAAAACCTTAAAACTATCCTGAACGCTAATCCTAACCATATCCATTACCCTGAACCTAATGCTAATTAAAGCCTGAACTCTAAACCCTAACCAAAACCAATCCCTAATCCTGACCCTGGCCATAATAACACACCTACCTCTAAGCCTGAAGTTTACCCTAAACCTAACCCTCACAGTAGACCTGTTCATAACCAAACTCTACAACTACCCTTAACTGTAATGCTAGACCTAGCCTTAATCCAAGCCCTAGCCCTAACACAAACCGTCATCTGAGCCATAAACCTCGTATTAATCCTAACCCTCACGCTATCCCTAACCCAAAACCTAATCCTAACCATAACCCTAGACCTAACCTTAATATAACTGTATCTAATACCCTAAACATAACCCTTATCCTAATGCTAACCCTAAGACTAAACCTAACCCTATCACTATCCACAGAAATATCAATTACCCTAAACCTAACCTGAACCCTAACCCTAACCCTATCTTTACCCTAAACCTAACCCTAATCGAGCTGTAACCCTAAACTCAAACCTAAACTAAGCCCTAACACTAATCCTGGTCCTAATAATTCCCCTGGCTCTAAAACTGACTCTTACCGTCTACCTAAACCTTACTATAGACCTGGCCATAAACCTTTCTGTAAAACTGTCCCTAACAGTAACCCTAGACTTGACATTAGCCATAGCCATAATTCTAGCCCTAACCCTAACACAAACCCTCATCCGAGCTGTAAACCTAGCCTTAATCCTAACTCTCACCCTAACCCTAACCAAAGACTTAATCCTAACCATAATGCTAGCCCTAACCTTAACTGTATCCATAACCTAAACATAACCCTTAGCCTAATGGTAATCCTAGGACTAAACCTAACCCTATCACTATCCCCAAAACTATCAATTTCCCTAAAACTAGCCTGAACCCTAAATCTAACCCTATGTTTACCCTAACCCTCAACCTAACTCTAATTCCAGCTGTAACCATAAACTCAAACCTTAATCAAGCCCTAACATTGACCCTGGCCCTAATAAATCCCCTTGCTCAAAACCTGACTCTTACCATATACCTAACCAGTACAATAGACCTAGCCATAAACATTTGCCTAAATCTATTGCTAACTGTAACCCTAGACCTGACATTATCCCTAGCCATAATTCTAGCCCTAACCATAACACAAACCTAGACCTTATCCTAGCCCTAACCATATCCTTAATTACAACCCTAACCCAAACTCTAGGCCTAACCCTGACACCCTAGCCCTAATCGTAGCCATACTTTAGCCCTATCTGTAACCCTAGTCCTAAGACTAACTCTAACTCTAACATGAGACCTTTCACTTGTTCTAAGCCTTAACATAACCCTAATCCTAGCCCTAACCATAGCCCTAACCCTTGCCCTATCCTTGGCCCTAGCACTAACTTTAGACAAAACCTAACTATAAATTGAGCCCTAACCCGAAGACTACCCAAACTCTAACACTAGCCCAAACCATAACACTAATCCTAAAACTAGCCCTAACACTAGCCCTAGCCCTAAAACAAAGCTGAGCTATAGCTATAACACTAACACCCTTAACCTAAACCAAACCCTAACCTTAAACCTAGCCCTAACACTAACCCTAATATGAGTTGTAAGCCAAACCCTTAAACTAACCCTGAACCTGACACTGACCCTAACACTACTAGATCTAAATATCACCCTAACCCTAAACCTAACCCTAACAATAACTCTAGCCCTAAAACCCTAAAACTAGCCCTAAACTTCACCCTAGAACTTACATTAGCCCTATCCGTAGCCCTATCCCTAACTTAATCCAAAACATAGCCCTAATCCTAGCTTTAACCATAGCCCTATTCATAACCATAAACCTAGCCCTAAATTGAAATCTAACTCTATCCATTACCATAACGAAAACCATTACCTAATGCTAACGCTAGGCATGAACCTAAACCTATCCCTAATCTTAACGCAATCTATTACCCTGAACCTAACCTGAACCTAAACTTAACCTTTCATTACCCTAACCCTAACACACTAATTCAAGCCCTAACTTTAAACCTTAACCTATCCCAAACCCTATCCCTGACATTGACCCTAATAAAACCCCTAGCTCTAAACTTGAACATAACCCTACACCTAAAATTTACTTTAAATGTAGCCATAATCCTAACCTTAAAATTATCTTTTACCATAATTCTGGACCTGAAATTAGGCCTAGCCCTAATCCTAGTCCTAAACCTAAAACAAACCCTAGCCCTCATCCTAGCCCTACGCCTAGCTTTAATCATGACCCTAACCCTAACCATACTCTTAACCCTAATTCTAACCCTCACCCTACATCTATACCTAGCTATAATGCCATCTCTTACCCTAATCTTAAACTTAGGCTTATGGCTACATCTAGTATAAGGGTTAGGTTTAGGGTAAGGGTCAGATTTAGAGCTCAGGGAATTATTAGGATTAGGATTTGGCTTAGGTAAGGATTTAGGTTTATGGTTCAAATTAGCATTAGTGTTAGGGTTAGGGTATAGTTAGGGTTTGTTTAAAGGTTCAGGTTTGGTTTAGGGTAATTGATACGGTTAGCGTTAGAGATAGAGCTAGGTTTAGGCTTAGGGTTAGCATTAGAGTAAGGGTTATGTTTAGGGTAATTGATAGGGTTAGAACTAGAGTTATGGTTAGGAATATGCCTTGAGTTAGTGTTAGAGTTAGTGTTAGAACTAGGTTTAGAGTTAGGATTAGAGTTATGTTTAGCATAAAGTTTAGGTTTTGAGCTAGGGTTAGGGCTAGGTTTACGGTTAAGTCTAGGGAAAGGATTACGGTAGGTTTAGGTTTTTGGTGGTGTTTTGAACTGGAGGAGTGTTAGGATATAAGTCAGATAAAGGGTTAATTTTAAGATTATGATTAGGACTTGAATTAGGGCTAGGGTTAAATCTAGGTGTAGTGCTAGGGTTTGGTTTAAGTTAAGGTTAGTGTTAGGCCTGTTGCTCGGTTTTGTTTTAGTGCTATGATTAGGGTTAGGGCTAGTTTTATGATTAGCTTTAGGGTTAGGGCTAGGGTTTTGGTTAGGTTTAGGATTAAGGCTAGATTTAAGGCTAGGATTAGGGCTAGATTTTGTGTTAGGTTTAGGGCAACAATTAAGGCTAGGACTAATGTTAGGTCTATGCTTATAGTTAGTGATATTTTTAGGATTAGGTTTATGGCAAGGTCAAATTAAAGTGTTAAGTTTAGGGAAAGGGTCAGATTAAGATCTGGGGTAATTTAGGGTCAGGGTCAGGCTTTGGGTTTGGGTTAGGTTAAGTTTTAGTGTTAAGGCTCAAATTAGCATTATGGTTAGAATTAGGGTTAAGGTAATGGATAGTGTTAGGTTTAGGATTAGGTTTGGTTTAAGGTAATGGATATGGTAAGGGTTTGTGGTAGGTTTAGGGTTAGGCCTAGGGTTAGCATTAGGGTTATAATTATTGTTAGGGAAATTTATAGGTTTAGTCCTATGGTTAGGCATATGATAATGGTTAGGATTAGGGCTACAGTTAGCATTAGGCACAGGGTTAGGGCGAGGGTTACACTTAGGATTAAGTTTAGGGTACGGTTTAGGGTTTGAGCTAGGAATTTTGCTATAGCTAAGATTAATTTATGGTTTGGTCTAGGGTTATGGTCATGGTTAGTGTAACGGTTAGGGCTAGGGTAATAGGTTTAGATGTCAGGTTAAAGATAGTTTTAGGTTTAGGTTAGCATTAGGTTTAGGTTTATGATTAGGGTTAGCATTTGAGCTATCTTAGGTTTAGGGTAAGGGTTAGGTTAGTTTCACTGTTAGTTCTAGGGTTAGATTTATGTTTAGGGTTAGGGTAGGTTTGCTTTAGGGCTAGTGTTATCATTCAGGTTAAGTTTAGGGTTAGAGTAATGGATATGGTTCAAGCTAGGATTAGGGCTTGGGTTAAGGTTAGGATTAGGGCTTGGTTTAAGTTTAGGGTTTGACCTTGTGTTAGTGTTATGGTTAGATTAAGTGTAAGGGTTAGGGATTGAGCTAAGTTTATGGCTAGGGTATGGGTTAGCTTTAGAGTCTAACATTATGCCTTACTGTAAGCCTAACCCTCATGCTAATCCTAACCATTGCCTTAGACCTAACTCTAGATAAAACCCCAAACTGAACCCTAAACATAAGCCTAGCCCTATCCCTAAACCTAATCATAATCTTGGCCCTAATCATAATGTTAACACTAGTGTAAGGATTAGATTTATGCTTAAAATTGGGGCTTAATTACAGCTAGAATTATTGCTAGGGTGAGTATTAATGCTGAGCCTAAGTTCATGGTTAGGGTTATGGTTATGCATATGGTTAGGTATGATGTTATAGCTAGCTTAGAACTAGAGCGAGGGTTAAAATTAGGTATAGGTCTATGGTTAGGGATAGGTTTAGGATTGAGTCTAAGATTAGAGCTAGGATTAGGGCTAGAGTTTGTTTCAGGTTTAGGACTTTATTAGGGCTATGGCTAATGTTAAGTCTAGGGTTATGGTTAGAGATAGCTTTAGGGGTAAGATCATTAGGGTTAGGATTAGGTTAATGGATATAATTAGGTTTAGGGTTCAGGTTAGATTTAGGGCAATGTATAAGTTTAGGGGTAGAAATAGGTTTAGGGTTATCCTAGGGTTAGCACTAGGGTTAGGATTAGGATTGGGGTAATGAATAGGGTTACAGTTGGGGTTAGGTCTAAGTTTATGGTTAGGATTAAGGCTAGGTTTAGGGTTAGGTTTTAGGTTATCTCAGGGGTTACGGTTAGGGTTAGGGTTAGGTTTAGGGCTAGATTTAGGGTTATGTTTAGGGTTGAAGTAGTGTTATGGCTCCAATTACAGATAGGTTTTGGGTTAGGTTAGGGTAAGGTTTAGAACTAGAGCCAATGTAAGAACTAAGGTTATGATTAGAACTAGTTTTAAGGTTAGGGTTAGGGCTATGTTAGGTTTAGATTTAGGTTTTGAGTGAAGTTTAGAGCTAGCGTTAATGTTAGGGTCAGAGTCAGGGTCAGGGTTTGTTTTAGGGTTAGGCATAGGACTCGAATTAGAGCTAGGTTTAGGACTAGGTGTAGGCTTAGGGTTTGGTTTATGTTAAAGTTTAGGGTTAGGACTATGGCTAGGTTGTTTTGTAGGGCTAGGGCAAGGTTAGTGCTAGTTTACAGACTAGCATTAGTGTTACAGCTTGTGTTAGTGAGATGTTTAGCTTAGGGTTTGGTTAGATTTAGAGTTAGGGTTTGATATAGGATTAGGGCTAGAGCTTGGGTTAGGGCTAATGTAAAAGCAAGTGATACGATTATGGTAAGGGATAGGTTAGAAGTAGAAATATGGCTAGGACAAGAGTTAGAATTAGTCTTAAGGCTAGGATTAGGTTAGGTTTAGGGCTAAATTAGGGCTAGGATTAGGTCTAGTGTTTGTACTATGGTTAGGCCTAGTTTAGGCGTAGGTTTAGATTTAGGAATAGGGTTAGGATTAGGGGAAGGGATGGGGTTAAAGTTAGTTTTAGAGCTAGGTCAAAGGTTAGAATTCGGTTAGAACTAGAGTTATGGGTTGATTTAGTAATAAGGCTAGGTTTAGGGCTAGGATGAGGGCTAGGATTTGTTTTAGGGTTATGGCAAGAATTAGGGGTAGGGATAATGTCAGGTCTAGGCTTACATTAGGCATAGATTGAGAGTTAGATTTTTGGCTAGGTCTAGTGTAAGTGTTCAGGTTAGGGTTAGGATCAGGTTTAGAGCTAGGGTTATTATTATGGTTAGAATTAGGTTTCAGGTTTGGTTTAGGTTAGGGTTTAGGCTTAGACTTGAATTAGCATTAGGGTTTAGATAGGGTAATGATAGGTTTGTGTTTAGGGTTCATGTTAGGTATACGGTAATTGATATAGTTAGAGTTAGCAAATGGGATAGCGTTAGGCCTATTGTTAGGCTTAAGGTTATGGTTGTGCTTAGGGTAAGGGATAGGGTTAGGTCTATGATTATGGTTATTATTAGGCCTAGAGTTAGGTTTAGACCTAGGGTTATGGTTAGGTTTAGGATTAGGGTATGATTTAGAGTTTGAGCTATGGTTAGCACTAGGGCAAGCGTTAGGTTAAGTCTAAGGGTTAGAGATTGAGCTAGGTTTTGGACTAGAACGAACATTAGTGTTAGAGTCAGTGTGAGGGTTAGGGCTAGGGTTAGCATTAGCCTTATGCGTAGGGTAGGGTAATGAATAGAGTTAGAGGTAGGTTTTGGCCTATGGTGATGTCCAGTCTCAGGTTTAGTGATATGGCTAAGTCTAGTGTTAGGGTTATGTGTTTTGTTAGGATAAGGTTTAGAGGTAGGGTTTGTGTTAAGGTAAGGGTCCTTGTTAGGTTTAGGGCTAGGTTTGTGGTTAGGGCCAGCATTATTGACTAGGCTTTGTTCTAGGGGTAGGTTTAGTGTTTGGGTTAGGTTAAGGGTTATTATTAGGGCTAGGACTAAGTTTTTGTTTAGGGCTAGGCCTAGAGTTATTACTAGATAATAGATTAAGTGTAGATCTAGATCTAGTGTTAGTGTAAGGTTTAGTTATATGGATACAGGCAGTGCCAATGTTAGGGGTCTGATTAGGGTTAGGGTGAGGTTTAGAACTATGGTTAGTGTTAGGGTCAGAATAAGGGTCAGGGTTAGTGTTAGGGTTTAGGATAGTGATAGAGCTAGATTGAGGATTAGGGTTAGGACTAGTAATAGAGTTAGGTTTTGGGTTTGGCTATAGAATTAAGTTTAGGAAAAGGGTACCTTTAGGTTTATAGTTTGACCTTGGGTAAGGGATAGGGTTAGTGTTAGTGTTAGGGTTTGGGTTATGGCTAGGGTTAGATTAAGGATAGGGTTAAAGCTAGGGTTAGAGCTTGGATTAGGTCTAGGCTAGGTTTTGTGTTAGCTTTAAGGCTACAGATAATGTAAGAATTAGGCTTACAATTAGGGCCATTTTTAGGTTTAGTGTTACATCTAGGTTTATGCCTGGGGTGATGATTAGAATTAGGTTTAGGTCTAAGGTTAGGTTTGTGTTAGACTTAAGGCTAGATTTTGGGTTAGGATGAGCGCTAGGGTTTGAGTTAGGGTTAGGGCAAGTTTTAGGGATAGGGATAATGTCAGGGTTAGGGTTATGGCTAGGGATAGTTATTAGGTTAGGTTCATGGCTAGGTCTAATGTTAGGTTTAGGGTAAGGCCCAGGTAAAGTGTAAGGTGTATTTTTAGAGTAAGGGTCAGGTTTTGGGTTTGTGTTAGGTTAATTATTACGGGTAGGGCTCAAATTAGCGTTAGGGTTAGAATAAAGGTTAGGTTTATGGATAGGTTTAGGTTTAGGATTCAGGATAAGATTAGGGTAATTGGTAGGGTTAGGGTTAGTGACAGGGTTAGGGTTAGGCCTAGGGTTAGCATTTGCGTTAGGGTTATCGTTAGGATAATGAACAGCATTAGATCTAGGGTTAGGGATAGGGTTTTGGATAGGATTAGGGCTAGAGTTAGGGTTAGGGTTAGGGTTAGGGTTATAGTTAGGTTTAGGATACAGGTTAGGTTTTGAGCTAGGGATAGTGCTAGGATGAGGGTTAGGTTTAGGATTATGTCTAGGGTTAGGTTTATGTTTAAGGTTAGGGTCAATTTTAGGTTTAGGGCAAAGGTTATTTTTAGAGTTAGATTAATGGATAGCATTAGATGTTGGGTTAGGTTTAGGGGTAGTTATAGCTTTAAGGTTAGTGTTAAGGTTAGAGATAAGATTATCATTTGAGTTAGGGTAATGGATAGTGTTAGATGTCAGGTTAGGGTAAGGGGTAGTTTTACATTTAGGGTAAGTGTTAGGGTTTGGGCTAGGTTTAGTGTTAGAATAAGGGTTATGGTTTTATCTAGGGTTAAGTCTACAATGAGGGTTAGGTTTAGGGTTAGGTCTAGGATTAGGTTTACAATTAGAATTAGAGCTAGTGTTATCATTAGGGTTAAGGTTTTGTTTAGGGTAATGGATAAATTTTGAGATAGTATTAGGGCTAGTGTTAACATTATGATTAGGGCCAAGATTAGGATTAGATTTAGGGATAGGGATAGGGTTATGTGGAGGGTTCAGTTTTGGGTTTTATCTAGAGTTTGGTCTAAGACAAGGGTTAGGGTTAGCATGAGGGTTAGGCTTACAGTAAGGGATAATGTTAGGTTAGGGTTAGTGTTATGCTTTGGCTAGATTTAGACCCAGGATTATGGCTAGGTGTTGTGATAGGATTAGAGCTAGTTTTAGTGCTATGGTAATGTAAGGGATATGTTTACGGTTATGGCAAGGTCTAATGTTAGGTTTAGGTTTCGGTTAGGGTCAGTTTTATAGCTAGGGTTAGTGTTAGTGTCAGGATCTGTGTTTGGATTAGGGTTAGGGTTAGGGCTAGAGCCAGAATTAGGATTGGTTAGGTCTAGAGGTAAGATTAGTGTTTGGCTTAGGTTAAGGGTTATCATTAGAGCAAGGCTAGTTTTTTGTTAAGGTCTTGGTTAATGATATGGCTAGATTTATGATTAGGTTTAATGTAGGGCTAATATTAGGGTTATGTTTACATATAGGTTTATGGGTAGGGCTAGTGTTAGGGTTTGGTTTAGGTTCAGGGTCAGAATAAGGGTCAGGATTAGGGTTAGAATTTGGGTTATGATTATAACAAGAATGAGGGCTAGGGTTAGGACTAGTAATAGGGTTAGGGTTTGGGTTAGACTAAGGATTAGTTTTAGGACTAGGGTTAGCATTAAGGTTGGGGTTTGGCTACGGTAAAGTATAAGGTTAGAGCTAGGGTTACACCTATGGTTCGGGTTAAGGTTAGGGATAGTGTTAGGGTTAGGGTTAGGGTGAAAGCTAGCGTTAGGTGTACGATTTGGGCTAGCTTTGGGTTAGTATTAGGTTTAAGGTTACGACTAATGTATGATCTAGGTTTATGATTAGAACTAGTTTTAGAATTAGGGTTAGGACCAGGTCTAGTGTTAGGTTAAGGTTTAGGTTTAGGGTAATGTTTAGAGGTAAGGTTAGTGTTAATGTCAGAGACAGGTTTACGGGTAGATTTAGGGTTAAAATTAGGACTCAAATTAGGGCTAGGCTTAGGGCTAGATATAAGGTGATTGGTTGGTTTAGGTAAAAGTTAATGTTATTTTTATTGCTCAGTTTGTTTTAGGTCTAAGCCTATGGTTAGAGCTAGTTTTAGGATTAGCGTTAGGGTTAGGTTTAATTTTAGAATTAGGGTTTGATTTAGAGTTAGATTTAGATCTACTGTTAGGGCAAAATGTAAGGTTAGGGCTAGGGTTATTCTAGGCTATGGCGAGGAAAAAGATTATTGTAAGTGATAGAGTTAGAATTAGGGCTAGGTTTAGGGCGAGACTTATAGTTAATCTTAAAGCTAGTATTAGGGTTATGTTTAGGATTAGGGCTAGGTTTAGTGTTAGGATTAGTCCTAGGGTTAATGTTAGGGCTAGGTTTAATGTTAATGTTAAGGTCTGGGTTAGGTTTTGGGTAAGCAATGTGGTTATAACTAGCTTTAGGGCTAGGGAAAGCGTTAGAATTAGGGTTAGGGTTATGATTAAAGGTCAGTTTTAGGCTAGAATAAGAGCTAGTGTTTGTGTTTGGGTTAGGGCTAGGATTTGGGCTAGGGCTATTGTCAGGTTTAGGGTTTAATTAGAGATAGGTATCAGCTTATGTTTATGGTTAGGTCTAGTGTAAGGATTAGATTTAGGGTAAGGGTAAGTTTAAAGCTATGTGTATTATTAGGGTCAGTATTTGGCTTAAGGTTTGGTTTAGGTTAATGTTTAGGTTTAGGGCTCTAATTAGCATTAGGGTTACAGTTAGGGTTAGGGTAATGAATAGGCTTAGGATTAGGGTTCAGGTTAGTTTTAGGGCAATGGATAGGTTTAGGGATTGTGATAGGGTTTGTGTTAAGCCTAGGATTAGCATTAGGGTCAGGATTGTGATTATCGTAGTGGATAGAATTAGAGCTAGGTTTAGGGCTAGGCTTATATTTATGATTAGGGTTAGGGTTAGGGTAGTTGATATTATTAGAGCTATGTTTAGGGCTATGTTTAGTGTTAGGATTAGAGCTAGTGTTAGGTTTGGGTTTGGAATATGGCTAGAGTTATGTTAAGGGTAAAGGTTAGGCTTGAGCTAGGATTAGGTCTAAAGCGAGGCTTAGGGTTAGGGTTAGGGCTAGGGTTAGGTTTAGGGTTACACTTAGGTCTATGCTCAGGCCTAAAATTACAGCTAGGTTTTGGGCTAGTTTAGGCCTAGTGTTAGGGCCATGGGTAATGTAAGAGCTAGGGTTATGATTAGGGATAGCTTTGGGGTTAAGGTTATGGCTAGGTCTAGTGTTAGGATTAGGTTTGGTTTAGAATGAGCTTTGGAGCGAGGATTGTGTAAGGGTCAGGGCCTGTGTTCAGGTTAGAGTTAGTGTTGGGTTTAGTGCCAGAATTAGGTCTAGGGTTAGGTCTAGGGGTAGGGTTAGTATTTGGGTTAGATTAAGGGTTATTGTTAAGGCTCGGGCTAGGTTGTTGTTCAGGTCTAGGGCTAGAGATATTGCTAGATTTAGGATTAGGTTTAAGTCTAGGGCTAGTGATAGGTTTAGGTTTAAGTATATGATTACTGGTATGGCTAATGTTAGGATTCGGTTTCAGGTTAGGTTCAGATTTATACCTGCTGTTAGTATTAGGGTCAGAATAAGTGTCAGGGATAAGGTTTGGGTTTTGGTTAGGGTTAGAGCTGGAATGAAGGTTAGGGTTAGGCCTAGTAATAGGGTTAGTGTTTGGGTTATTCTAAGAATTAGGGTTAGGACTAGGGTTAGCATTAGATTTAGGGTTTAGCTTAAGGTGATGGATAGGGTAAAAGCTAGGGTTAGATCTAGGGTTAGAGTATGGATTAGGGCTAGTTTTAGGGTTAGAGTTAAAACTAGGGTTAGCACTTGGCTTGGGGCCATGTTTTGGGTTAGGTTGGGGCTAGTGTTTGGCCTAAAACTAATGTATAAACCAGGGTTATGATTAGGGCTACTTTTTGGGTGTTATGCTAGATCAAGTGTTAGGGTTAGGGTTACCATTTTCGTGATGTTTAGAGCTAGGGTTAGTGTTAGGGTCAGAGTCAGTGTTCGGGTTATAGTTAGGGTTAGGTTTAAACCCATAATTATCACTAGAATTAGGTCTAGGGGTAGGATTAGTTTTTGTGTTAAGTTAAGTTTTATCATTAAGGCTAGGGCTAGGTTTTTGTTTAGGTCTAGGGCTAGAGATATGGCTAGAGTTAGGATTAGGTTTAGGTCTAGGGCTAGTATTAAGGTTAGGTTTAGTTACAGGTTTATTGCTAGTGCTAGTGTTAGGGTTTGGTTTATGGTTGGGTTCAGGTTTAGACTTACTGTTATGGTCAGAATAAGTGTCAGGGTTAGGTTTAGGGTTTGGGTTATGGTTAGAACTAGACTGAGGGCTAGTGTTAGAACTAGTAATAGGGTGATGGTTTGGGTTAGGCTAAAGATTAGGGTTAGGTTTATGGCTATGTTTAGTTTGTTAGGCTTCAGGTAGGGGTCAAATTTAGAACTAGGGGTATTATTAGGGTCAGCTTCAGGTTTAGGGTTTTCTTTAGGTTTGGGTTTAGGTTTAGGGCTCAAATTAGCATTAACTTTTGGTTTAGGGTAATGATAGTGTTTGGTTTAGGGTTCAGGTTAGATTTAGCATAATGGATAGGGTTATGGTTAGGGATAAGGTTAGATTTAGGCCTAGGATTAGCATTATAATTAGGGTTATGTTTAGGATAATTGATAGGGTTAGGCTAAATTTATGGCTAGGGTTATGGATAGGATTAGGGCTAGGGTAAGTGTTAGGGTTATGGGTGTGTTTTGTGTTAAGTTTAGGGCTAGAATTACGGCTAGAGCAAATGTCAGGTCTAGGATTTTGGCTTGCAATAGTTTTAGGGTTAGGTTTTTTGCTAGGTCTGGTATAAGAATTAGGTTTAGTGGTAGGTTCAGGGTTATAGCTAGGTATATTATCATGGGAAGGGGCAGAGTTAGGGTTTGGGTTGAGTTAAGGTTTAGGGTTAAGGCTTGAATTAGCATTAGGTTTAGAGTTAGGGTAATGATACGGTTAGGTTTAGGGTTCAGTTTAGGTTTAGGTTAATGAAATAGGTTAGGGTTAGGGATTAGTTTAGGGTTAGGCCTAGGGTTACTCTAAGAGTTATGGTCATGATTAGGGTAATGGATAGGGTTAGAGATAGTGATAAAGCTAGGGTTATGGTTAGAATTCTGGCTAGTGTTAGGGTAAAGTTTAGGACTATGTCCTGGGTAAGGGTTCGGTTTAGGATTAGGTTTAAAGCTAGGGTTAAGGCTCAGATTAGGGCTTGGTTTTGGGTTTGGTTAGGGCTGGTATTAGGGCTATGATAATGTATGAACTAGTGTTGCAATTAGTGCTAGTTTTAGGGTTAGGGTTAGGGCTTGGTCTAATGTTACGTTTAGGTTTAGGATTAGGGTCATGTTTAGAGCAAGGGTTATTGTTAGGGTTAGTACCAGATTCAGGGTTAGTTTTCGGGGTTAGTGTTAGAACTCGAATTATGGCTAAAGTTAGTAGTAGTTGTATGGTTAGGGTTTGGTTTAAGTTAAGAGGTAGGGATATCCATTGGTTTTGTTTTAGGGCTAGGGCTATGGTTGCGGCTAGATTATGGATTAGCATCAGTGTTAGGGCTAGTGTTAGTTTGAGGTTTAGGCTTAGGCTGAGGGTTACATTTAGAGTTAGTGTTAGATCTAGGTTTAGGGTAGGGCTAGGGCTTTGGTAAGGGTGAGGTTTATGGTAATGAATATGGTTAGAACTAGGAATTTGGTAGGGTGAGGATTAGAGTTAGTCATAGTAGTAGTCTTAGGGTTAGATTCAGGGTTAGGGCTAAATTAGGGCTAGGGTTAGATCTAGGGTAAGGACTAGGGTTAGGGCTAAATTGGGGCTAGGATTAGGACTTGGGTTAGTGTTAGACATAGGGCTAGGATTAGGGCTAGAGATAGGGTTAGGGTTAGAGCTAAATTAGGGCTTAGGATTAGGGCTAGGGTTAGTGTTGGGGTCAGGCTACATTAGGGCTAGTATTAAGGCTAGGGTTAGTGTTAGGGTTAGACTAAGGGGTTGGGCTAGAGTTAAGGTTAGCATTGGTGTTAAGGTAAAGTTTACGGAAATGGGTGGGGTTATTGCTAGCTTTAGGTATAGGGTGAGCTTTACAATTAGGATTAGGTCTAGGGTTATGTTTCAGTTTAGGATTAAGTCTAAGTTTAAGGCTAGGTTAAGGTCTAGGGTTTCTGTTAGGGTTATGGCTAGGACCAGGTCTAGGGCTAATATCAGGTCTAGCGTTAATGTTAAAAATAGTTGTAGGGTTAGGTTATGATTAGGTCTATTGTAAGAGTTAGGTTTAGTTTAAAGGTCAGCTTTAGGGCTAGGGTTATTATTAGGGCCAGGAATAGTGTCAGAGTTAGCATTTGGTTTAGCTAAAGGTTTAGGGATAAGGCTTGAATTAGCATTAGGGTTAGGTTTAGGATTAGGGTTATGGATAAGGTTTAGTTTAGGTTTCAGTTAAGGTTCAGGGTAAAGGATGAGTTATGTTTAGCAATCGGGTTAGGGTTACAATTAGTGTTAGGGTTATGTTTAATGTAATAGAGAGGTGTAGAGCTAGGGTTAGGGCTAGGTTATGGTTTGGATCAACTCTAGGATTAGGGCTAGGTTTAGGAGTAGAATTAGGGTGTGATTTAGGGTAAGTTTTAGTGTTAGGGTAAGTGTTAAGTTTAGGTCTAGGGTTATAGTTAAGTTAGGGTAAGGGTTAGTGTTTGAACTAGAATTAGGGCTAGGGTGAGGGTTAGGTTTAGGTTTAGGTCTAGGTTTACATTTATGTTTAGATTTAGGTTTAGTGTTTAAGGATGGGGTTTTAATTATGGTTAGGTTTAGGGTAATGGATATATTTAGAGCTAAAGTTCAGACTAGGTTTAATGTTAGGATTACGGCTAGTGTTAGGGTTAGGGTTTAGGATAGAGCTAGGGTTATGTTTAGTGTAAAAGTTAGGGTTAGGTCTAAGGTGAGGCATAGTTCAGGGCTAGGTTTTGGGCTGGGGTTAGGCTAAGGGTTATGCTTAGAGCTAAGTTTAGGCGTAGGTTTAGGGCTAGGTTTTATGTTATGTTTAGGGCTAGGGTTAGGACTATAGTTAATGTAAGAGCTAGGGTTATGTTTAGGGCTAGTTTTAATGTTAGGGTTATGTCTAGTTCTAGTGTTATGTCTAGGTTGTGAGTTAGTGTCATGTTTAAAGCTAGGTTCAGTGTTAGAATTAGGGTCATTTTTGGGATAGGGTTAGGGTTAGCATTAGAGCCAGAATTAGGACTCGGTTTAGGTCTAGGTGTAAGGTAAGTGTTCGGTTTAGGTTAAGGGTTATTGTTAGTGCTAGTGCTAGGTTTTTGTTTAGGTCTAGGTCTAGAGTTATAACTATATTTAGGATTAACTTTGGGTCCAGGTCTAGTGTTAGGTTTACGTATAAGTATAGGGTTACAAGTAGGGCTAGTGTTAGGGTTTGGTGTAGGATTAGGGTCAGGTTTAGACCTAGGATTACTGTTAGGGTCATATGAGGGTCAGGGATAGCTTTAGAGGCAAAATGAGGGCTAGGGTTAAGACTAGTATTATGATTAGAGTTTAAGTTAGGCTAAGGATTAGAATTAAGATTGCGGTTAGCATTTGGGTTAGATCTTGGCTTAGTCTAAGGAATAGGGTTAGAGTTATGGTTAGAACTAGCTTAAGGTTAGGGTAAGGCCTAGTATTATAGTTAAAGCTAATGTTTGGGCTTGGATTAGGTGTAGAACTTGTGTTAGGGTTAGGGCTATGGTTAGGACAATGACTAATGTATGAACTAGGGTTATGATTAAGGCTAGTTTCAGGGTTAGGTTAAGGCTAGATATAGTGTTAAGAGTAATTGTAGGTTAGGGTGGTGTTTTGAGCTAGGATTAGTGTTAGGGTCAGTGTCAGGGTCAGGGTTAGTTTTAGAGTTAGTTTTAGGGTTATTTGTAGGGTTAGGGTTTGATTTAAGTGAAGGGTTAAGATTAGGGCTATGGCTTGGTTTTGGTTTACGGCTAGGGCTAGGGATAGGGCACATTTTAGGATTAGCATTATGGTTAGGGGTAGTGTTAGGGTTTGGTTTAGGCTTATTTTAAAGTTAAATTTAGAGTTAGGTTTAGATTTAGACTTAGGCTTAGATATAGAATTAGGAATAAGGCTAAGGATAGAACTAGGGCTAGGACTATGGCAAGAGTTTGAGTTAGTCTTATGGCTAGGTTTAGGGTTAGGTTAGGATTAAATAAAGGCTAGGATTAATACTAGGCTTTGTGTTAGGCCTAGGTTTAGGGTGAGGGTTAGGGTTAGATTTAGGGTTATGGTTAGTTTTGGGGTATAGGATGAGGTTATATGTAGGTTTACGGCTAGGATGAGGAATAGAACTAGGGTTAGGGCTCAGGTTATGGTTCAGGCTAGGATTAAGCCTAGGTTTAGTGCTAAGATTATGACTAGAGCTAATTTTAGGTCTAGTGTTATGGTTAAAAATAGTTTTAGGTTTAGGTTTATGGCTAAGTCTAGTGTAAGGTTTAGGTTTAGAGTTAGGTTCAGGGTTAGGTTCAGGTTAAGACCTAAGGGTACTCTTAGGGTCAGGGTCATAATTAGTGTTTTGGATAGGTTAAGGTTTAATGTTAGGGCTTGAATTAACATTAGAGTTAGGATTAGGGTAACGATAGTGTTAGATTTAGGTTTCAGGTTAGGTTTAGCATAATGGATAGGGTTAGGATTAGAGATACAGTTAGGTTTAGGCCCAGGTTTAGCATTAGAGATAGGGTTATGGTTAGGGTAATTCATAGGGTTAGAGATAGGGGTACAGCCAGGGTTATTGTTATGATTATTAATAGGGTTATGGTTAGGGTTAAATCTAGGGTTACAACTAGGGTTATAGTTACAATTAGTGATAGGGTTAGGGTTAGGAATAAATCTAGGGATAGTGCTCGGAATAAGGCTAGGTCTTGGGTTAATTTAAGGCTAGGTTTAGGGTAACGGCTAATGTAAATACCTGGGTTGTAATTAGAGCTAATTTTAGGGTTAGGGTTAGGTCTAGGTCTATTGTTATGTTTAGGCATAGGGTAAGGGTGATGCTTAGAGCTAGGGTTAGTGTTAAGGTCAGAGTCAGGGTCAGGGTTAGTTTTAGGGTTTGGCTTAGAACTCGAATTATGGATAGAGTTATGGCTAAGTGTAGGGATAGGGCTTAGTTTTTATTAAGGGTTAGGGTTAGGTCTATGGCTTGGTTTTGTTTTAGGGCTAGGGTTAGAGCTTGTTTTAGGATTAGCCTTAGAGTTAGGGCTAGTGTTAGGTTTAGGTTTAAGCTAAGGTTTATGTTTAGATTTAGAGATAGGGTTAGATCTAGTGTTGCTGCTGGGGCTATGAATAGGGCTAGTGTTAGACGTATGGTTTGTGCTAGGATTATGGTTCCAGTAAAGTATAGGGTTAGAACTAGTGTTAGGACTAAGGTGATAGTTAGAGTTAGTCTTTGGGCTAGGGTTAGGGTTAAGGTTAGGGATAGGGCTAAATTAGATCTAAGATTAGGGCTAGGGGTAGTGTTAGAGTTAGGCCTAGGGTTATGGTTAGGATTATAATTACGGCTATGTTTAGGGCTAGGATAAGGGCTAGGGTTTGTGTTAGGGTTAGGGCTAGTATCATGACTAGGGCTAATATCAGGCCTAGGTTTATGCTTAGGGATAGTTTTGGGGTTAGTTTTATGGCTAAGTCTAGTATAAGGGTTAGGTATAGGGTAAGAGTGAGGTTTAGAGCTAGGAGATTTATTAGGGTCAGTGTCAGTGTTAGGGTTAGGTTTAGGTTTGAGTTTAGGGTTAGGGCTCAAATTATCATTAGAGTTAGGGTTAGGGTAATGATTGCATTAGGTCTAGGGTTCAGGGTAGGTTTAGGGTAATTGATAAGTTTGGCGATAGTGATATGTTTTGGGTTATGCCTAGGGTTAACATTTGGGTAAGGATTATGTTCAGGTTAATGATACAATTAGACTTCAGTTTAGGGCAAGTGTTATGGTTCGAATTAGGTCTTGATTTAGGGTTAGGGTGAGGGTTAGAACTAGGGTTAGGTTAAGGTTATGTTTAGTGTAAGGGTTAGGTTCTGAGCTATGGTTAGTGCTAGGCTCAGTGTTAGGTTCAGGATTAGGTCTAGGGATAGGATTACAGTAGGTTTTGTTTTAGGGTTATGGTGAGGGTTAGACCTAAGATTAATGGTGAGGTCAGTAAAAGGGTCAGGGTTAGTGTTAGGGTTTTGGATAGGGTTAGATCTAGAATGAGGGCAAGGGTAAGGGCTATTAATAAGGTTAGTGTTTTGGTTAGCCTAAGGATTAGGGATAGGTGTAGGGTTACCCTTAGGTTTAAGGTTTTGCTTAAGTAAGGGATTGGTTTAGAGCTAGTTTATTGTTAGAGTTAGGGTTAAAACTAGGTTAAGGCCTCGGATTAGGCATAGGTTTTGTGTTAGGGTTAGGGCTAGGGTTAAGGCATTGGCTAATGTAAGAACTAGGGTTACCTTTAGGGTTAGTTTTAGTGTTAGGGTATGGGTTAGTTTTAGTGTTAGGGTTAGGTTTAAGGTTAGTGTGATATTTTTAGCTAGGGTTCATGTTAGAATAGGAATCAGGGTCAGGCTTAGTTTTAGGGTTAGGGTTAAAACTCGAATTAGGGCTAGGGTTTCTGTTAGGGTTCAGTTTAAGGTGAGGGCGGTGTTTAGAGCTAGGGTGAGTATTTGGATATGAGTCAGCATCAGGGATGGTTTTAGGGTTTGGGTTAGGACTCGATCTAGGGCTAGGGTTAGGTCTAGGTTAGAGTTTGGTTTAAGTTAAGGTTTAGAGTTAGGGCTAACACTATTTTTTGTTTTAGTCCTATGATTAGGGTTAGGGCTAGTGTTAGTGTTAGGCTTAGGTTTAGTGTTAGGGTTAAATTTGGAATTAGGGTTAGGCCTAGGGTGAATGCTAGAACTAAGGATATGGCAAGGGTTATGGCTAACCTAACCCTGAACCTAACTCTAAATCTAAACATTACACCAGACGTAGCCATAAACCAAAACTTAAAACTATTTTTTAACCATAACACTAGACCTGTAATTAGGTGTAGTCATAATCCTAGCACTAAACCTAGGCTTAATCCTAGCCTGAACCATAACCTGAGCCCTAACCCTAGTTCTATTCCTCATCCTAGCCGTAAACCTACATATAACCTCAACCTATACCCCAAAACTAACCATAACCCTAAATCTAACCCTAACCCTCACCCTAAACCTAGGCCTAACACAAAGCCTAGTATTAATCCTAGCCTTTATTTAATCCTAACCTAACCCTAAACCTAGCCATAAGACTAACTCAAACTCTTGCCATAGCCCTAGCCCTAGTTCTATCCTTAGCCTTATTCCTAATTCTATATCTAAGCCTAAGTCTAAATCTAAACCTAACTCTAAATTTAACTTTAAAATAAGCCTAAACCAAACCGTAACACTACCCCTAACCATAATGCTAATCCTAAAATGTGCCCTATCCCTAGCCCTAGCCATATACCAAAACCAAGCCCTAGCCCTAATCTTAACCCTTCACTTAAATCAAACCCTAACCCTACAACTAACCCTAAAACTAACTCTAAAACTAACCCTGACCCTGACACTGACCCTAACACTAATCCTAGCTCAAAACACCACCCTAACCTTAAATTAACCTTAACACTGTATCTAGCCTTAACCTAACCCTGAAACTATCCTTAATCATAACCCTAGTTCATACATTAGTCATTGTCCTAACAATTTCCCTAACCCTAACACAAGTTTTACACCTAATCCAAGCCCAAACAATAGCTTTAACCATAATACTAGGCCTATCCCTTATCTTAACCCTATCTCTAACCATAACTCTAACCCCATTCTAGCTCTAACCGTATACCAAACTCTAACGCTAACCCTGACCCTTATTCTGACCCTAACCCTAGGTCTAAAGCTGACCCTAACCCTAGACCAAACACTAACACTAGCCCTAGACCTAAAGCAAATCCTAAATCTAGCCTGAACTCTTCCCCTTGACCTAAACATAAACCTAGCCCTAGCCCTAACAATAACACTAACCTAACCCTAGACTTAACAATGTCCTAATTCTGGCTGTAACCCTAACACTAACTCTAACCCAAACACCGACTCTACCTTTAGACTAAACCTGTCTCTAAATCTGACCCTACCAAAAATCTAAACATAACACTAGACCTAGCCATAACCGTAATCCTACAACTAGCCCTCAACATATCCCTAGCTCTTACATTACCCATAGCCCTAACCCTAGCCCTAAACCTAACACAAAACCTACAGCTAATCCTAAGCCTAAATCAAGCCTTAAGCATAACCCTAATCTGAACCCTAGTCCTAACCCTAACCTAACTCTCGCGTTAGTCCGAATCCTAGCTCAAAGCCTAAACATTATTCTAAATATAAACCTACACCTATCCCTCAATCTAACCCTAACACTAGCCCTAATCCTAACCTTAACCCTAGCCTTAAACCTAGCTCTAAACCAACTGATTACTCTAAACCTAAAACTAAACTTATTGATAATTCTAGGCTTAATGCTAAACCTAAATCTAACTTGAAAACTAACCCTAGACCTAACCTTAAATATCACACTTGCCATATACCTAACCCTAGCTCATACCCTAACCCTAACTATAAACCTAAACATAACCATAGCCCTAACTCTAAGCCTAAACCTCAATTTAACATTAAACAAAGCCCTAAATCTACATCTAATTGTATAAATTACCCTAAACCTAACCCTATCCCTAATGATATCACTAGCCCTAATCCTAACCCTAACCCTATGAGTACTATAATCTTATCCCTAGAAGTAACCTAAACCTAACCCTCACCCTAAACCTAACCCTACCTCAAAACCTAAGCCTTTTGCTAAACATAAACCTAAGCCTAACCCTAGTTTTAACCCTATCCCTAACGCTAATTCAAGACGTATTCCTAAGCAGAAACCTAGCCCTAAACTTAGCTCTAATTCCATGCATTATACTAACCATAACCCTTACCCTAATGAGAATGCTAGGCCTAATCTTAACCCTATCACTAACCCTAACCCTATCAATTACCCTAAATCTAATGTAAACACTATACAAAACACTATCAGTACCTAAACCACACCCTAGTGCTAACTGCTAACTCAAGCCTTAACCATAAACCCTAACCTCAAGCAAACTCTAACAATGACCATGACCCTAATAAGTCTCCTAGCTCTAAAGCTGAATTTACATTAAACCTAACACTTACACTAGACCTAGCCATAACCCAGATCCTAAAACTATCCCCAACACTAACCTTAGACCTGACATTAGCCATAGCTCTAATCCTAGTCCTAAACCTAACACAAACCCCATCCCTTATCCTAGCCCTAAACCAATCATTAATCCTAACCCTAAACCTAACTTTAGGTCTAACCCCAAAATTAACCCTAGCCATAATCTTAGCCCTAATTTAGTCCTATTCCTAACCCTAGCCCTAACCCTAGCCCTAAGACTAAATCTAACTCCCACCATAGCCCAATCCCTGGTTTGAACCCTATTCCTTACCGGAACCCTAATCCAAGCCCTAACCCTAGCCCTATCATTAGCTCTAGCCCTAACCTAGATCTAATTTTAACTCTAAATCAAAACCTAATCCTAAGCCTAACCCTAACTCTAAATCTAACACTAGCCCTAAAATAAAACCAAGCCATAGCCCTAACCCTAACCCTTAAACTAAGCAAACCCTTAACCCTAACCCTAAACTAAGCACTAATTCTAGTTTTAAGCTGAAAACTAGAATTAACACTGACCCTGACTCTGACTACAATACTAACCCTAGTCTAAACATCACCCTAACCCTAAACCTAAACTAGACCTACCTCTAACCCTAACCCTAAATTTAACCCTAACTGTAACCTGGTACTTACATTAGCCTTATCCCTAACCCTAGCACTGTTAACCCCAAACCTAGCCCAAAACCAAGCCCTAACCCGAGTTTTAACCCTAAACCTAATCCTAAACCTAGCCCTAATCAAAATCATAACCCTATCCCTAACCCTATCTCTAACCCTATCCATTGCCTTAACCATAACCATAGGCCTAAACTTAACCCTGTCCCTAATCCTAAACATATGCATTATTCTAAACCAAACCTAAACCCTACATCTCACCCTTCAATTACATTAACACGAAAAATAAAGATAATTCAAGCCCTAACTTTAAACCTTAAACTATCTCAAATTTCTAACCCAGAACATGACTCTAATAATACACCTAGCTCTAAACCTGACCCTAACACTAAACCTAACACTTATACCACATGTAGCCATAAACCTAACTGTAAAATTATTTTTAAACATAACCCTAGATCTAATATTAGCCCCAGCCCTAATCCTATCCATAACACTAAAATAAACCATAGCCCTCATCCTAGCCCCAAACCTAGCCTTAATCATAACCCTAACCCTAATCATAGCCCTAACCCTAATTCTAACTCTCACCCTACCTCAAAACCTAGCTATAATGCCATTCCTTACCCTAAACTTAACCCTAACCCTAACCCTAACACTAGGCCTAATTTGAAAACTAACCCTAGCCCTAATTCTAGCCCTAATTTTACCCTATCCCTAAGACTAACTCTAACTCTCACACTAGCCCTATACTTACTTCTAACGCTTTCCATTACCGTAATCCTAACTCTAGCCCTAACCCTAGCCCTAACCTAGCAATAACCACTGCCTAATCTTTATTCCTATTCCTAAACCTAGATCTAACCCTAACTCTAAAGCTAACTCTAAGCCTAAGCCTAACATTAACACTAGCCCTGGCCCTAATGCTAATCATAAATATAGTACTAACCCTAACCCTTACAGTAAAACAAACCCGAGCAATACTGCTAGCCCTAAACCTTAACATAAACCAAACATTAACACTACACCTAGACCTAATCCTAGCCCTAATTAGAGTCCTAATCTTAACCTTGATACTAACCCTAACTCTGACTCACATCCTGACACTCACCCTAGCTCTAAACACCACCCTAACCCTAAAACAAACCCTTACAGTAACCCTAGCCTTAATTTGAGTCCTAACCCTAACCCTAAAAGTAAACCTGACCCTTACTATTAACCTAACACTAACACAGCTCTAAATTTCACCCTAACCTTAAACCTGATCCTATCACTAGAGGTTTAACCCCTAACCATCACCCAAAAACTAACCCTAAAACCATAGTTCTTCCATTAGTCATTGCTCTAAACTTAGCCATAATACTAACACAGAAACTAGCCCTAATCCGAGCCATGAATCTAGCTTTAACCCCAACCCTAGTCCTAATCCTAGCTCTAACCCTATCCCTTACCCTATGCCAAACCCTAAACCCAATGCTAATCCTAATAGTAATCCTAATCCTAATCCTTAACCGAACCCATAGGGTTAGGGTTTGGGTAAGGTTATGAATTAGGATTAGGATTAGGTTAGACCTAATCTTTAATCTAACCCATATACTAACCCTAGTCCTCATTCTAGCTCTACCACAAACCAAACCCTAATGCTAAGTCTAACCCTTATTCTGACCCTAACAGTAATCATAGGTCTAAACCTGAACCTAACCCTAAACTGATCACTAATACTAGCCTTGATGGTAAACTTATACCTAAACCAAACTCTAACACTAGCCCTAGACCTAAACCTAATCCTAATCTATCCGTAACTCTGTGCCTAGACCTAAAGAAAAACCTAGCCCTAGCCCTAATAATAACCCTTAGCCTAAAGCTGAAAACTAACCTTTCCCCTAATCTTAACCCTAGTCCTAATACTGCTTTCACATTAAACATAACCCATAACTGAACACTGACCCTGACACCAACACAAACCCTAGCTCTAAACATCACTCTAACACTAAACCTAAACCTAACCTAGGTCTAACATTAACCCTAAAACTAGCCCTATCATAGCTAAGTTCTTACATTTGCCATAGCCCTAACCTATTGCAAAACCTAGCCCTATCCCAAGCCCTACCCTAGCTTTAACCCTAAATAAACCTAATGCTAACCCTAGGACTTACCCTAACCCTATCCATTACCCTAAATCTAACCTGAGCTCTAAACCAAACCTGAACCCTAAACCTAACCTTATCCATTGCCCTAGCCCTAACTCAAACCTAATGCTAATTTGAGCCATAACCCTAAACCTCAACCTAACACAAACCCAAAACCTGACTCTGACTAGCTCTCAACTTGAACCTCACCATAAACCTAACTCTGAAACTAGACCTAGCCATAAATCTTACCCGAAAACTAGACCTAACCATAACCCTAGACTTGATTTAGCCCTAGCCCTAATTCTTGCCATAACCCTAACACAAAAGCTAGCCCTCATCCTAGCCCTAAACCTAGCCTTGATCCTAACCCTAACCAGAATTCTAGCACTATCCCTAATTTTATCACTCACCCTAGTTCTGAACCTTGCTATAACCCCAACCCTTCCCCCAAATCTAACCCTAACTCTAACTCTAGACTTAACCCTTAAACTAATCCTAGACCTGATCCTAAACCTAATTTAACCCTAATCCTACCACTACCACTAAGACTAACTCTAACTCTTGCCCTAACCGTATTCCTAGATCTAACCCTATCCCTTAACATAACCCTAACACTTGCCCTAACCTTAGCCCTAACATAGGCCCGAGCCCTAACCCTAGAACTAACCATAACTCTAAGTCCAACCATAACCTTAAGCCTAAACCTCACACTTATACTAGCTCTAACTGTAACACTAATCTTACAACTAGCCCTAATCTAGTTCAAGCCCTAAAACAAAACTGAGCCATAGCCCTAACCCTACCACTTAATCTAAACCAAAACCTAACCCTACACCCAGCCCTAAAATTAGCCCTAATTAAAGTCATAACATAACCCTAAAACTAACCTTGAGCCTGACTCTGACCTCAAACTCACCCTAGCTCTAACATCGCCCTAAAAGTATATGTAAACCTAAAACTAGTACTAGCCCTAACTGTAACCCTAAAAGTAGCCCTAATCATAACTCTAGTTCTTACATTAGCCATAGCCTTAACCTAACAGAAAATCTATCCCTAAACTGAGCCCTACACCTCATTTTAACGCTAACCTTAGCCCTAACCATTACCCTAAATCTAACCCTAATGATTAATCTGGCCATAAACCTAAACCTAACAATAGAATTAATCCTAACCATAATCCTAGCCCTAACTCTAGCTCTAACCCTATCCATTACCCTAAACATAACAGTAACCTTAATGATAACCCTAGACTTAAACTTAACCCTAATCCTAAACCTAGACCTGACACCAACCCTAACCATCAACTTAGTCCTAACCATAGCTCAAACCATAACACTTAACCTAAACCTAACCCTAACACTAACCCTAGACCTAAAACTAAACCTAACCCTAATACTAACTATAATCCTAGACCTAAACCTATCCATTACCCTAAACATAACCCTAACCCAAACATAGCTCTAAACATATCTCTAACCCCACCCATTACCATAACCCTAATTATAAACATCATGATCAAACTAGCCCTAACCCTAAACCTACTCTAACCCTAACTGTAAACTTAACCCTAGACCTAACCATAAACCTAACATTTGCCATAGTCCTAATCCTAGCACAAACTCTGCTGAGGGCCATTGCCAAATAGGTATGATGCATGGCATGACCCAGGTCATTTGCAGTGACATTGCATGTAAGGTGACCTTGCTCAAGGACCAGGGCAGATCTGGGTTTAGGGTGGATCAGGGTTTAGGGCGTTCCTGGTTTAGGACAATCCAGGTTTAGGGCTGTTCCAGGTTTAAAGTGTACCCTGCTGGGAATAGGGTGTATCCTGCTGCTTCAGGCGCACCTGCTCCTTGAGTTCTCCTGGGATTCAGAGAGTATTTGGGATTTCGCCCAGAACGTGAATGTGACCCAGAACATGAATTCCCCAAGAACGTGTTTGTAGAGTGCCGGTGTGAGTTCAGGAATAAAGAATTGCTGTTTGAATCTACAAGGCTGTAAGTGGCTCGTGATTTTGTGCCCAGCCAGACTGCAGCAAAACTCTAACAGTTAACGCTAAACCAAACACTAACCCTAGTCCTAAACCTAAATCTAACCCAATTCATTTAGGCCTAACCCCAAACCTTTCGTTAACATTAACCTTATCCTTACCTAAACCTAAAATGAACACTAAACCTAACACTATCAATTACTCTAATCCTAACTCTAAACCTAACCCTAATGCTAATTTGAGCCCTAAAAATGAACCAAAACCTAACCCAAAATCTGAGCAAGACCCTGACTCTAATAACACACGTAGGTCTAAACTTAACCTTACCCTAAACATAACCTTTAAATAAGACCTAGACATAAAACTAACCCTAACAGTATCCCCAAATGTAACCCTAGACCTGACATTCGCACTCTACCTTACTCTTGCCTTAAACCTAACACAAACCCGTGCCCTCATCCTAATCATAAACCTAGCCTTAATCCTAACCCGAACACTAACCCTATCCCAAACCCTAATTTCAACACTCGCCCTAGTTATGAACCTAGATATAACCACATCCTTTCCCCATCCCTAACCCTAACCCTAACACTACCACTAACACTAACCCTAGCCCTAACCCTAGGTCTAATCCTAACACTAACCATATCTCAAATCCTAGCCCTAATTTATTGCTAACTGTAACACTAACTCTATCCCTAGCCCTAAGACTAACACTAACTCTAGCCCTAGACCTATTTCTAGTACCATCCTTATCTATTCCCTAATTCTAACACTAGCCCTAACTTTAGTCCTAATCCTAGCCATAGCCCTAATCCTAACACAAAACCTAGCGCTAATCTGAGCCTCAAACCTAGCTTTAACCCGAACCCTAACCCTAACCCTAACACTAATCCAAACCCTAGCTCTAAACCTATTCCTTACCCTAAGCCAAACTCACACCCCAATGCTACCCTAGTTTTAACCTAATCCTTAGCTTACCCCAAACACTAACTATGTTACTAGTCCTAATCCTAGCCCTCATTCTATCTCTAAACTAAACCAAAGCCTAAGCCTAACCATTACCTTATTCTGACTGTATCACTAACCCTAGTACAAAGCCTGACCTAAACACTAAACCGAACCCTAACACTAGACCTACCAGTAAACCTATACCTAAACCTAACCATAACACTAGCACTAGACCCAAACTTAATCCTAAATATAGCCATAACTCTAGCCCTAGTCCTAAACAAAAACCTAGCCCTAGCCCTAATATAACCATTAACCTAATATGAAGACTAACCCTAGTGCTACACCTAACCCTAGTTCTAATTCTAGCCCTAACAATAAACCCAATGCTAACCCGAACGCTGATGCTTACCATAACACAAATCCTATCTCTAATCCATATCCTTTCTCAAAACTTAAACCTAACACTAGACATATCTATAACCCTAACCCAAAAGAACTAGCCATAAACATAACCATAGCTCTTAATTACCCATAGCCCTAACACTAGTCATACACCTCACACAAAACCTAGCCCTAATACAAGCCCTAATCCTAGAACTAAGCATAACCTTAACCCTAACCCTAGCACAAACACTAAACCTAATGCTTGCCCTAGCCCTAACCCTAACTCAAACTCTAACCCTTACTCTAAACATAACCCTAGCTCTAAACCTAACCCTAACTCTATCCCTAATCCTAAGTGTAACCATAGCCCAAATACTAGCTCTAATTTTATCCATTATCTTAAACAGAACCCTAAACCTAATGCTAACCCTAGCCCAAACCCTAACCCTAACCCTAACTGTAGCCCTAATCGTAGCCCTGATTCTAACCCTAACCCTTGTCCTAGCCCTAAAACCTTGCTCAACCCCTAACACTTACCCTAAACCGAACCCTATCACTAACCCTAGGAGTAACCCAAATCCTAGCCCTAATCCTAACCTTTACCTAAGCCCTAATCCAAATCATAACCCTAGCCCTAATCCTATCTCTAACCATATCCATTGCCTTAACCATAACCCTAGGCCTAAATTTAACCTATGACACGGTTTTGTTTGAGTGCTAGGTCTAGGGTTAGGGCTAGTTTTCCAATTAGCATTAGGGTTAGCGCTAGTGTTAGGGTGAGGTTTAGACTAAGAATTAGGGTATGATTGAGGTTAGAGTTAGGTCTAGGTATAGGGCTAGGGCGAAAGTAGAAATGGGGTTGCATTACCTTTAGGTTTAGGGTTTGTGTTATGGTGAGGGATAGATTTAGAACTAGGGTTAACGCTAGGGTGAGAGGTAGGGTTAGGTTTACAGTTAGGGTTAGGTTTAGGACTAAATTTGTGCAAGGATTAGAGCTAGGGTTAGTGTTAGGGCTAGGCCTCCGTTTAGGGTTAGGGATAGGGTTAGGATTAGTGTAAGGTATGATGTTATAGCTAGGTGTAGGGCAAGGTACAAAATAGGGTTAGGGCTAGGGTTAGGGTTAGAGTTAGTCTGAAGGCTAGGTTTAGGGCTAGGATTAGGTCCTGGTTTAGGGCTAGGATTAAGGTTCGGTTTTGTGTTAGGGTTAGGGTTAGAAGTAGTGCTATGGCTAATGTCAGGTCTAGGTTTATGGTTAGGTTTAGTTTTAGGGCTCGGTTGATGTCTAGTTCTAGTGTAAGGTTTAGGTTGAGGGTTAGGGTCAGGTATAGAGACAGGGTTATTATTAGGGTCACTGTCATGATTAAGGTTTGAGAAAGGTTAAGGTTTAGGATCAGGGCTTTCATTAGCGTTAGGGTTATTATTAAGGTTAGGGTAATGTTTATGGTTAGGTTTAATTTCAGGTTAGGTTTAGGGTAATGGACAAAGTTAGGGTTTGAGATAGGATTAGGGTTATCCTAGAATTAGCATTAGGGTTAGGGTTATGGTTAGGGTATGGATAGGGATCGAGCTAGGGTTAGGGCTAGGATTATGGTTAGGATTAAGGCTAGGGTTAAGTTTAGGGTTAGGGCAAGTTTTAGTGTTAGGTTTAGGTTTATGGTAATGGTTAGGGCTCTGGTTAGGGTTAGGATTAAAACAGGTGTAGGTCTCAGATTAGTGCTAGGTTTTGGGTTAGGTTAGGTCTAGGATTAGGGCTACAACTAATGTAAGAACTAGGGTTGTGATTAGGGCTCCTTTTAGGGTTAGGGTAGGGGTAAGAGTAGTTTTAGGGTTAGGTATAATTTTAGGGTGATCTGAGAGCTATAGTTAGTGTTAGGGTCAGAATTAGGGTCAAGGTTAGGTTTTGGTTTAAGTTAAGGGTTAGAGTTAGGGCTATAGCTCAATTTTTTTAAGGCTAGGAATAGGTTAGAGCTAGTTTTAGGATTAGAGTTAGTTTTAGGGCTAGATTTAGTGTGAGGTTTAGGTTTACAGTTGGGGTTAGTTATAGAGTTATGGTTAGATCTGGGGTTAGTGTTAGGGCTAGGTTTAGGGCTAAGGGTAGAGCAAGTGTTGGGGTTATGCTAAGGGATAGGGTTAGAACTAGGAATAGGGCTAGGGTGATAGTTAGAGTTAGTATTAGTGCTAGAGTTAGGATTAGGGTTAGGGCTAAATTAGGGCTAGGATCAGGTCTAGGATTAGTGTAAGGATTTAATCTAGGGTTAGAATTAGGGTTAGATTTAGGGGAAGGGTTGAGGTTATATCTAGGTTCAGATATAGGGTGAAGGATAAAATTAGGGATAGGGCTAGAGTTAGGGTTCGGGTTAGGATCAAGACTAGGTTTAGGGCTAGAATGAGGGCTAGCATTTGTGTTAGGTTTATGGCAAGAATTAGGGCTAGGGATAATATCAGGTCTACAGTTACAGTTAGGGATAGGTTTAGGGTAAGGTTTATGGCTGGGTCTATATTCAGAGTTAGGTTTAGTGTAAGATTCAGGTTTAGATCTAGGGGTATTATAATGGTCAGGTCAGGTTTTGGGTTTGGATTAGGTTGAGGTTTAGGGTTAGCATTCAAATTAGCATTAGGGTTAGAGTTAGGGTTAGTGTAAGGGATAGGGTTAGGTTTTGTCTTCAGGTTAGGTTTAGGGTTCATGTTAGTTTTAGGTTAATGGATAGGGTTAGGGTTAGGCCTAGGGTTAGCATTAGGTTTATGGTTATTTTTTTGGTAATTGATCGATTTAGAGCTATGGTTAGGGCTAGGATTATGTTTAGGATTAGGGCTAGAGTTAGGGTTATGGTTATGGTTAAGGCTAGGGTTTGGGTTAGGGTTAAGATTAGGATATGGTTTAGGGTTTAAGCTAGGGTTAGTGCTAAGGCTAGAGTTAGGTTTAGGTTTAGGTCAAGGGTTAGGGTTAATATTAGGGTTAGGGCTAGGGTTAGGGTTAGTATTAGGCTTAGTGTTTTCCTACCGTTAGGTTAAGGGTAAGGCTCATGGATTTAGTAAGTGTTAGGGCTAGGTTGAGGGTTCAGGTTAGAATCAGAGCTAGGGATAAAGGTAGATTTAAGGTTATTAGAGCCAGGGTTAGCATAAGGTTTAGGGTTATGATTAGGGTAATGCATAGAGTTAGAACTAGGGTTTGGGCTATGGTTGTGGTTAGGATTAGGGCTAGGATTAGGGTTAGGGTTTGGGCTAGGGTTTGTTTACCATAAGGATTAGGGTTTGAGATAGAGTTAGAGCAAGGGCTAAGTTTTGGGTTAGGTTCAGAATTAGGTCTAGGGATAAGATTACGGTAGGTTTAGGTTTAGGGTTAGGGTTAGCTCTACGTTTATCATTAGGGTTAGGATAAGGGTTAGGGTAATGGATATGTTATATGTAAGTTTAGGTTTAGGTTTAGGTTAGATTTTGTTTTAGGGTTAAGGTTAAGGCATGGGTAGGTTTACGTTTCTACTACAGGATAGGGTTTGAGCTAGAGTTAGGGCTATGGAAAGTGTTAGGTTTAGTGTTAGGTCTAGGGTTATTTTTCCGGTTAGGGTTAGGGTTACGGTTAGGGTTATGGCTAGGGTTATCAATAGGGTTAGGGTTAGGGTTAGGGTAATGTTTATGTTCAGAGCTAGGTTTAGGGATAGGGTTAAGTTTAGGGTTAGGGATAGGGTTAGTGTTAGAGTTAGAGATAAGTCTAAGTTTATATTTACGGCAAGAGTTAGGCATTGAGTAAATTTAGGACTAAGGCTACAGTTAGGGTTAGGATTACGGCTAGGGTTAGGATGAGTGTTACACCTATGGCTAGGTTTAGGCCTAGGATTCACTCTAGGTTTTGTGTTAGGTTAAGGTGTAGGGTTAGGGCTATGGTAATGTAAGAGCTAGGATTATGATTAGGGCTACTTGTAGTGTGAGGGTTATGCCAAGGTCTAGTGTTAGGTTTAGATTTTCAGTTAGGGCCAGGTTAGAGTTACCTTATTGTTAAATGCAGGGTCCATGTTCAGGTTAGTGTTAGGGTTAAGGTTAAATCCAGAATTAGGACTAGGTTTATGTCTGGGGGTAGGGTTAGACTTTGCATTAGGTTAAGGCTTATTTTTAGGGCTCGAATTAGGTTTTTGTTTAGGTCTAGGGCTAGAGTTAAGGCTACATTTAGGATTAGGATTAGGTCTAGGACTTGTGGTAGAGTCAGGTTTAGTATAAGTTTACTGGTAAGGCCAGTGTTAAGGTTTGGTCTAGGGTTAGAATCATATTTATACCTAGGGTTAGTGTTATGGTCAGAATAAGGGTCAGGGTTAGCGTTAGGGTTTGGGATAGGTTATAGCTCAAATGAGGGCTAGGTTTTGGACTACTAATAGGTTTACGGTTTTGATTATCCTAAGGATTAGGGATAGTTCTAGGGTTACCATTATTATTATTATTATTATTATTATTATTATTATTATTATTATTATTAGGGTTTTGCTTAGGTTTAGGGATAGAGTTAGAGCTAGTGTTAGGGGTAGGGTTAGGATTAGGGTTAGTGTTAAAGCTAGGTTTACGGCTCAGATTATGGCTAGATTTGTGTTAGCATTTGGGCTAGGGTTAGGGCAATGAATAATGTAAGAATCAGGTTTACAATTTAGTTAGATTTAGGGTTAGTGTTTACGATCAGTGTTATGGTTAGGTTTAAGGTTAGGATGAATTTTGAGCTAGGGTTATTGTTAGGTAGGAGTCAGGGACAGGGTTAGTTTTAGGATTAGGACTCAAATTAGGGCTAGGATTACTGTTAGGGTTTGGTTTAAGGTAAGAGTTGTGTTTTAGAGCTAGGGTGAATGTTGAGGTATATGTCAGGGTCTGGGTTAGTTTTAAGATTAGGGTTAGGACTCGAATTAGGGCTAGGATTTGTTCTAGGTGTAATTTAGGGTTTGCTGTAAGTTAAGGTTTAGGGTTATATCTATTGCTCGGTTTTGTTGAGTTCCATGGTTAGGGTTAGCACTAGTTTTATGATGAGTATCAGGGTTAGGTCTACTGTTAGTGTTAGGCTTAGGCTTATGGTTACAGTTATATTTAGACTTAGGCTTAGATCTAGGGTTAGGCTAGGACTACAGATAGGAAAAGGGTTAGGGCTAAGGTCAGGGCTAGGTTTAGAGTTACGGTAAGGGATAGGGTTAGAACTAGGAATAGGGCTATTGTGAGAGTTAGAGTTTGTCTTAGGGCTAGGATTAGGGTTAGTATTTGGATAAGGGTTAAGTTAAGGCCAGGATTAGGGCTAGAGTTAGTGTTCAGTTTAGGCCTAGCGATAGGGTTATGGTTAGGTTTATGTTTAGGATTAGGATGACATTATAGCTAGGTTTAGAGCTAGGGTTAAGGCTAGAATAGGGATAGGGATAGGTGTAGAGTTATGGTTATTATTAAGGCTAGGATAAGGGCTAGGATGATGGCTAGTGGGTTTTTTTTTTTTTTTTTTTGTTGTTGTTGTTTTAGGGCTAGGATTAGGGATAGGGCTAATATAAGGTCTAGGGTTATGGTTAAAGATAATTTTAGGGTTAAGTTTAGGTCTACATCTAGTGTAAGGGTTAGGCATAGGGTAAGGGTCAGGTTTAGAGCTAGGGGAAATTTTAAGGTTAGGGTCAAGGTTAAGGTTTGTTTAAGTTAGGATTTCGGTTTAGGGATCAAATTAGCATTAGGGTTAGAGTTAGGGTAATGATAGGGTTTAGTTTAGGGTTCTGTTTAGGTTTAGGGTAACTGATAGGGTTAGCATTAGCAATAGGGTTAGGGTTAGGATTAGAATTAGCATTAGCATTAGGATAAGAGTTATGGTTATGGTAGTGTGTCAAAGTAGAGCTTAGGTTAGAACTAGGGTTAATGTTAGGAATAGGTCTTGAGTCATGGTTAGGATTAGGTTTAGAACCAGGGTTAGGTTTAGGGTAATGTTCAGTGTAAGGGTTTGTTTTTGAGCTAGAATTAAGGCTAGGGAGAGGTTTAGTTTTAGGGTTAGATCTAGGATAGGATTATGGTCTAGTTAGTGTTAGGGTTAGGGTTAGGGCTAGGGTTATCATTAAGGTTAGGTTTAGGGTTAGGGTAATGGATAGGGTTAGATATAGGGTTAGGGTTAGGGTTAGATTTTGGTTTAGGGTTAGGATTAGGGCTATGTTTATGTTTAGGTTTGTGGTTAGGTTTAGGGTTTGAGTTAGGGTTAGGGCTATGCTGTTAATTTATGATTGTGTCTAGGGTCAATTTTCCAGTGGTTTATCCTAAAACTAGACCTAGTCCTAACCCTAATCCTATAACTAGCCAAAATCGTAACCCTAGTCCATACATTGGCTGTAACTTTAACCCTAGCTCTAACTCTATCCTAAACCTAGCTCTAAACTGAGAGCTAATCTTAGCTTTAATTCTTACACTAACTCTAACACTAGCCCTAACCCTAACCCTAAAAATAGCCCTAACCCTAGCTCTAACCCTATCGCTTACCTTAAATTAACCCTAACCTAATGCTAACTCTAGTCTTAATCTTAATCCTTAATTTAACTCAAACCCTAAACCTATTAGTAGTCCTAACCTTAGCCCTCATTCTAGCTGTAACCATAACCCAAACCAGACACTTATTCTGACCCTAACAGTAACCATAGGTCCAAACCTGACCTAACCTTAAAGCGAACCCTAACACTAGCACTAGAAATAAACCTATACGTGAACCTAACCCTAACACTAGCCCTAACCCTAACCTTCACCCTACTACAAATCCTATCCCTTATCCTAAGCCAAACCCTAAACTTAATGCTAACCCTAGTCCTAACCCTAATCCTTAGCTTAACACAAATCCTAACTTTATTACTAATCCTAATCCTAGACATCATTCTAGTTATAACCATTACCATAACACTAACCCTAACCCTGATCCTAACCCTAAACCAAACTCTCACATTAGCCCTACCCGTAAACCTATACAACACTAGGCCCTAGACATAAACTTAAACACAAATCTAGCCATCTCTCACCAACGACCGAAACAAAAACCTAGCCCTGGCCCTAATGATAACCCTTAACCTATCCCAAACACTAACCCTACATCTAGACCTAACCAATCCTAATTTAAGCTCTATCCCTAACCCTATTCCTAATCCAAATACAGACCCTGACACTAACACCAACTTAGCTTTAAAACTGATCATAACCAAAACAGAAATCTAACACTAGACATAGCCATACCCCTAATCATAACACTAGATCTTATATACCCATAGCCCTAACCCTAGATCTAAACCTAACCAAAATATAGCCCTAATCCTAGGCCTAAACCTAGCTCTAAGCATAACCCTAACACTAATCGGATCCCTCACACTAATGCTAACCCTCCACTTAGACCTAAACCTAGCTTAAACCCTAACCCTAACTCTAAACATAAACCTAGCCCCATCCCTAAACCTAACGCTAACCCTAGCCCTAATCATAATGTTAATACTAGCCCTAATACTATCTCTATAATTATCCATTACAATAAACCTAATCCTAATCCTAATGATAACCCTAGCTCTAACTCTCACTGTAAACCTAATCCTAGACCTAACCCTAAACCTAACCCTCATCTTAGCCCTAACCCTAGATCAAATCTTAAACTATACTCTAATTAACCATAGCCCAAACCCTAACACTAACCAGAAACCTATAACTACCCCTAATCCTAACTTGACATCTAATCCTATCCATTAACCTAACTCTAAAGGTAACCTTAACCCTAACCCTAACTCTGACCCTAACCTTAACTGTAAATCTAACCCTAGACATAACACTAAACCTAACTCTCACCCTGGCACTAACCCTAGTTCAAAACCTAATCTATATCCTAAACCTAACCCAAACACTCACCCTCGCCCCAGCCCTAACCCTAACCCTAACTCTAGCCCTAATCCTAACCAAAACACTAGCCCACACCCTAGCTCTAATGCTATCCATTGCCCTAACAATAACCATAACACAAAAGCTAACCCTAGGCCTAACCCTAACCGTATAACTAACCCTAACCATACCCATTATCCTAATCTTAACCTGAATCCTAAATTTAAACCTATCCATTACCCTAATCCTAACTCTAACAAAATCCTAATTTGAGCCCTACCCTAAAACATAACCTAACCCATAACCAAAACCTGAAGCTGATCTTAAAAAACACCTAATTCTAAATTTGATCCTTACCCTAAACCTAATCCTTACAAAATACGTAGCCATGAAACTAACCCTATATCTACCCCTAGCCATAACCCTAAACCTCATATTATCCCTATCCCTAAAAATTGCCCTAAACCTAACAAAAGCCGTAGCACTCATCCTAACACCAAATCTAGCCTTAATCCTAATCCAATCCTATCCCTATCTCTAAACCTAATTCTAATCATCTCTCTAGCCCTAAACCTAGCTATAACCCCATCTCTTCCCCTAAACCTAACCCTAAACATAGCCCTAAAATTAGGCATAAGAGTAACACTAATCCTAGACCTATTCCTAGGCCTAGTTTAGCCCTAAACCTAATCCTAACCATAGCCTTAAGATTAAATCTAATTCTTGCCTGGCCCTATTTCTAGTTCTAACCCTATGCCTTACCATAACCTTAGCCTTAGCCCTAAAACATAACCGAGCTATTGAAATAACCCTAATCCTAACTTAATTCCTTACACTAAACCTAAACCTAACCCTAACAAAAACCCTAGACCTAACCCTAGATCTAACACTATCCAATACCCTAACCCGAACCCTAACCCCAATTCTAACCCTCAGCCTAACCCTAACACAATTCCTAACCCTAAACTATCCATTATCCTAAACATAACCCTAACCCTAAAGCTAACCTAATACTAGACCTAGATGTAACAATAACCCTAAAACTAGCCCCGATTGTAACCCTAGTTCTTACATTAGCCATAGACCTAAACATAACACCAAACCTAGCCCTAATCCGAGCCCTAACACTACCTTTAACTCTAACCCTAGCTCTAACCCTAACCCTCACCCTAAGCCTAGCCCTAACCCTAGGACTAACTCTGTCCCTTACCCTAAGCCAAACTCTAACCATAAAACTACATAGTTTTAACCTCATCCTTAGCCTAACCCAAACCTAACTCGATTACTAGTCCTAACACTAGCTCTCAATCTAGCTCTATCCCTATCCGAAACCCTAAATCTAACCCTGACCCTTATTCTGACCCTAATACTAACCATAGGTCTAAACTTGACCCTAACCCTAACTGACCGCTAACATTGGTGCTACCTTTAATCCTATACCTATACCTAACCCTAACAATAGACCAAGATCTACACCTAATCCTTCATCTAGTGATAACTCTAGCCATAGCCCTAAACAAAAACCTAGCCCTAAGTCCTAACAACAACACTTAACCTAACCCAAACACTAACTCTAATCCTAGAACTAACCCTAGTCCTAATGCTGGACCTAATCATAAACCTAACCATAACCCAAACACTGACTCTTACCTGAACACAAACCCTAGATCGAAACCTTTTTCTAACAGAAAACCTAACACTTACCTAGACCTAGCCATATCACTAACGCTAAAACTAGCCATAACCATAAGCCAAAGCCTACTTCTAACTCTATACATTACCCTAACCATAACCCTAATCCTAATGCTAACCCTAGCCCTAACCCTAACCCTGACTCTAACCCTAAACCTGTCCTAGTGCAAATCCTAGCTCAATCACGAAACCATAAATATAACCTAATGCTATCACTAACGCTTGGCCTAAACCTAATCCTAACCTTAACCCTAGTCCTAATCCTAACCTTAACTTGGCGTAACTCTAGCTTTAACCCTACCTATTACCCTTACCGTAATCCTTACCCTATCCATTACCCTAACCCTAACACTAACATTAATGCTAATTTGAGCCCTAAACCTAAACCTTATCCTAACCCAAACCCGAAGCCTGACCATGACCCTAATAATATGTCTAGCTCTAAACCTGACCCTTCCCCTAAACACAACACTTAAAGTAGACCTAGCCATAAACCTAACCCCTACACTCTCCCTAACTGTAAACCTAGACCTGACATGAGCCATAACCCTAATTCTTGCCCTAAACCTAACAAAAAACCTATCCCTAATCCTAGTGTTAAACCTAGTCTTAATCCTAACCCAAACCATAACCCTAGCCCTAACACTAAAGCTAATCATAAAACTAGCCCTAACCCTAACCATAGCACTAAAACAAAACTGAGCAACAGGCCTAACACTAAACCGTAACTTAAACCAAACACTAGAATTACACCTAGAACTAACCCTAGCCTTAATTCAAGTCATAATCCTAACCTTAAAAATAACCTGGAACCTGGACTCATATCCTAACACTCACCCTAGCTCTAAACAGCACCCTAAACTTACACCAAACCCTAACAGTAACCGTAGCCCTAATTCGAGTACTAACCCTAACCATGAAACTAAGCCTGACCTGACTCATATCCTAACACTATCTCTAGTTATAAATATCAATCTAACTTTAAACCTAACCCTAACACTGACCTATCCCTAACCTAACTCTAAAACTAACCATAATTGTAACCCTAGTAATTATATTTGTCATAGCCCTAACCCTAGCCTTAAACCTCACACAAAACTAGCCCTAATCTGAGACCTAAACCTAGCTTTAACTTTAACCATAACCCTAACCCTCACCCTAAACCTATGTCTAACCCTATCCCTTACCCTAAGCAAAACCCTAACCTTAATGGTAACCCTAGACCTATTCCTAATTCTTAGGCTGAACAAATATTAACCCTATTTATTGTCCTAACCCTAGATCTAATTCTAGCTCTAAACCTATCCAAAACCCTAAACCTAACCCATACGCTTATTCTCAACATAACACAAACCAGAGGTCTAAACCTGACCATAACCCTAAACCAAACCCTAACACTATCCCTACTGATAAACTTATACCTAAACCTAACCCTATCATTATCCCTAGATCTAAAGCTAATTCAAATCTACCCTTAAGTTTAGCTCTAGACCTAAACAAAAACCTAGCCTTAGCCCTCACAATAACCCTTAACCTAACCCAAACACTACCTCTTCCTCTAGACCAAAGCCTGTTCTAATTCTGGCCATAACCCTAACCCAAACACTGTCCCTTTCTATAACACAAATCCTAGCTCTAAATTTTATGCTAACCCAAAATTCTAGCCGTAACCCTAACAATAGACCTAACCATAATCCTAACTCTAGGTCTCACGTTACGTATAGCCCTAATGTTAGCCCCAAACCTCACACAAAACCTAGTTCTAAGCATAACCTGAACCATAACCCTAGACCTAACCCTAACCCTAACCCTTGCCTTGACCCTAATCCTAGCTAAAGCCCTAACCTTTGCCCAAATATAAATCTAGACCTAACCCTAACCCTAACCCTAGTCCTTTTCCTAACCATAATCAAGGCCAAACCCTAGTTCTAACTCTATCCATTACTCTAAACATAATCTAAGCCTAATGCTAAACTTAGCTCTAAACTTAACCCTAACCCTAAACCTAGATTTCACATTAACCCTAACCATTGCCCTATCCCTAACCATAGCTCAAACACTAACACTTACCCTTAACATAACCCTAACACTAAACCTAGGCTTAACCCTAACTCTAACCCTAGCATTAATCCTAACCATAACCCTAACTTTAAACTTATCCATTACCCTAAACATAAGCCTAATCCAAATGCTAACCCTAGGCCTAACTCTAAACCTATCCTCTAACACTAATGCTATCTATTTCCTAAAACTAAACTGATAATTAAACCTAAACTTATTAATTACTCTAACCCAATCCCTAACCCTAATGCTAAATCACACCCTAAACCTAAACCATAACCTAAACCAAACCCTAAACAAGACACTTACCCTAACAATACACTAGCTTTAAACCGGACCTTTTCCAGAAACCTAACCCTTACAATTGACCTAGCCACCAACCTAACCTTAACACTATCCCTAAGTGTAACCCGAACTGACATTAGCCATAGACCTAATTCTCGCCATAAACGTAACACAAACCAAAGTCCACAAACTAGCCCTAAACCTAGCCTTCATCCTAACCTGAACCTTAACTTTAGCCCAATCCCTAATTTCAACCCTTGCCCTAGTTCTGAACCTAGGTATACCCACATCCTTTCCCTAACCCTAACCCTAATCCCAATCCAACACTAACACTAACGCTAACCCTAACCCTAATACTAACACTAACACTAGCTCTAATCCTAGCACTAATTTAGGGCTAATCATAACCCTAACTCTAACCCTACCCCTAAGACTAACTCTAGGTCTTGCCCTAGACCTATTCCTGGTACTAACTCTATCTGTTACCATAACCCTAATACTAGCCCTAACCTAACCCCTAAACCTAGCCCAAGTCCTAACCCTAGATCTAACCATAACTCTAAATATAACCCTAACCCTAAGCCTGAACCTCACCCTACCACTAGCCCTAACACTATCGCTAATCCTAAAACTAGTTCTAAACCTAGCTGTAGCTCTAAAACAAAATTGAGCCCTAGCCCTAACCCTAACACTATCCTAACTGTAACCTCAGAGCAGACATTAGACCTAGCCCTAATTCTTGCCCTAACCCTAACACAAAACCTAACCCTACACCTACCCATAACTCTAGCCTTATTTCTAGTGTTATCCCTAGCCCTAAAACTAACACTGACATTGACTATGACCCTAACACTAACCCTATTTCAAATCATTACTCTAATCATAACCTAACCCTAACACTAGTCCTAGCCCTAACTCTAACCCTAAAACTAGCCCTAATCGTAACTGTAGTTCTTATATTAGCCATAGCCCTACCCTAACCCTAACATAACCTAAAACCTAGCCCTAACCCTAACCCCAACACCAGCTTTAACCCTAACCTAACTCTAAACCTAATCCTAACCCTAGCCTTAATCCTAACCATAACCCTAACCCTAACTCTAGCTCTAATCCTATCAATTACCTTAACCCTAAACCTAACCCTAATACTAATCCTAGGATAACCCTAACTCTATCCATAACCCAAACTCTATTCATTACCATAAACCTAACCTGAACCCTAAACCTAACCATATCCATTAACCTAACCCTAAACATAATCCTAACCTAATTTAAGCCCTAACCCTAAACCTTAACCTAAACAAACCCTAACTGTTACTCTGACCCTAATAATACCCCTATCTCCAAAAGTGACCCTAACCTTCAACCTAAACCTTACACTATACATAGCCATAAATCTAATCCTGAAACTATCCCTAACTGTAACCCTAGACCTAAGATTAGTCCTAGCCCTAATGTTAGCCCTTATGCTTAGAAACAAAAAACAAACAAACAAACAAACAAACAAACAAAAAAACCTTAATCATGGCCCCAAACCTAGCCTTAATCCGAACCCTAACCCTATCACTAGGTCTAACCCTAAAGTTAAGCCTCACCCTAGCCCTTAAACTAGCTACAATATTATACCATACTCTAACCTGAATTCTAACCCTAGCCCTAAACCAAGGCCTAGCCCTAATACTAAACCTAGCTCTAATCCTAGAACTAATTTAGCCCTAACCCTAAATCTAATCATATTCCTAGCCCTAAGACTAACTCTAACTCTTGCCCTAGGCCTAGCCCTAGTTCTAACATTATCCCTTACCATGACCCAAAGCCTAGACCTAACCCTAGCCCCCAAATTAGCCCTAGCCCTAAACCAAGATCTAACCCTCACTCTAAGTCTAAAGCTAACCTAAAACCTAAAACCTAAACCTCACCCTAACACTAGCCCTAATCCTAATGCTAATTTGAAAACTATCCCTCACCATAGCCATAGCATTCAAGAAAAACTGAGCTAAAGCTCTAATCTAATCCTAAACTTTAACCTAAACCAAAACCTAACACTATGCCTAGCCATTACCCTAGCCCTACTTTGAGTCCTAAACCTAACCATATGACTAAGAATGACCCTGACACTGATCCTAAAACTAACCTTAGCTCTAAACATCACCTTTACCCTAAACCTAACCTGAACACTAAACCTAGCCCTAACCTTAATCCTAAAACTAGTCCTAATCATAATGCCAGGTCTTACTTTAGCAAGAGCCCTAACCCTAATACAAAACCTAGCCTTAATCTGAATCCTAACCCTAGCTTTAACCCTAACCCTAACCCTAGCTCTAACCCTATCCCTTACCCTATGCCAACCCTCATCCTAATGCTACCCTAGTCCTAAACCTAATCCTTAGCCTAACCCAAACCCTAACTCTATTACTAGCCCTAACCCTAGGCCTCATTCTATCTCTAACCCTAAACCAAACCCTAAGACTATCCCTGAACCTTATTCTGACCCTAACACTAACCCTAGGTCTAAGCCTGACCCTAACCCTAAACCAAACACTAACACTAGCCCTATGGGTAAACCTATACCTAAACCTAACCATAACATTAACACTAGACCTAAACTTAATCCTAAATATAGCCATAAATCGAGCCATAGCCCTAAACACAAACCTAGCTCCAGCACTAACAATAACCATTAGTCTAACACAATGACTAACAATACCCCTAGAATTAACCCGAGTAAAATTGTACTCCTAACTGTGATTCCAATGTAATCTGACCACTGACCCTTACACTAACACAAACCCTAGCTCTATACCTTATCCTAACCAAAAACAAACCCGAACACTAGACCTATCCATAACCCTAACCTGAAAACTATCCATAACCATAATCCTAGTTCTTATATTACCCATAGTCCTAACACTAGCCATAAACCTCCTCCCAAAACCTAGCCCTAAATGTAGCACTAAAACTAGCTATAAGCCTAATCCTAACCTTAGCCCTACCCCTAACCCTCACACTTGCCTAGCCCTAAACTTAGCTCAAACTCTTACCCTAAATGTAACCCTAACCCTAACCCTTACCCTAATCTTAACTGTAACCATAGCACAAATCCTACCTCAAAATCTATCCATTACCTTAAATATAAAGCTAACACTAATGCTAACCCTAGCCCTAACTCTAACCCTAATTCTAACTATAGCCCTGACTTTAACCCTAAAACTCACCCTAGCCCTAACCATAAACACTTAACCTAAACCTAACCCTAACACTAACCCTAGGCCTAACCCTAACCCTAGTCCTAATCCTAAATTTAATACAATCCCTAACACTAGCACTAACTCTATCCATTACCCTACACATAAGCCTATCCCAAATGCTAACCCTAGGCTAAACCTAGCACTAACCCTAAAACAAACCCTATACATTACTTTATACCTAACCTGAACCCCAAAACTAATCCTATTCATTACTCTAACCCAATCCCTAATGCTAATTTGAGCCCTAAAACTAATCCTTAACTTAAAGTAAACCCTAACCTGAAATTTGACCCTAATAATATACCTAGCTCTAAACCTGACACTTACCCTAAACCCAACCTTACACTAGACCTAGCCATAAACCTAACGCTAACCATGAACCTAAACGTGACATTAGTCCTAGCCCTAATTCTAGCCCTTACCCTAACATAAAACCTAGCCCTCATCCTAGCCCTAAACCTAGCCTTAATCCTAATCCAAACCCTCACTCTGGCTCTATCCCTAATTTTAACCCTCGACCGAGCCCTGAACCTAACTATAAGCCCATCACATCCCCTAAAACTAACCCTTACCCTAACAATTACACAAACCCTAACCCTAGCCTTAACCATAGGCCTAACACTAACTCTAACGCTAATCCTAGCCCTAATTTAGCCCGAACCCTAACCCTACCCCTAACCCTAGTCCTAAGACTAACTCACTCTCACCCTAGCCTTATTTTTATATCTAACCCTATCCATTACCTTAGCCCTAACCTCATTGTAGCCATAGCCCTCACCCTAGATCTAACCATAATTCTAAATCTAACCCTAAACTTAAGCCTAAACCTCACCCTACCACTAGCCCTAATACCATTGCTAATCCTAAAACTAGCCCTAACCCTAGTCCTAGCCCTAAAACAAAACCGAGCCATTGCTCTAACAAAAACCTTAACCTAAACCAAACCCTAATCCTACAACTAGCAATAACCCTATCTCTAATTCAAGTCCTAGGCCTAAAACTAATCATAGCTCTAAATATCGCCCTAACCCTAAAGCTAATGCTGACACTAGACCAGCCCAAATCCCATCCCTAAAACTAACCCTACTCATAAACATAGTTCTTACATTGGCCTTATCCCTAACTCTAGCCTTAACCCTAACACAAAATAGCCCTCATCTGAGCCCTAACATTAGATTTAAAACTAACCCTAACCCTAGTCCTAAACCTAACCCTAACTCTAGCCCTAACCGTATCCCTTACCCTAAGCCAAACCCTATCCATAATGCTAACCCGAGTCCTAATCCTAATCCTTACACTAACCCTATTTCTAGTCCTAATACAAGCACTCATTCTAGCTCTAATTCTAACCCCAAACCTAACCCTATCCTTCACCCTTATTCTGACACTAACACTAATTATAGGTCTAAACCTGAACCTAATCCTAAACCGAACCCTGAAACAAGCCTTATAGTAACCTTATACCTAAACCTTACCATAACACAAGCCCTAAACCTAAACCATATCCTAAATCTAGCAATAACTCTAGTCCTAGACCTAAACAAAACTTAGTCCTAGCCCTAACAATAACCCTTAACCTAAAACAAACACTAACCCTACTCCTAAACCTAACCTTGTCCTAATTCTGGCTTTCACCCTAACCCTAACTCTAACCTGAACACTGACCGTGCCTTTAACAGTAAACCTATCTCTAAACCTGAGCCTAACAATCATCTAAACCTAACACTAGACCTAGCCATAACTCTAATCCTAATACTAGCTCTGATCATAACCCTAGCTCTTATATTACCCATAGCCTTAACCCTAGGCCTAAACCTAACACAAAACCTATATCTTATCCTAGGCCTTAACCTAGCCTTAGGCGTAAACCTAACACAAACCCTAGCCAAAACCCTAACCTAATCCTCGCCTTAGTTTTAAACCTGGCTCTAAACCTAACCCTGACTAAACATAAACCTACACCTATCCCTAAATCTAACTCTAAACCTAGCCCTAATCCTAACCTTAACTCTAGCACTAAACCTAGCTCTAAAGATACCCATTACCCTATACAGAACCCTAACTCTATTGATAACCCTAGGCCTAACCCTAAACCTAAACCTAACCAAAAAACTAATCCTAGACCTAACCCTAAACCTCACCCTCAACATAGACCTAACCCTAGGTCAAACACTATCGCTTATCATAAACCTAACCATAACCATAGGCCTAACCATTAGCCTAAACCTCAATCTAACTCTAAACATTAACCTAAACCTACATCTAATCTTATCCATTACCCTAACCCTAACACTACCCCTAAAGATGGCCGTAGCCCTAATCCTAACCCTAATCCTAACAATACTGTAATCTTATCCCTAGACCTAAGCCTAAACCTAACCCTCGCCCTAGCCCTAAACCAAGCTCAAAACCCAACTCTTTCACTAAACATAAACCTAACCCTAACCCTGGATCTAACCCTAAACTTAACCCTAACTCAAGACTTATTTCTAACCATAAACCTAGCCCTAAGCTTAACTCTAACCATATCCATTATCCTAACCATAACCCTGACCCTAATGCTAACTCTAGACCTATTGCTAACCCTAACTTTATCAATTACTCTAAACCTAAACTGAAGCCTTAACAAAAACCTATCATTACCCTAACCCTGACCCTAAAGCTAATTGGAGCCCTAACCGTAAACCATAACCTCAAACAAACTATAACCCTAAATATAACCATTACACTAGACCTATCCATAAAACATTCTAAATGTATCCCCAAATGTAACCTTAGACCTGACATTAGCACTAGCCCAAATCCTAGCTCTAACCCTAACACAAACCCCAGGGCTTATCCTAGCCCTAAACCTAGCCTTAATCCTAACCCTAACCCTAATCTTAGGCCTAACCCTAACACTAATCCTAGCCCTAATCTTAGCCCTAACCATAGCCGTAAGCTTAACCATAATTTACACCTATCCCTAACCTTAGCCCTAACCCTAGCCCTAAGACTAACTCTAACTCTCACTCTTGTCCCATCCCTAGTTCTAAACCTATAACTTACTGGAACAATAATCCTAGCCCTAACCCTAGCCCTGTCCTTAGCCCTAGCCCTAACTTAGATCTAACTCTAACTCTAAATCTAACTTTAACCCTAAGCCTATACCTAAACCTAAAACTAGCCTAACCTTAATGCTAATCCTAAAACTAGCCCTAATCCTAGCCCTAGCCCTAAAACAAAATCATAGATATAGCACTAAACCTAACCCTTAACTTAAACCAAACCCTAAGCCTAAACCTAAACTTAGCCCTAATTCGAGTTTTAAGCTGAACCCAAAATTAACCCTGACACTGAATCCGACCATAACACTAACCCTACTTCTAAAGATCACCGTAAGCCTAACCCTAAACCTAACACTAGACCTAGCCCCAACCTTAAATCTAAATTTAGCTTTAAAATAACCCTGATACTTACAGTAGCTGTAACCCTAACCCCAGCACTAACTTAACACAAAACCTAGCCCTAATTCAAGACCTAAACCAAGCTTTAACCCTAACAGTAACCCTAACCCTAGTCCTAATCAGAACCATAACCCTAGCCCTAACCCTAGCTCTAACCCTATCTATTGCCATCACTATAACCCTAACACTAATGCTAACCTTAGGCCTAAACCTAACCCTATCCCTAATCCTAACAGTATCCATTACCCTCAACCAAACCTAAACCCTAAACCTCACCTATCATTACCCTAACCCTAATATAATGCTAATTCAAGCCCTAAATTTAAACCATAGCCAATCCAAAACCCTAACCAAGGCCCTGACCCCAATAATACCCCTAGCTCTAAACCTGACCTAAAATTAAACATAACCCTTACACTACCTGTATCCATAAAAATAACCATAATTCTATCTTTATCCATAACTCTAGACCTGATATTCGTCCTAGCCCTAATCCTAGCCCTACCCTAAAACAAATCCTAGCCCTCATCCTAACCCTAAAACCAGCCTTAATCATAACCCTAACCTTAACCATAGGCCTAACCCTAATTCTAACCCTAACCCAACCTCTAAACCTAGCTATAATGCCAATCCTTACCCTAAACTTAACCCTAACCCTAAACCTAATGCTAGGCCTAGGCTGAACAATAACCCTAGCCCTAATTCTAGCCCTAATTTAACCCTATTCCTAACCCTAACCCTAGCCCTAAGACTAACTCTAACTTTCACACTAGCCCTATCCCTAGTTCTAACCCTATCCATTACTGTAACTCTAACCCTAGCCATAAACCTTGTGCTGTCCTAATTCTTAGCCTTAACATTAGATCTATCCCTAACTCTAAATCTAACACTAACCCTAAGCCTAAACATAACAAAAACACTAGCCTTAACACTAACGCTACTCGTCAAACTAGCCCTAACCCTGACGCTAGCAGTAAATCAAAACCAAGCAATAGCCCAAATACTAAACCTTAACTTAAACCAAATTCTAATAATACACCTAGACCTAACCTTAGCCCTAATTCGAGTCCAACCTTAACCTGAATACTAACCCTGACTCTGACTCATATCCTAACACTCACCCTAGCTCTAAACACCATCCTAACTTTAAACCAAACACTTACAGTAACCCTAGCCATAATTTGAGTCCTAACCTTAACCTTAAAACTAACCCTGACCCTGACTACTAACCTAACACTAACACTAATTCTAAATATCACCCTAGCCTTAAACCTAATCCTAACACTAGAGGTCTAACTCCTAACCATAACCCTAAAATTAACCCTAATTGTAACCCTAGATTTTACATTAGCTGTTACTCTAACCCAAGCCCTAATCCTAACACAAATATTAGCCCTAATCTTAGCTCTAAACCTAGCTTTCACCCTAACCATAGCCCTAAACCTAGCTCTAACTCTATCCCTTACCCTAAGCCAAACAGTAACACTACTTCTAATCCTAATTCTAACCCTAATCCTTATCCTAACCCAAACCTTAATCCTATTACTAGTCCTAACTCTAGCCCTCAATCTAGCTCTAACCATAACCCAAATCCTAACCCTAACCGGGAACCTTATTCTGACCCTAACAATAATTGTAGGTCTAAACCTGAACCTAACCATAAACCAAACTCTAACACTAGTCCTAGACCTAAACCTAATCCTAAATCTAGCCATAACTCTAGCCCTAGACCTAAAGAAAAACCTAGACCTTGCCCTAATAATAACCATTAGCCTAAGACAAACACTAACTCTTCCCCTAGACCTAATCCTAGTCCTAATTCTGGCTTTATTTCTAACCGTAATCCTAATCTGAACTCTGACCCTAACATTATACCTAGTTCTAAACATCACCCTAACCCTGAACTATACCTAGCACTAACATTAACCCTAAAAGTAGCCCTAATCATAACAAATTCTTAATTTAGCCATAGCCCTAACCTATTGAAAAATCTAGCTCTAATCCAATCCCTACCCTATTTTTAACTTTAAAGCTAACCCTAACGCTAAGCATAGCCCTAACCCTAAGCCTAAGCCTAACCTTAGATCCAATCCTAAGCATAACACTAGCCCTAACCTTAGCTCTAACCTTTTTCATTACCCCATGGATAACCCTAAGCCTTATGCTAACCCTAGGTCAAACCCTAATGCTATGCCCATCCCTAACCCTATCCATTACCCTACAGCTAACTTGAACCCTAAACCTAAAACTATTGTTAAGCTATCACTAAACCTAATGTTAATTCAAGCCCTAAACATAAACCATAACCTAACCTTAACCGTAACCCTGACCCTAATAATACCCCTAGCTCTAAACCTGACCCTAACCATAAACCTAACCCTTACAATAGACCTAGATATAAACCTAACCCTAATGGTATCCCTAACTCTAACCCTAAACCTGACATTAGCCCTAGCTCTAATCCTAGTCCTAACCCTAACACAAACCTTAACCCACATCCTAGACATAATCCTTGCCTTCATCATAACCCTAACCCTAACCCTAATTCTAACCCTCACCCTATCCCTAAAACTAGGTATAAACACATCCCTTACCCTAAACCTAACCCTAATCCAAACCCTAACACTAAACCTAGCCCTAACCCTAGGCCTAACTCTAACATTAACATTTGCCCTAATCCCAGACTTAACTTAGCCCGATCCCTAACACTAAACATAACCCTAGCCCTAAGACTAACTATAACTCTTACCTTAGACCTATAGGGTAGTACTAAACTTTTCCTTACCATTACCCTAAACCTAGACCTAATTTAGCCCTAACCCTAGCCCTAGCCCTAAAACAAAACTGAGTTATAGCCCTAATCTTAACCCTTAACCTAAACCAAACCCTAACCTTATACCTAGCCCTAACCCTATCCATAACCCTATCCCTAATTCTAGTCCTAACCTGAAAACTAACCCTCACCCTGAATCTGAGCCTAACACTAATCCTAGCTCTAAAATCATTGTAACTTTAAATCTAACCCTAACACTAGACCTAGCCTTAACCCTAACTTCATAACTAGCACTAGTCATAACCTTACTTTGTGCCTTAGCCATTGTCTCAACCCTAGCCCTAAGCTAACCCAAAACCTAGCCTTAATCAGAGTCCTTATCCTAGCTTTAACCCTTAACTTAAACTTAACACTAACCCAAACAAAATCCCTAATTCTACACATAACCCTAGCCCTAAACTTAGGTCTAACTCTATCCAATACCTTAATGATAACCCTAACCCTTGTACTAACCATAGGCTTAACCCTAACCTTACCCATTACACTAAACCACAACTAAACCTTAAACTTAACCCTGTCATTACCCTAACCCTAAATCTAATGCTAATTTGAGCCCTAAACTTAAACCGTAACCTAACCCAAACCCTAACCTTGATTCTGACCCTAATAATATCCTTAGCTTTAAAACTGACCATTACACTAAACCTAAACCTTACACTGGGCCAAGCCATAAACCTAACAATAAATGTATCCCTAATTGTAACCCTACACCTGACATTAGACCTAGAATTAATACTAGCCCTTAACCTAATACAAACACTAGCCCTCAATCTAGCCCTAAACCCTAGCCTTTATCATAACCTTAACTCTAACCCTGGCCCTAACCCTAATACTAACCCTCGCCAAGCCCTCAATCTTGCTATAACCCATTACTTTAAACTAAATGTAACCTTAACTCTAACCCTAAACCTAGGCCTAAACCTAACACGAATCCTAGCCCTAATTTAGCCCTATCCCTAACTATAACCCTAAACCTAGCCATAAGACGAACTCTCTCACACTAGCCCTATCACTAGTTCTAACCCTATTCCTTACCATAAACATAACCCTAGCCCTAACCATTGTCCTAACCCTTGCCCTATCCTTAGCCCTAGCACTAACCATAGATCAACACCTATCTCTAAATATAACCCTAAACTGAAGCCTAAGCCTAACCCATACACTAGCCCTAAGCCTAAAACTAATCCTAAAACTAGCCCTAACCCTGGCCATAGCCTAAAACAAAACTGAGCCCTACCTCTAACACTAATCCATAAACTAAACGAAACCCTAACCATACACCTCCCCCTAACCCTAGACCTAATTAGAGTTTTAAGCCAAACCCTAAAACTAGCTCTGAACCTCACTCTGTCACTAATATTAACCCCAGCTCTAAACATCACCCTGACCTTAAACCTAACACTAACACTCAACCTACCCTAACCTTAATCCTAAAATTAGCCCCAAATGTAACTCTAGTACTTACATTAGCCATAACCTTAACCATAGCACTAAATTAACATGAATCCTAGCCATAATCTGAGCCCTATCCTGAGCTTTAAACCTAAACCAAGCCCTAATCATAACCCCAGCCCTAATCATAACCATAACCCTAGTCCCAACCCTAGTTTAACCCTATCCATTACCATAAACATAACCCTAACCCTAATGCTAACCCTAGGTCTGAACCTAAAGCTATCTCTACTCTTATTTTTATCCATAACCCTAAACCTAACCTGGGCCCAAACACTAACCCTATCATTACTCTAACCCTAACCCTAACGCTAATTCAATCCCTAACTTTAGACCTTAACCTATTCCAAACCTTAACCCAGACCTTGTCCATGAAAATACCCCTAGCCCTAATCCTGACCCTACCCCTAAATCTAACCCTTACACTAGACGTAGCCATAATCCTAAACAAAAAATTATCTTTAAACATAATTCGAGACCTGAAATTAGCCATACCCCAAAACCTAGCCCTAACCCTAAAACAAACATTAGCCCTCATCCCAGCACTAAACCTAGCCTTAATTATAACCATAACCGTAACACAAGCTCCAACCTAATTCTTAATATCACCCTACCTCTAAACCTAGCTATAGCATTCTCTCTTTACTTAAACTTCATACTAACTCAGACACTACTCTATATTTAAGCTGAACAGTAACCATAGACCTAATTCTAGCCCTAATTTATCCATTTCCCTAATCCAAGCCCTAAGACTAACTCTAACTCAAAGTAGCTCTATCCCTAGTTCTAAACCTATTACATACTATAATTTGACCCTAGCCCTAACTCTTGCCCTATCCTCAGTCCTAACCCTAAACCTACATATAAGCCTAAATCTAAATCTAACCCTGAATCTAAGCTTAAGCCTAACACTAACACTAGCCCTAACCCTAACGCTAATCATAAAATTAGCACTAACCCTAACCCTAGCAGTAATACAAAACCAAGCAATGGCCCTAACCCTAAACATTAACTTAAGAGACAGTAACCCTACATCTAGACCTAACCCTAGTCCTAAATTCGATTCCTAACCCTAATCTTAAAAGTAACCCTGACACAGACTCGTATCCTAATGCTTACAGTAACTCTAGACCCCATCCTGACATTAAACAAAAGCCTAACAATAACCCTATCGCTAATTCGAGTCCTAACCCTAACCCTGACCATGACTCATATCCTAACACTAACCCTAGCTCTAAATATCACCCTAACCTTAAACCTAACCCTAACACTAGACCTACCCCTACCCCTAACCCTAAAAATAACCCTAATTGTAACCCTAGTTCTAACATTAGCCAATGCCCTAACCCTAGCCCTAACCCTACAACAAATCAAGCCATAATCCAAGCTCTAAACCTAGCTTTAACCCTAACCCTAACTCTAACCCTAACCCTAGCTCTAACCTTATCACTTTCCCAAAGCAAAACCCTAACCTTTATGGTAACCCTAGACCTATCCCTAATCCTTAGGCTAACCAAAATATTAAGCCCATTAATAGTTCTAAATCTAGCCCTCATTTTACCTCTAATCCTATCCCAAACTCTAATGCTAACCCTGACCATTATTCTGACCCTAACATTAAACTTAGGTCTAAACCTGACCCTAACCTTAGACCAAACTCTAACACTGGCACTACCGATAAACTTATTCCTAAACCTAACTCTACCACTAGCCTTAGACCTAAATCTATTCTAAATCTAGCCTTAGCCCTAGACCTAAACAAAAACCTAGTCCTAGCCCTAACAATAACCCTTACCCTAACCCAAACACTACCCCTACCTCTAGACCTAAACCTAGTCCTAATTCTGGCTGTAACCCTAACTCTAACTCTAACTCTAACCTGAACACTGACCATCCTTTAAAATTAACCCTACCTCTAAACCTGATCCTAACCGAAAATATAAACTTAACATTCGACCTAGCCATAACTTTAACCCTAAAACTAGCCCTACTCATATCCCTAGTTCTTACATTACCCACAGCCCTAACCCTAGGCCTTAACCCAACACAAAACCTAGAGCTAAACCTAGGCCTTAACCTAGCCCTAAGCATAAACCTAATCCTAACCCTAGCCCTAGTCCTAACTTAACCCTAGGCTTAGTCCCAACCCTAGCTCAAAGCCTAACACTTACCATAAATATAAACCCAGAAATATCCATAAATCTAACCCTAATCCTAGCCCTAATCCTAACCTTAACCCTAGCCCTAACCCTGACTCTAAATCTTCAAAATACACTAAACCTAACCCTAAACCTACTGGTAACCCTAGCCTTAACCCTAACCATAACCCTAACCCTAACCAGAAAACTAAACCTAGACCTAACCCTAACCCTAACACTCGCTATAACCCTAACCCTAGCTCAAAACCTAACCCTTACTATAAACCTAAACATAACCATAACCCTAACCTTAACCCTAGACTTAAATCTAACCCTAGCCCTAACCCTAAACCTAAATCTAACCATATCCATTACACTAAACCTAACCCTAACCCTAATGATAACCCTAGCCCTAACCCTAACTCTAACCCTAAAATTACCGTAATTCTATTTCAAAGCTGAAGCATTCAGAAACATATTTATCCGAAAGTACTGTTTGAGACAACAGGGAAATATACATGTACTGAACTACCTCCCCAAATTATTTTGTCAGATTTCTTTGATACTGCTCAAGATTTATCTGTTAGCTTGCCCCACTAGGCGCAATTAATTTGGGACTTCTATGATAAAACGTTCTCTAAACAGATTAGGGTTTGTTTTAGGTTTAGAATAAGGGCTAGGTTTAAACCTAGTGTTAGGTTTAGAGTCATGTATCTTTGATAATGGGCAGGATTCATATTTTACCTAGCCTCACAATGTTCTCTGATTTGGGCTTTCTTGGTTCAATGGTTTGCTGTCAGGAACAGTTTGTATTTTAAGGTTTCACTTAATTTTGAACTATTTTGTTGAAGAGCAATGGAGCATGAAATCAAACAGGGTTGGTGCCAGCTGCTTGAAACTGCACACAATCTATTCTCTGTGGGCAATCTCTGGTTTGTTCCTTGTTGCTCTCAGGTGAAACATGCAAAGCAACTTTATTTCAGAGCACTTTTGGAGAAATAAAGGCAATGTGCATATACTGAAACACTTCCCCCAATAATTTGCTCAGATTTCTTTGATATTGTGAAGGATTCATCAGTTAGCTTGCCCCACTAGGCTCCATTAGTTTGGGACTTCTATGATCAAAGGTTCTCTAAACAGGCTAGGGTGAGCTGTAGGGTTAGGATTAAGGATAGATCTAGTGTTAGGTTTACAGTACTTTTGTTCTAAAATCTTTGATACTAGGCAGGATTTATCTTTTACTTAGCCTTACTATCTTATCCTGGTTTGGGCCTTCTAGTTTCACTGGTTTGCTGTCAGTATTTCAGGTTTTTTTTTTTTTTTTTTTTTTTTTTAAGGTTTCACTTCATTTTGAACTATATTTTTAAGTGGAAATGGAGCTGGAAATCAAACAAGGTTTTTGCTAGTTGCTTGAAACTTCACACTCTCAATCAGTTCTCTGTGAGGACACTCTGGTTTTATCCTTGTGAAAGTATCCCAAAGGTGAGGCATGCAAAAATAACACTATGCGAGGGCATTTTAGGTGACGACAGGAAAACATGCATATACTGAACTACTTCCCCCAATCATTTGGTCAGATTTCTTTCTTACTGGGCAGGGTTCATCTGTTAGCTTGCCCCACTAGGCTCCTTATCTTTGAGACTTCTATGATCAAAGGTACTTTAAACAGGTTAGGTTACAGTTAGGTCTAGTGTTAGGGTTAGAGTTTGTCTTGTTCAAATTTCTTTGATACTGGGCAGGATACATTTTTACCTAGCCACCTTACTATGTTCCCCAGATTTTGGCCTTCTCAGTTCAATTCTTTGCTGACAGGAACAATTTGTATTTTATGGATTCACTTCATTTTGATCTACATGGGTAAATGGACATGGAGCTGGAAATCAAACAAGGTTGGTGCTAACTGCTTAAAACTTCACACACTCAATCAGTTCTCTGTGGGCACTCTCTGGTTTGTTCCTTGTGTAATGAATAATAAGCTGAAGCGTGCAATACGAATTTATCTGAGAACACTTTAGGAGAAAACAGGGAAATATGCTTGTACAGAAATAGCTAACCCAATTATTTTGTCAGATTTCTTTGAAACTGCCCATGATTCATCTGTAAGCTTGCCCCAATAGACTCGCCAATTTCGAAACTTCTATGATCAGGCTTTGATGAGGTCTATGGTTAATGTTCATTTTAAGCATAGAATTAGGTTTAGATTTAGGATTTAGTTTAGGGTAAGGGATGGTGTTACTCTAGTTTTCGAGGTAGGGTGATGTTTAGAATAAGGGTTAGGATTAGGGTTATGATTTAGGCTAGGTTTAGGGCTAGGATCAGGGCTAGGGTTTGTTTTAGGGTTAGGGCTAGGATTAGGAGTATGGCTAATTTGAAGTCTAGGATTACATTTAAAGATAGTTTTAGGGTTAGGATTATGTGTACGTCTAGTGAAGGTTTAGGTTTAGGGTTAGGGTCAGGTTTAGGGCTAGGGGTATTATTAAGGTGAAGGTCTAGGTTAGGGATTAGAATAGGTTCAGGCTTAAAGTTAGGGATTCAATTAGCATTAGGCAGGGTTAGGGTAATGATAGGTTTTTATTTATGTTTCACGTTAGGTTTACGGTTATTGATAGTGTTAGGTTTAGCGATAGTGTTTGTGTTAGGCCTAGGGTTAGCATTAGGGTAAGGGTAATGGTTAGGAAAATGGATAGGGTTAGAGCTAAGTTTATGGCTAGGGTTATGGTTAGGAATAGGTCTTGAGTTAGGGTTAGGGTTAGGGTTAGAACTAGGGTTAGTGTTAGGGTTATGTTTATCATAAGGGTTAGGTTTTGACCTAGGTTTAGGGCTAGAGCGAGGGTTAGGTTTAGAGTTAGGTCTAGGGATAACATTAGAGTATGGTTAGGGTTAGGGTTAGAGTAATGGATATGGTTAGATGTAGGCACAGGGTTACAGTTAGTGTTAGATTGAGGTTTAGGTTTAGGTTTAGGGCTATGGTTATGTTTAGGTTTATGGTAAGGGTTAGGGTTTGAGCTAGAGTTAGGTCTATGATGTGTGTGAGGTTTAGGGTTAGGTCTAGTGTTAGTTTTCTGGTTAGGTTTAGGGTTAGGGTTAGGCCTAGGGTTATCAATAGGTTTAGGATTAGTTTTAGGGTAATGGGTAGGTTTAGGGCTAGGTTTAGGGCTAGAGTTGAGTTTAGGATTAGGGCTAGTGTTAGGGGTATATGTAGGGATAGGTGTAGGTTTATGTTTAAGATAAGAGTTAGGCTTTGATCTATGGTTAGGCCTAATCAATTGTTAAGTTAGGGTTAGGGTTATGCTTAGGCCAAGGATTAGCTCTAGGTTTTGTGTTAAGTTTAGGCCTAGGGTTACGGCTGTGGGAAATATAAGAGCTGGGTTATGATTAGGGCTAGTTTTAGGGTTAGGATTGTGGCTAGTTCTAGTGTTAGGTTGAGATTTTTGTTTGTGTCAGGTTTAGAGGTAGGTTTACTCTTAAAGGCAGGTTCAGTGTTTGGGTTAGAGTTAGAATTAGGTTTACAGCCAGAAATAGAACTAGGTTTAAGTCTAGGGGTAGGGTTAATATTTGTGTTAGGTTAAGGGTTACTTTAAGGGCTAGGGATAGGTTTTGTTTAGGTCTAGGGCTAGATTTAAGGCTTGATTTAATATTTGGTTTATGTCTAGGGTTAGTGTTAGGGTTTGGTGTAGGGTTAGGGCCATGTTTAGAACTAAAATTACTGTTAGGGTGAAAAAATGGTCAGGGTTAACATTAGGGTTTGGAGTAGGGTTAGAGATGGAGTGAGGGTAGGAATATGACTATTAATAGAGTTAGGGTTTTGGTTAGCTTAAGGATTATGGATAGGTCTAGGGTTACCATTAGGGTTAGGGTTTCACTTTGGGTAAGGGATAGGCTAAGAACAAGGGTTAGCCCTAGTGTTAGGGTTAGGGTTAAATCTAGGTTTAGGGCTCAGATTAGGGCTAATTTGGGGGCTAGGGTTAGGGCTAATGTTATGGCAATGAATAATATAAGGACTAGGGTTACAATTAGGATTAGGGGTAGGTGTAGGTCTAGTGTTAGGATTAGGTTTAATGTTAGGGTGATATTTATAGCTAGGTTAGTATTAGGATATGATTCAGAGACAGTGTTAGTTTTAGGTCTCAAATAAGGGCTAGGATTACTCTTAGGGTTCCATTTAAGTTTAGGGTGTTCTTTAGAGCTAGGGTGAATTTTAGGGTATGAATCAGCATCAAGGTTAGTTTTATGTTTAGGGTTATGACTTAATTTAAGGCTAGGGTTACTGTTAGGGTTTTGGTTTAAGTATAGGATGGTGTTTAGATCTAGGGTGAGTGTTAGGATATGATTCAGGGTCAGGGTTAGATTAAGATTATTGTAAGGACTCGAATTAAGGCTTGGGTTTGATCTAGGTGTAGTGTTAGGGTTTGGATTGTGTTAAGGTTTAAGGTTAGGAATATTGCTCAGTTTTGGTGGAAACAACATCTTTTTCATAATTATATTTTTATTGTTGCTGAGGGTCAAACCCATCACCCCACACATGCCAGGTGAATGCGCTACCACTTGAGTCATATCCTCAGCTCTATTGCTCAGTTTTGTTTTAGTCCTAGGTTATATGATTAGCGGTGTGGTCAGGGCTAGTGTTTGTGTTAGGCTTAGGCTGAGGGTTATGTTAAGACTTGGAGTTAGGGTTAGATCTAGGGTTAGGGTTATGGTAAATGATAAAGATAGAACTAGGGATAAGGCTAGGGCGAGAGTTAGAGTTAGACTTATGGCTAGGGTTATGGTTAGTTTTAGGGATACAGCTAAATCAGGGCAAGGTTTAGAACTAGGGTTAGTGTTCAGCTTACTCCTAGCACTAGGACTCGGTTTAGGGTTTAGGGTAACGGATGTATTATAGCTAGGTTTAGAGGTAGAGTGAGGGTTATTATTAGGATTATGGCTAGGTTTAGGGTTATAGTTTAGATTAAGGCTAGGTTTTAGGGCTAGGATGAGGGCTAGGGTTTGTCTAGGTTTTGTAGGATTAGGTCTAGAATTAGGGCTAGGGATAATGTCAGGTCTAGTGTTACATTTATTAGTAGATTTGTAATTAGGTCTATGTCTTAGTCTACTGTAAGTGTTAAGTTTAAGGTAAGGGTCAGTTTTAGATCTAGGGGTATTTTTAGGTTCAGGGTCAGGGTTATGGTTTGTATTAGGTTAAGATTTAGGGATAAGGCTCAAATGAGCATTAGGGTTAGAGTTAGGTTTAGGGTAATGATTATGGTTAGTTTTAGGGTTCAGGGTAGGTTTAGGGTAATGGAGAGATTTAGGGTTTGCGATAGGGTTAGGGTTCGGCCTAGGGTTAGCATTAGGATTAGGGTTATCATAAGGGTAATTTATAGGGTTAGGGTTAGAGTTAGGGTTAGGGTTAGAACTAGTGTTAGGCTTATTATTAGGGATAAGGTTAGGGTTAGGTTTAGGCCAAAGGTTAGGCTTTGAGCTATGCTTAGGTCTAAGGTGAGGATTAGGCTTAGGGTTAGGGCTAGGTTTAGGGTTAGGGTTATGCTTAGGGTAGGTTTAGGCCTTGGATTAGGGCTAGGTTTTGTGTTAGGTTTAGGTCTAGCTTTAGTGCTATGGGTAATGTAAGATCTAGGGTTCTAATTAGAGATATTTTTAGGGTTAGGGTTATGGCTAGGTCTAGTGTTAGGTTTATAGTCAGTTTTAGAGCTAGGTTTAGTGTTAGTGTCAGGGTCAGTGTTCTGATTAGAGTTAGGGTGAAAACCAGAATCAGGAGTAGCGTTAGGTCTAGAGGTAGTGTTATTGTTTGGTGTAATTTAAGTGTTATTTTTAGGGCTAGGACTAAGCTTTTGTTTAGGTCTAGGGCTAGAGTTATCAGTAGATTTAGGATTAGGTTTATGTATGGGGATAGTGATAGGGTTAGGTTTAGGTAAAATTTACTGGTAGGGCTAGTTTCAGGGTTTAGTTTAGAGTTAGGGTCAGGTTTAGACCTATAATTAGTGTCATGGTCAGAATAAGGATGAAGATTAGGGTTAGGTTTTGGGTTAGATTTAGAGATAGAATGAGGGCTAGGGTTTGGACTAGTAATAGGGTTAGTGTTTGATTTAGGCTAAGGATTACTATTAGGACTAGGGATAGCATTATGGATAGGGTTTGGCTTAGGATAAGGGATAGGGTTACAGCTAGGCTTAGAGCTAGGATTAGGGTTAAGTTGAAGTCTAGGGCTAGGTTTAGGGTTAAATCTAGTTTTAGGGATCAGATTAGGGCTATTTTTGGTTTTAGGTTAGGGCTAGGGTTAGGACTATAGCTAATGTAAGAACTAGGGTTATTATTAGGGTTAGTTTTAGGGTTAGATTTTGGGCTACGAATGGTGTTAGCATTTTCTTTATGGTTAAGTGGATATATAGAGCTAAGATTAGTGTTTGGATATGAGTCATTGTAAGGGTTAGTTTTAGTTCTATGACACAAATTTGAGCTAGGGTTATGGCTAGTTGTATGTTAGGGTTTGGTTTAGGTTAGGTTTAGGTTTAGGGTAATGGCTTGGTTTTGTTTTAGGGCTAGGGCTAGGGTTAGTGTTAGTTTTATGAATAGCGATAGTGTTCAGCTAGTGGTAGGGTGAGGTTTAGGCTTAAGGTTAGGGTTAGATTTAGAATTATGGTTTGATTTAAGGTTAGGGCTAAGGTTAGGGCTAGTGTTAGGGTTACGGTAATGGACAGGTTTAGAAATAAAGATAGGGCTAGGTTGAGAGTTAGAGGTATTCTTAGGGCTAGAGTTAGAAATTTGCTTAGGGTTCAGGCTAAATTAGGGCTAGATTAGGCACTAGGTTTAGGTTTAGGTTTAGACATATGGTTAGGGCTAGAATTATGGTTAATGTTAATGTTAGGGTTATGGTGAGTTTTAAGGGAAAGGGTGAGGTTATGGCTAGGTTCAGGGCTAGGGAGAGGGTTAAAATTAGGTATAGGAAAAGGGTGAGTGTTCAGGTTAGGATTAAGGCTAAGATTAGGGCTAGGATGAGGGCTAGGGTTTATGTTAGGGTTAGAGCTAGGATTAGGGCTAGGGCTAATGTCAGGTCTAAGGTTATGTTTACGAACAGTGTTAACTTTAGGATTATTGATAGGTCTAGAGGAAAGTTAGGTTTAGAGTAAAGGTCAGGTTTAGAGCTAGGTGTATTATTAAGGTCAGAGTCCGGTTTAGGGTTTGGTTTAGGATAAGGTTTAGGGTTATGCCTCAAATTAGCATTAGGTTTAGGGTTCTAACCTAAACTTACCCTTAACTCTAACCTGACATCTAAATGAATTACCTAAACCCTAATGATAACCATAGCCCTAACCCTAACACTAACCCTAACACTAACCATGACCATAACCCTAGCACTAACCTTACCCTAGCACTAACCCTAGATCTAACCCTGAACCATTTCTGAAACCTAATCCTAACTCTAAACCTCACCCTAACCCTGACCCTAATCCTAACTCAAGCCCTAATCCTAACCGTAACCCTAGCCCTAACCTTAGGTCTAACCCTATAAGTTACCCTAATGATACCATAACGCTATTGCTAACTATAGGCCTAACCCTAAAACTATCACAAACCAAAACCTATTACTCTAAACCTAAACTGAACCCTAATCCTAACCATATCCATTAACCTAACCCTAACTCTAACATTAATGCTAATTTGAGCCCTAAACCTAAACCTTAATGTAACCCAAACCCAAAGCAAGACCGTGACCCTAATAATACGCCTAGCTCTAAACCTGACCTTTTCTCTAAATGCAACACTTAAAGTTGACCTAGCCATAAACCTAACCCTAAGACTCTCCCTAACTGTAAACCTAGACCTGACATTAGCCATAACCCTAATTCTTGCACTAAATCTAACAAAAAACCTATCCCTAATCCTAGTGTGAAACCAAGCCTTAATCAAAACCCAAACCAAAATCCTAGCTCGAACCCTAAAGCTAATCATAAAACTAGCCCTAACCTTAACCATAACACTAAAACAAAACTGAGCAACAGGCATAACACTAAACCTTAACTTAAACCAAACACTAGCACTACACCTAGAACTAACCCTAGCCCTAACTCAAGTCCTAATCCTAACCTTAAAAATAACCCGGATCCTGACTCATATCCTAACACTCATCCTATCTCTAAACAGCACTCTAAACTTAAACCAAACCCTAACAGTAACCCTAGCCCTAAATTCGAGCCCTAACCCTAACCGTAAAACTAACCCTGACCTGACACATATCCTAACACTATCTCTAGCTATAAATTACAATCTAACTTTAAACCTAACCGTAACACTGACCTACCCCTAACCTAACCCTAAAACTAACCCTAATTGTAACCCTAGTTCTTATATTTGTCATTGCCCTAACCCTAGCCTTAAAACTCACACAAAAACTAGCCCTAATCTAAGCCCTAAAACTAGCTTTAACCCTAACCATAACCCTAACCCTAGCCCTAAACTTATGTCTAACCCTATCCATTACCCTAAGCAAAACCCTAACCTTAATGGTAACCCTAGACCTATTCCTAATTCTTGGCTAAACAAATGTTAACCCTATAAATAGTCCTAACCATAGATCTAATTCTAGCTCTAACCCTTACCAAAACACTAAACCTAACCCTGACCATTATTCTGACCATCACATAAACCAGAGGTCTAAAACTGACCATAACCCTAAACCAAACACTAACACTAGCCCTACTGGTAACCTTATACCTAATCCAAACCTTACCATTATCCCTAGATCTAAACCTAATTCAAAATTTAGCCTTATCTTTAGCTCTAGACCTAAAGAAAAACCTAGCCTTAGCCCTCACAATAACCATTAACCTAACCCAAACACAACCTCTACTTCTAGACCTAAACCTAGTCCTAATTCTGGCCATAACCCTAACCCAAACACTGTCCTTTTCTGTAACAAAAATCCAAGCTCTAAGTTTTATACTAACCCAAAATCTAGCCATAACCCTAACTCTAGGTCTAACATTACATATAACCCTAATGTTAGCCCCTAACCTCACACAAAACCTAGCTCTAAGCATAACCCTAACCCTAACCCTAGACCTAACCCTAACCCTAACCCTTACCTTAACCCTAACCCTAGCTCAAACACTAATCCTTTCCAAAATATTAATCTAGACCTAACCCCAACCCTAATCCTAGTCCTAATTCTAACCATAACCAAGGCCAAACACTAGTTCTAACTCTATCCATTACCCTAGACAAAACCCTAACCCTAATGACAAACCTAGCTCTAAACATAACCCAACCCTAAAACCAGATGTCATACTAACCCTAACCATTGCCCTAGCCCTAAACATAGCTCAAACCCTAACACTTACCCTAAACCTAACATTAACACTAACCCTAAGCTTAACCCTAACCCTAACCCTAGCCGTATCCTAACCATAACCCTAGCCCTAAACCTATCTATTACCCTAAACATAAGCCTAATCCAAATGCTAACCCTAGGCCTAACTCTAAACCTATCTCTAACACTAATGCTATCTATTTCCTAAAACTAACCTGAACACTAAACCTAACCTTATTAATTACTCTAACCCAATCCCTAAACCTAATGCTAAATCAAGCACTAAACATAATCCATAACCTAAACCAAACCCAAACCAGACACATACCCTAACAATACACCTAGCTTTAAACCGGACCCTTTCCCGAAACCTAACCCTTACAATGGACCTAGCCATAAACCTAACCTTAACACTATCCCTAAGTGGAACTCTAACTGACATTATCCATAGGCCTAATTCTCCCCCTAAATTTAACACAAAACCAAGCCCTCATCCTAGCCCTAAACCTAGCCTTAATCCTAACCTGAACCTAACCCTAGCCCAATCCCTAATTTCAACCCGCACCTTAGTTCTGAACGTAGGTATAACCACATCATTTCCCCTAACACTAACCCTAACCCTAATCCAACACTAACACTAATGCTAACCCTAACCCTAACCCTAACCCTAGCTCTAATCCTAGCCCTAATTTAGTGCTAATCGTAACCCTAACTCTAACCCTACCCCTAAGACTAACTCTAACCATTGTTCTAGACCTACTTCTAGTACTAACACTGTTACCATAACCCTAACACTATCCTTAAACTAACCCCTAAACCTAGCCCAAGTCCTAACCCTAGATCTAACCATAAATCTAAATATAACCCTAACCCTAAGCCTGAACCTCACCCTACCACTAGCCCTAACACTATTGCTAATCCTAAAACTAATTCTAAACCTAGCTGTAGCTCTAAAACAAAACTGAGCCTTAGCCCTAACCCTAACACTTACCTAACTGTAATCTCAGACCTGACATTAGACCTAGCCCTAATTCTTGCCCTAACCCTTGCTGCAGTCTGGCTGGGCACAAAATCATGAGCCACTCAAGCAGGAACAAACTTTATTTCTGAACTCCACCAGCACACTCCACATACGCTCTGGGGAAAAATGCTGAACCACGCCACGTGGCTCCTCTTGGGACCCACTACTCCAACAGGCAAATCCCTCCTCTGGAAATCCCTCCTACCGTACTTCCCCAACCAATGGAAACTCTCCGGGAGTCCCGCTAGAGCTCCAAAGTAGCAGGCCGAGGCATACATCAGGGGTCTAATATCCAATTGAATGCAGATCTTAATATAATCATATCATCTCAATGGCTTGCTGGCATCACCTTTCAACCAAAAATGCCATGTGTCATTCCTATTTGGCTATGGTTCTCAGCATCTCCCCCCTTTTGTTTAATTAAGCAACAAGCAATGTGGCTTAGGGACCGTGCCAGTTAGGTTGTCCAATACAACATATGGTCCTTACCCGTCATTGGATGGGCTGAACTCTAGGCGTCAGCCTCCTGTCTTAGGTTGGTACCACTGCAATTGGATCATACCCGTCACTGACTACCGTTCCAGCATACAGCCATACTTGTGGATAGGCCTATGCACCAGTTGGGGGGGTGAGGTTCTTTGCCTCACCTCTGTTGGCCCCCAATTTTGGCCTTTGTAACATTGGGGGGGTGAGGTTCTTTGCCTCCCCTCTGTTGGCCCCCAAATTTTAAACCATCACTAGCAGAAGGGAGGAGGATACAGAAATGCCACAACACCAATCCAAATGACGACTCCTTTGGAAAAATTGTACCACCGGTGACACCATCAGCAAAGATACGCCAGCACTACCACAATTCGCTGTAACAACAGATAGTTCACAATGTATACAAGTGATAAGTTCACAATGTATACAAGTGATACATACTCCAGGCAAGTTCTGCAAGCAGTTCAAAGTGGAGGAATCTATCAATATGTCCATTTCCTCCCAAAGTAAATTGACTCCTTGATTGAGCATTACTTGTTGAGTCATTATTCATTGATGCATCAGTTTATATACTGTACTGTGATAGCTATCTAAGAAGCTGTAGTTTGGTTTCATCTTTCTCTTCACCGGCACTTGGATGAAGATAGGAATTCTGGCAATGGTGCTAAAAAAAAATTATGTAAAATTCCAACAGGTACTAAGAAAACAATTTTCTGATCAATTTATATTATCCTGAACAGAATTACTAAATAAAATTAAAAGGAAAGGTGAAAGTAAACAAATAGATCTGTTAATATTCTTATTTGTTCACATATTAAAACAATCCTCAACAGCTGTATACCCAATTTAAATTAAACCCTCCCCTTCTGCTTGTAGAGAATTATTTATGGTGTTTGTTTAAAAACCACTATGGTCATTATTTAACTTAAACAAAAGGGGGGAAATGTTAGGGTCTGTAAAAAAGTCAAGATGGTGCCTGGCATTTAGCCAGAGGGAGTGGTTTGTGAAGTAACGCCAGCAAGCCATTAAGTGTGGAGATTCCTTATTGGTTGACTGCTGTATCTAGTTTATGTTAATTAAGATAAGCTGTGTGGAATGTATATATACCCATCCTGTCCTACAATAAACGGCTCCCACTCTGCTGCATCAATCTACACAAGTTGCTCATCCCCGCCTGGTTATTTTGCTGCAGCCAGACTGCGGCAACCCTTACACAAAACATAACCCTACACCTACCCATAACGCTAGCCTTATTTCTAGAGTTATCCCTAACCCTAAAACTAACACTGAACTTGACTCTGACCCTAACACTAACCCTATTTCAAATCATCACTCTAATCATAACCTAACCCTAACACTAGACCTAAGCCTAACCCTAACCCTAAAATTAGCCCTAATTTTAACCTTAGTTCTTATAAAAGCCATAGCCCTACCCTAACCCTAACCTAATCTAAAACCTAGCCCTAACCCTAAATCTAACACTAGCTTTAACCCTAACCTAACTCTAAACCTAATCCTAAAACTAGCCCTAACTCTAGCTCTAATACTATCTATTACCTTAAACCTAACCCTAACCCTAATACTAGTCCTAGGATAACCGTAACTCTATCCATAACCCTAACCCTATTCATTACCATAAACCTAAATTGAACCCTAAACCTAACCATATCCATTATCATAACCCTCAACACAATCCTAACCCAATTTGAGCCCTAACCCTAAACCTTAATCTAAACAAACCCTAACCATTACCCTGACCCTAATTATACCCCTATCTCCAAAAGTGAACCTAACCCTTACATTATACATAGCCATAAAAATAACCCTGAAACTATTCCTAACCATAACCCTAGACCTAAAATTAGCCCTAGGCCTTACGTTAGCCCTTATGCTAAAAAAATAAATAAATAAAGCCCTCATCCTGTCCCTAAACCTAGCCTTTTTCTGAACCCTAACCCTGTCACTAGGCCTAACCCTAAAGTGAAACTTCACCCTAGACCTTAACCTAGGTATAATATTATAATGTACCCAAACCCTAATTCTAAACCTAGCTCTAAACCAAGGCCTAGCACTAATACTAAACCTAGCTCAAATTCTAGACCTAATTTAGCCCTAACCCTAAATCTAATCATACCCCTAACCCTAAGACTAACTCTAAATCTTGCCCTGCCCTAGGCCTAGTTTTAAAATTACCCCTTACCATGACCCAAAGCCTAGCCCTAACCCTAGTCCCAAACTTAGCCCTAGCCATAAACCTATATCTAACCCTCACTCTAAATCAAACCCTAACCTAAAACCTAAACCTCACCCTAACACTAGCCCTAATCCTAATGCTAATTTGGAAACTATCCCTCACCATAGCCACAGCATTCAAGCAAAACTGAGCTACAGCTCTAATCCTAAACCTTAACCTAAACCAAACCCTAACACTATGCCTAGCCCTTACCCTAGCCCTAATTTGAGTCCTAAACCTAACCGTACAACTAAGAATGACCCTGACTCTGATCCTAAAACTAACCTTAGATCTAAACATTAACCTAACCCTAAACCTAACCCGAACACTAAACCTGGCCCTAACGCTAATCCTAAAACTAGCCCTAATCATAATACCAGGCCTTACATTAGCAATAGTCCTAAACCTATCACCAAACTTAGCCTTAATCTGAACTCTAACGCTAGCTTTAACTCAAGATTTTTCTCACAAGTTTTTTTTTTTTTTTTTTTTTTTTTTTTTTTTTTTTTTTTTTTTTGTGGGGGGTGGGTGGGTGTAGCAATCAATGCAGAACATCAAATGTACAGGTACCTGGTTTCCAACTGAGAGACTAGGAGTAGGGAGGCTCCATGTAAAAGCTCAAGCCCTCTCAAACTGGCTACCTCCACCACCCTTAGCACAGAGACTCAAGCTAGGAATAGACAACTCAACCTACTGGAAGAAAACAGAGTTCTGAGAGACTTTTCTATTCTCGCTCTTTTCATCTATTCTCCTCTACCCTTCCCCCTCTGGCCCTCACAATCTCAACATATGTGAAACCAAGAACTTTGCATGAAATTGGACTTTAAGAACTGAATCACCAGAATTGTTTAATATAGAGGAATTGCATAGGCCCACCTCACCCCCTTTTATATTATTTTCATTCTCCCTTTCTTTCTTTCTTGTTTTTTTCTTCTTTTTTCTTCCTCTCTCTATCCCACTTTCAACTTCCCAAATTTTAGTCTTTATACATAGGGTAATTTTATGAATACTGATAATAAATTTGAATTTATACATTCTTCTATAAAATACCCTTGTCTATTCATTACAGTTCTCCTCCAATTTACTAAGATAGATTATTCTCATACCCTCACTCCTTTCCACCTTAACATAGCATATTACCCCTTGATCATCAGTCCTCTATACACCACCAGAAATGGTATGCCTTTTATGAAAATAATGACTATATTCTAAATAATAATTGAAGCCAACATCTGTAGATATAGAATCTAAATATAAATGTATTTATAATGGTTCAGCTTAGGCTTCGGGTTATGGTTCGATTTAGATTTAGGATTTAATTTATGGTTAGGGCTAGGACTAAGGATAGGGCAAGGGTTAGGACTAGGTTTAGGGTTAGGGTTAGGGTTAGGGTAAGGGATAGGTTTAGAACTAGTGGTAGGCTAGTGTGAGAGTTAGAGTTAGTCGTAGGGCTACGGCTTGGGTTATGTTTAGGGATAGGGTTAAATTCGGGCTAGGTTTAGTATTAGTTTGAGACCTCAGGTTAGGGTTATAGTTAGGGTTATATGTAGGGTAAGGGAGTGGGTTATACCTAAGTTTGGGGGTAGGGCGAGGGTTAGTATTAGGGTTAGGGCTAGGGTTAGGTTTAGGGTTATGATTAAGGCCAGTCTTAGGGCTAGAATGAAGGCTAGTGTTTGTGTTAGGGTTAAGGCTAGTATTAGGGCTAAGGCTAATGCCATGACTAGGGTTATAGTTAGGGATAGATTTAGTGTTAGATTTATGGCTTGGTCCAGTGTAAGGGTTAGGTTTAGGGTAAGGGTAAGGTTTAGAGCTAGGGTTATTATTAGTACCAAGTTCAAGTTTAGGGTTTGGTTTATGTTAGAGGTAAGGTTTAGGGCTTGAATTAGCATTTCGATTAGGGTGAGGGTTAATGACAGAGTTAGGTTTAGGGTTTAGATGTGGTTTAGTGTAATGGATAGGGTTAAGGTTAGGCCGAATGTTTTGCATAAGGTTTAGGGTTATGATTAGTGTAATGAATAGGGTTAGACCTAAGATTAGGGCTAGGGATATGTATAGGATTAGGCCTTTTTTTAGGTTAGGTTTAGGTTTAAGTTTAGGGTTAAAGCTAGATTTAGGACTCGGATTAAGGCTAGGCTTTGGGTTAGGTTAGGGCTAGGGTTAAGACTACGTGTAATGTACGAAGTAGGGCTATGATTAGCACTAGTTATAGGGTTAGTGTTAGGGCTAGGTCTAGTGTTAGGGTTAGGTTTATGGTTATGACAATATTTAGAGCTAGATTTAATGTTAGGTTCAGAGTCAGTGTCCATATTACTTTTCAGTTTAGATTTAAGACTGGAATCAGAGATAAGTGTAGGTCTACTTGTAAGTGTAGGGTTTGTTTTAGGTTAAGGGTTAGGATTAGGGCTATGACTCTGTTTTGTTTTAGGGCTAGTGGTATGGTTAGGGCTAGTTTTAGGATTAGTTTTAAGGTTAGGGCTAGTGTTAGTGTGAGGTTTAGGCTTAGGTTTAGTGTTAGATTTAGAGTTAGGTTTAGATCTAGCGTTTAAGCTAGGGTGAAAGATAGGGCTAGGGTTAGGGCTAAGTTTAGGGCTAGGTTTAGGGTGATGGTAAGGGATTGGTATAGAACTCACTATAGGGCTAGGGTGAGAGTTAGAGTTAGTCTTAGGGCAAGGGTTAGTGTTAGGATTAGGCCTAGGATTAGGGCTAGGGTTAATGTTAGGTTTAAGGTTACAGTTAGGTTTAGGGTAAGGGTTGGGATTACAGCTAGTTTTATGGCTAGCATGAGAGTTATAATTAGGGTAAGTGTTAGGTTTATAATTAAGGTAAAGTTTACGTCTAGGATATGGGCTAAGTTTTGTGTTAGGTGTAGGAGTAGGATTAGAGCTAGGGCAAAAGTCAGGTCTAGGGTTACAGTTAGGGATAGTTTAGGGTTAGGTTTATACCTAGGTCTATTTTAATGGTTAGGTTTATGGTTAGGGTCAAGTTTAGAGCTAGGGTATTATTAGAGTTAGGGTCAGGTTTAGGGTTTTTGTTAGGTTAAGGTGTAGTTTTTGAGCTCGAATTAGCATTATTGTTAAGGATAGTGTAATGATAGGTTTAGGGTTCAGGTTAAGTGTAGGGTAATTTATAGGGTTAATTTAAGTATAGTTTTAGGTTTTGGCCTAGGGTTAGCATAAGGGTTAGGGTTATCATTAGAGTAATAGTTAGGTTAGAGCTAGGGTTAGGGCTAGGATTATGCTACAGATTATGTCTAGTCTTAGGCTTAGGCTTAGGGTTAGGGCTATGGTTAGGATTTGGATTAGCTTTAGGATTAAAGCTAGGGTAGACCTTGGATTAGGGCTAGGTTTTGCAGTAGGTTAGGACTACAGCTAATGTAAGAACTTGTTATGATTCAGGCTAGTTTTAGGGTTAATGTTACCGCTAGGTATAGTTTTAGGGTTAGGTTTAGCGTTGGGGTGGTTTTTAGAGCTACGGTTACTGTTAGTGTCAGTGTCAGTTTTCAGGTTAGTGTTATGATTAGAATTAAATCCAGAATTAGGTCTAGGGGAAGAGTTACTGTTTGACTTAGGCTAAGGTTATTGTTAGGGCTATGTCTAGGTTTTTCATTAGGTCTAGTGTTCGAGTTATGGCTAGATTTATGATTGGGTTTAGGTCTAGTGCTAGTGTTAGGGTTAGGTTTAGGCATAAGGTAACCAGACTGGTTACTATTAGGGTTCAGTTTAGGGTTAAGTTCAGGTTTAGATCTACAATTAATTTAATGGTCAGAATAAGGGTCAGCGTTAGGATTAGGATTTGGTTTATGGTTACAGCTAGAATGAGTGCAAGTTTAGGACTAGTAATAGGATTGATGTTTGTGTTAGGTTAAGGATTAGGGTTAGCATTAGGGTTAGGGTTTGGATTAGGGTAAGGGATAGGATTAGAGCTAGTGTTGAGGCTTGGAATAGGGCAAGGGTTAGATTAAAGATAGGTTTAGGGCTCGGATTAGGGCTAGTTTTGTGTTAGGTTTAGGGTTAGGCAAAGGCTAATATAAGAACTAGTGTTACAAATAGGGTGAATTTTGGGATTATGCTTAGGGGTTAAACCTCTAGTGTTAGGATTAGGTTTAAGGTTAGGGTGATATTTAGAGTGAGTGTTAGTGTTAATTTATTAATCAGGGTCAAAGTTAGTTTTAGAGTTAGGGTTAGGATTCCAAATAAGGCTAGGGTTACTGTAAGGGTTTGGCTTAAGGTTAGGGTGGTATTTAGAGCAATAGTGTGAGTTAGGATATGAGTCAGAGTCACGGTTAGTATTCAGGTTAAGGTTTGGACTCAAATTAGGGCTAGGGTTAGGTCTAGGTGTAGTATTAGGATTTGGTTTAAGTTAAGATTTAGTGTTAGGGCTATTACTCGGTTTTGTTTTACTGCTAGGGTTAGGGTTAGGGTTAGTTTCATGAGTAGTGTTAGGGTTAGTGCTAGTATTAATGTTAGGCTTAGGTTTAGGATTAGTGTTTGTGTTAGTGTTAGAGTTGGATCTAGGTAGGACTAGAAATAAGGATTAGGCAAGTGTTATGCCTAGATTTATGGCTATGTTTAGGACTAGGGTTAGGGTTAAGTTAAGGGATATGGTTAGAACTAGGGATAGGGCTAGTGTGAGAGTTAGAGTTTGTCTTAGGTCTTTTGTTAGTGTTAGAATTATGTATAGGGTTAAATTAGGGCTATGATTAGGGCTAGGGTTACTCTTCAGTGTAGGTCTAGTGTTAAGGTTAGTGTTAGGATTAAGATTAGGGTAAGTGATGGTGTTTTAAGTAGGTTCAGTGGGAGGGTGAGTGTTAGAATTAGGTTAAGGCTATGGTTAAGGATAGTGTTATGATTAGGGCTAGGTTTAGGACTAGGATGAGTGCCATAGTTTGTTTTATGTTTAGGGCTAGAATGAGGGCTATGGCTAATATCAGGTCTTGGGTTATGGTTAAAGATAGTTTTAGTGTTAGGTTTTTGGCTACATTTAGTGTAAGTGTTAGTTTTAGGGTTAGGTCAGGTTTAGAGCTAGAACTATTTTTACAGTCAGGCTCTGGATTAGGGTTTGGGATAGGTTAAGTTTAAATTTAGGACTCCAATTCGCATTAGGTTTAGTGTTATGTTAATGATAGGGTGAGGTTTAGAGTTTAAGTTTGGGTGAGGGTAATGGAATGGGTTTGGATTAGGGATAGGTTTAGGTTTAGGACAGGGTTTAGCTTTAGAGTTAGTATTCTGTTTATGGCAATGGATAGGGTTAGAGCTAGGGTTAGGGCTAGGGTTATGTTTATGATTAGGGCTAGGGTTAGTGTTAGGATTAGGTTTAAAACTTGGATAACGGTTCACATTAGGTCTAGGTTTTGTGTTAACTTAGTGCTAGAGTTAGGGTTATGGCTAATGTAAGGACCAGGGTTACGTTTTGGGCTAAATTTGTGGTTAGAGTTAGGGCTATGTCTAGTCTTAGGTTTAGGTTTAGGATTAGGGTTATGTTTACAGCTAGGGTTAGTGTTATGGCCAGAGTCAGGGTCAGGATTAGTTTTAGTGTTTGGATTAAAACTCAAATTAGGGCTAGGGTTAGGGTAATGGTTTGGTTTTGGTTAAGGTTTAGGGTTAGGGCTACCGTTCTGTTTAGTTCTAGGGCTAGGGCTAGGGTTAGGGCTAGGTTTAGGATTAGCATTAAGGTTAGGGCTAGTGTGAAAGTTAAAATTATTGATAGGGCTAAAATTAGATTTAGGGTTTCTGATAGGGTTAAATTAGGGCTAGGATTAGGGCTAGGGTTAGTGTTTCGTTAAGGCCTAGCGATAGGGATAGGGTTAGGTTTAAGTTTAGGATAACGAATGGTGTTATAGCTAGGTTTAGACGTAGGGTGAGAGTTAGAGTTAAGCTTAGGGCTACCGTTGTAGTTAAGATTATGATGAAGGCTAGGTTTAGGACTAGGATGAGGGATAGTGTTCATTTTAGATTCAGGTCTAGGATTAGTGCTAGGGCTAATATCAGGTTAGGGTTAGGATTAGGTTTATGTTTACCATAAAAGTTAGGTTTTGAGCTAGGGTTAGGGCTAGGTTTAGGGTTATGTCTAGGGATTGGATTATGATAGGTTTAGGGTTAGGGCTGTGTTTTGAACTAGATGAGTGTTAGGATATATGTCAGGTAAAGGGTTAATTTTAAGATTATGATTAAGACTTGAATTAGGTCTAGGATTAGATCTAGGTGTAGTGCTAAGTTTTGGATTAAGATAAGGTTTGTGTTAGGCCTGTTGCTCGGTCTTGTTTTAGTGCTATGATTTGGGTTACCACTAGGTTTATGATTAGCTTTAGGGTTAGGGCTAGGGTTACGGTTAGGTTTAGGATTAAGACTAGATTTAAGGCTAGGATTAGGGCTAGGTTTTGTGTTAGGTTTAGGGTAACAATTAGGGCTAGGACTAATGTCAGGTCTAGGTTTATAGTTACTGGTATTTTTAGGATTAAGTTTATGGCAAGGTCAAATTAAAGTGTTACTTTTAGAGAAAGGGTCAAATTAAGATGTGGTGTATTATTAGGGTCAGGGTCAGGCTTTGGTTTTGGGTTAAGTTTTAGTGTTAAGGCTCAAATTAGCATTAAGTTTAGAATTAGGGTTAGGATAATGGATAGTGTTAGGTATAGGGTTAGGTTCGGTTTAAGGTAATGGATATGGTTAGGGTTTGTGATAGGTTTAGGGTTAAGCTTATGGTTAGCATTAAGGATATAGTTATCGTTAGGGTAATTTACAGGTTTAGACCTAGGGTTAGTGCTAGGATAATGGTTAGGATTAGGGATAGAGTTAGTGTTAGGGTCAGGGTTAGGGCGAGGGTTACACTTAGGATTAAGTTTAGGGTACAGTTTAGGGTTTGAGCTAGGAATTTTGCTGTGGCTAAGATTAATTTATGGTTTGGCCTACGGTTATGGTCATGGTTAGTGCAACGGTTAGGGCTAGGGTTATCATTAGGTTTAGGGTAATAGGTTTAGATGTCAGGTTAAAGATAGTTTTAGTTTTATGTTAGCATTAGGTTTAGGTTTAGAATTAGGGTTATCATTTGAGCTATCTTAGGTTTAGGGTAAGTGTTAGGTTAGGTTCACTGTTAGTTCTAGGGTTATATTTACATTTAGGGTTAGGGTAGGTTTAGCTTTTGGTCTAGTGTTATCATTAGGGTTAAGTTTAGTGTTAGAGTAATGGATAGGGTTCAAGCTAGGTTTAGGGCTTGGGTTAAGGTTAGGATTAGGGCTGGGTTTAGGTTTAGGATTTGACCTTGGGTTAGTGTTATGTTTAGATTAAGTGTAAGGGTTAGGGATTGAGATACGTTTATGGCTAGGTTAAGGGATAGGTTTACAGTCTGGGCTAGGGTAGGTTTACAGTTAGGTTAAGGGCTAGGGTAGCATTACTTTTAGGGTTATTGTTAGTATAATGGATGGAATTAGAGCTTGGGTTTGGGCTATGGTTAGAGTTAGGATTAGGGCAAGAATTAGGGTGAGGTTCAGGGTTTGGGCTAGGGTTACTTTATGGTACTGTTTAGTGTTTGAGCTAGGGTTAGGGCTAGAACGAGGGTTAGGGTTAGGGTTAGGGGTATGTTTAGGTTTAGAGTTATGCTTCGGGTTAGGTTTAGGGCTGTAATTCGGGCTGGGTTTTGTGTGAGGTTAAGGGCTACAGTTAGCTATATGGGTAATGTAAGAGCTAGAGTTATGGTTATGGCTATATTTAGAGTTCATCTAGTGTTAGGGTTAGTTTTTGGCATAGAATAAGGTTTAGAGCTAGGGTTTTTGTTAGGGTAAATGTCAGGTTTCAGGTTAGGATTATGTTTAGGGCATGGTCCACAATGAGGACTAGGGTTAGGTCTAGGTTTAGAGTTAGTGTTTGCTTTAAGTTAAGGGTTATTGTTAGGACTAAGGCTAGGGTTATGGCTAAATTTAAGATTAGGTTTAGGTCTAGGGCTAGTGTTACTGTTAGGTTTAGTTTTAGGGTTAATGGTAGGGCTAGTGTTAGTTTTCGGATAAGGAATAGGTTCAGGTTTGAACCTAGTTTTAGTGTTAGGGTCAGAATAAGGGTCAGGGTTAGAGTTAGGGTTTGGGTTAAGTTTAGAGCTAGAATGAGGGTTACGATTAGGACTAGTAATAGAGTTAGGGTTTGGGGTAAGCATAGAATTAGTGTTAGGACTAGGGTAGCAATAGGGTGTGGTTTGACTAAGTGAAAAAAATAGTTAGAAATAAGATTAGTACTAGGGATAGGGTTAGGGTGAGGGCCAGGTTTAGGATTAGGGTTAAAACTAGGGTTAGGCCTTGGATTTGTTAGAGCTAGGTTTTGTGTTAGGTTTAGGACTATGGCTAATTTAAGAACTGGCATTACGATTAGGGCTAGTTTTAGTGTTAGGTTTTGTGCGAGGTCTATTGTGAGGAATAAGTTTAGAGATAGGGTGATGTGTAGAGCTAGGGTTAGTGTTAAGGTCAGAGTCAGGGTTGGTATTAGTTCTAGGATTAGGGTTAGGATTCGAATTAGGGCTACGTTTAGGGCTAGCTGTAGTGTTAGTATTTGCTTTAGGTTAAGGGTTAGGTTCAGTGAAATGGCACAGGTTTTGCTTGAGAGTTAGGGCTTTGGTTGGGGCTAGTTTTCAAATTAGCGTTAGGGTTACAGCTAGTGTTAGGGTGTGGTTTAGGCTTATGGTTAGGGTTATATTTAGAGTTAGGTATAGTTCTAAGTTTAGGGCTACAGCGAAGTGTAGTGTTAGGGTTAGGGCTAGGATTTGAGTTATTATATGGGATAGGGTTAAAAATAGGGATAAGGCTACGGCGAGAGTTAGAGTTAGTGTAAGGATTAAATTTAGGGTTAGAATTAGGGCTTAATTAGAGCTAGAATTAGAGCTTTGGTGACTATTATGACTGAGCCTAGGTTTATGGTTATGGTTATGTTATGTATATGGTTAGGTATAATGTAATAGCTAGCTTAGAACTAGGGCGAAGGTTAAAATTATGACTAGGTCTATGGTTAGGGTTAGGTTTAGAATTAAGTCTAAGGCTAGGGCTAGGTTTAGGGCTAGAGTTTGTTTTAGGATTAGACCTTCATTATGGCTATGGCTAATGTTAAGTCTAGGGTTAGGGTTAGAGATAGTTTTAGGGTTAAGATCATTAGGGTAAGGATTATGTTAATGGATATGATTAGGTTTAGGGTTCAGGTTAGTTTTAGGGCAATGTATAAGTTTATGGTTAAAATAGGTTTAGGGTTATCCTAGGGTTAGCACTAGGGTTAGGATTAGGATTGGGGTAATGAATAGGGTTACAGCTGGGGTTAGGTCTAGGTTTATGGTTAAGATTAAGGCTAGGTTTAGGGTTATGTTTTGGGTTATGTAAGGTGTTAGTGTTAGGGTTAGGGTTAGGTTTATGGTAAGGGTAAGGGCTAGAATTAGGATTATGTTTAGGGTTTAAGATAGTGTTATGGCTCCCATTACAAATAGGTTTTGAGTTAGGTTAGGGTAAGGTTTAGAACTACAGCCAATATAAGAAGTAGGGTTATGATTGGAACTCGTTTTAGGGTTAGGGTTAGGGCTAGGTATAGGGTGATGTTTAGCTTTTGTTTTTGAGTGATGTTTAGAGCTTGGGTTAGTGTTAGGGTCAGAGTAAGGGTCAGAGTTTGTTTTGGGCTTAAGGATAGGACTTGAATTAGAGCTGGGTTTAGGTTAGGCTTAGGGTTTGGTTTATGTTAAAGGTTAGGGTTAGGGCTATGGCTAGGTTGTTTTTTAGGGCTAGGGCTAGATTAGGGCTAGTTTTAAGACTAGGATTAGTGTTATGGCTAGTGTTGGTGAGAGGTTTAGCTTAGGGTTAGGGTTAGATTTAGAGTTGGGGTTTGATATAGGATTAGGGCTAGAGCTAGGTTTAGGGCTAATGCAAAGGCAAGTGATAGGATTATTGTAAGGGATAGGGTTAGAACTAGAAATAGGTCTAGGTCGATAGTTAGAGTTAGCCTTAGGGCTAGGGTTAGGTTGGGTTTAGGGCTAAATTAGGGCTAGAATTAGGTCTAGTGTTTGTATTAGGGTTAGGCCTAGTTTAGGCTTAGGTTTAGGTTTAGGATTAGGGTTAGAATTAGGAGAAGGGATGGGGTTAAAGCTAGTTTTAGGTCTAGGTCAAATGTTAGAATTTCGGTTAGGACTAGGGTTATGGATTGATTTAGTAATAAGGCTAGGTTTAGGGCTAGGATGAGGGCTCGGGTTTGTTTTAGGGTTATGGCAAGAAATATGTCTAGGGCTAGTGTCAGGTATAGGCTTACATTAGGCATAGATAGAGGGTTAGATTTATGGCTAGGTCTAGTGTAAGGGTTCGGGTTAGGGTAAAGGTCAGGTTTAGAGCTAGGGTTATTATTAGGGTTAGAATTACGTTTCAGGTTTGGCTTAGGGTAGGGTTAAGTTTAGACTTGAATTAGCATTAGGGTTTGGTTAGTGTAATGATAGGTTTGTGTTTAGGGTTCATGTTAGGTGTAAGGTAATTGATAGTGTTATAGTTAGCTAATGGGATAGGGTTAGGCCTAGGGTTATCCTTAGGGTTATGGTTGTGCTTAGGGTAAGGGCTAGGGTTAGGGCTAGGGTTATGGTTATTATTATGGCTAGAGTTAGGTTTAGGCCTAGGGTGAGGTTTAGGTTTAGGGTATGGTTTAGAGTTAGAGCTATGGTTATCAGTAGAGCAAGGGTTACGTTTAGGGTTAGGTCTAGGTTATAGTTAGGGTTAGGTTCAAGGTTAGTGTTAAGATTAGGGCGAAGTTTATCATTAGGTTTAGGGTATTGCATAGGGTTTAATGTTGTGTTAGGGTTAGGGTTAGGCTTAAGGTTATGTTTAGGGATAGGTTTAGTGTTAGGTTTAGGGTAATGGTTAGGGTTTGAGCAAGGGTCAGCTCTATGGCAAGGGTTAGGTTTCTGGTTATGTCTAGGGTTAGTGTTATGTTAGATTTAGGGTAAGGGCTAGGGTTATCATCAGGGTTAGGGTTAGGGTTAGGGTAATGGGTAGGGTTAGAGATAGGGTTAGGGATAGGGTTAAGGTTAGTATTAGGGCTAGGGTTTAGGTTAGGTTTAGATTTAGGCCATGGATTAGTGTTAGGGCTAGATTAAGTTTAAGGGTTAGGGATTGAGCTAGGGTTTGGATTAGGATGAGAATTAGGGTTAGAGTCAGTGTGAGGATTAGGGCTAGGATTAGCATTAGGGTTAGGGTTAGGGTAGGGTAATGTATAGAGTTAGAGGTAGGTTTTGGCCTATGGTGATGGCTAGTCTCAGGGTTAGTAATATGGTAATGTCTAGTGTTAGGGTTATGTGTTTTGTTAGGATAAGGTTTAGAGCTAGGGTTTGTGTTAGGGTGAGGGTCAGTGTTTGGTTTAGGGTTAGGTTTATTGTTAGGGCCAGCATTAGGACTAGGGTTTGGTCTAGGGGTATGGTTAATATTTCGGTTAGGTTAAGGGTTATTATGAGGGCTAGGACGAAGTTTTTGTTTAGGGCTAGTCCTAGAATTATCACTAGATAATAGATTAAGTGTAGGTCTAGGTCTAGTGTTAGTGTAATGTTTAGTTATAGGGATATATGTAGTGCCAATGTTAGGGGTCGGTTTAGGGTTAGGGTCAGGTTTAGACCTATGGTTAGTGTTAGGGTCAGAATAAGGGTCAGGGTTAGTGTTAGGGTTTGGGATAGTGACACAGCTAGATTGAGGATTAGGGTTAGGACTGGTAATAGAGTTAGGTTTTGGGTTCGACTAAGAATTAAATTTAGGACAAGGGTAGCTTTAGGGTTATAGTTTGGCTTAAGGTAAGGTATATGGCTAGCACTAGTGTTAAGACTAGGGTTAGGGTCTGGGGATGTGGCTCAAACGGTAGCACACTAGCCTGGCATGCGTGCGGCCCAGGTTCGATCCTCAGCACCACCTACAAAGATGTTGTGTCTGCCGATAACTAAAAAATAAATATTAAAAATTCTCTCTCTCTGTCCCTCTCTCTCTCACTCTCTCTTAAAAAAAAGACTAGGGTAAGGGTTAAGGTTATGGCTAGGGTTAGATTTAGGATTAGGGTTAAAGCTAGATTTAGAGCTTGGATTAGGTCTAGGCTAGGTTTTGTGTTAGCTTTAGGGCTATGGCTAATGTGAGAACTAGGGTTACAATTAGGGCTATTTTTAGTGTTAGTGTTACGTCTAGGTTTAGTGTTTGGTTAGGCTTAGGGTTAGAGTTATGTTTAGGGTAATGGATAGGTTAGGGTTAGCGAATGTGTTTGGGTTAGGCCAAGGGTTAGCATTAGGGTTAGGATTAAGGTTAGGGTTAGTGTAATGGATAAGGTTAGAGCTAGGGTTAGGGCTAGGGTTATGGTTAGTGTTGGGGTTAGTGTTAGGTTTATGGATAGTGCAAGGATTAAATTTAGGGTTCGTTTTAGGGTAAGGAATAGGACTTGGTTTATGTTTATAGTTAGGGTTAAAGCTAGGATTGGGGATCACATTAGGGCTAAAATTTGGGTAAAATTAGTGCTAGAATTAGGGATACAGATAATGTTAGAACTAGAATTATGATTAGGCGTAATTTTAGGGTTACGGTTAGGGCTAAGCCTAGTTTAATGGTTAGGTTTAAGTTCACAGTGATATTTAGAGCTAGGGTTAGTGTTAGATTTAGAGTCAGGGTCAGGGTTAGTTTTAGGGTTGGGGATAGGATTTGAATTAGGGTAGGCTTAGGGCTAGATGTAGGGTTAGATTTTGGTTTAGGTTAAGGGTTAGGGTTAGTTTTATGGCTTCTTATGTTTTAGGGCTAAGGATAAAGTTAAGGGTAGTTTTACAATTAATCTTAGTGTTACTGCTAGTGATAGGGTGAGTTTTTTAGGCTTAGTGGTACATATAGAGTTATGGTTATTTCTAAGGTTAGGGCTCTGACTAGGGTTAGGTCTAAGGTTAGGTCTAGTGTTTGGGTTACAGTAAGTGATAGGGTTAGAACTAGGAGTAGAGCTAAGGCGATAGTTAGAGTTAGTCTTAAGGCTAGTGTTAGTGTTAAGTTTAGGGCTAAATTAGTACTAGGAATATGTCTAGGATTGGTTCTAAGGTTAGGCCTAGTGTTAGGGCTATGTTTAAGATTAGGTTTAGGCTTAGGGATGGGGAAGATTAGATTAGGGTTAGGTTTAGGGGAAGGGATGGGGTTATAGCTAGGTGTAGGGCTAGGGCGATGATTAGAATTAAGTTAAGGTCTTGGGTTAGGTTTGTGTTAGAATTAAGGCTAGATTTTGTGTTAGGATGAGGGCTAGGGTTTATGTTAGGTTTAGGGCAAGTTTCATGGATTGGGATAATGTCAGGTTTAGGGTTACAGCGAGAGATAGTTATAGGGTTCGATTCATGGCTAGGTCTAATGTTAGGTTTAAGGTAAGGCCCAGGTAAAGAGTAAGGTGCATTTTTAGGGTAAGTTTCAGATTTTGGGTTTGTGTTAGGTTAATTATTAGGGTTAGGGCTCAAATTAGCATTAGGGTTAGAATTAGGGTTAGGTTTATGGATAGGTTTAGATTTAGGATTCAGGATAAGATTAGGGTAATTGGTAGGGTTAGGGTTAGTGATAGGGTTAGGGTTAGGCCTTGGGTTAGCATTTGGGTTAGGGTCATTGTTAGGGTAAGGAATAGCATTAGATCTAGAGTTTGGGCTAGGGTTTTGGATAGGATTAGGGCTAGAGATAGGGATAGGGATAGGCCTAGGGTTAGGGTTTGGGTTAGGTTTAGGGTACAGGATAGGTTTTGAGCTAGGGATAGTGCTAGGGTGAGGATTAGGTTTAGGATTATGTCTAGGGTTAGATTTACGTTTAAGGTTAGGGATAGTTTTAGGGTTATGGCAAAGGTTATCTTTAGAGTTAGGTTAATGGATAGGGTTAGATGTCGTGTTAGTTTTAAGGGTAGTTTTAGGTTTAGGGTTTGTGTTAATATTAGGACTAAGATTATCATTTGAGTTAGGGTAATGGATAGGGTTAGATGTCAGGTTAGGGTTAGGGGTAGTTTTAGGTTTAGGGTTAGTGTTAGGATTTGGCCTAGGGTTAGAGTTAGAGTAAGGGTTAGGGTTTTATGTAGGGTAAAGGCTACGATGAGGGTTTGGTTTAGGGTTATATCTAGGAATAGGTTTAAATTTAGGATTAGAGCTAAGGTTATCATTAGGGTTAATGTTCTGTTTAGTGTGTTGGATAAATTTAGAGATAGTATTAGGGCTAGTGTTAACATTATGATTAGGGATAGGATTAGGATTTGGTTCAGGGATAGACTAGGGTTGTGTTTAGGGTTCAGTTTTGGGATTTATCCAGGGTTAGGTCTAAGACGAGGGTTAGGGTTAGCATGAGTGTTAGGCTTATGGTAAGGGATAAGGTTAGGTTAGGGTTAGGGTTACGTTTTAGGCTAGATTTAGGCCTAGGATTAGGGCTAGGTTTTGTGTTATGTTTAGAGCTAGTTTTAGTGCTATGGTAATGTAAGGGTTATGTTTACGGTTATGGCTAGTTCTAGTGTTAGGTTTAAATTTCAGTTAAGGTCAGTTTTATACCTAGGTTTAGTGTTATGTCAGAGTCTGTGTTGGGATTAGGGTTAGGGTTAGAGCTGGAGCCAGAATTAGGATTGGTATGTCTAGAGGTAAGGTTAGTGTTTGGCTTAGGTTAAGGGTTATCATTTGAGATAGGGCTATTTTTTTTTTTTTTAGGTCTTGGTTAAAGATATGGCTAGATGTATGATTAGGTTTAATCTAGGTCTAGAATTAGGGTTACGTTTATTTATAGGGTTATGGGTAGGGCTAGTGTTAGGGTTTGGTTTAGGTTCAGGGTCACAATAAGGGTCAGGGTTATGGTTAGAATTTGTGTTATGGTTATAACAAGAATGAGGGCTATTGTTAGGACTAGTAATAGGGTTAGGGTTTGGGTTAGACTAAGGACTAATTTTAGGACTAGGGTTAGCATTTGGGTTGGGGTTTGACTAGGGTAAAGTATATGGTTAGAGGTAGGGTTAGAGCTATGTTTCAGGTTAGGGTTAGGGATAGTGTTAGGGATAGGGTTAGGGTGAAAGCTAGGGTTAGGTATCGGATTTGGGCTAGGGATGCATTACCATTAGGTTTAAGGTTACGGCTAATACATGATCTAAGTTTATGATTAGAACTAGTTTTAGAATTAGGGTTAGGACCAGGTCTAGTGTTAGGTTAAGGTTTAGGTTTAGGGTGATGTTTAGAAGTAGGGTTAGTTTTAATGTCAGAGACAGGCTTAGGGATAGATTTAGGGTTAAATTTAGAACTCAAATTAGGGCTAGGCTTAGGGCTAGATATAAGGTTAAGGTTTGGTTTAGGTAAAAGTTTAGGGCTATTGTTATGGCTCAGTTTGGTGTTAGGTCTAAGCCGATGGTTAGAGCTATTTTTAGGATTAGCTTTAGGGTTAGGGCTAGTGTTAGGTTTAGGTTTAGTTTTAGAATTAAGTTTAGATTTAGAGTTAGGTTTAGATCTATGGTTAGGGCAAAATGTAAGGTTAGGGCTATGGTTAATGTAAGCTATGGCCAGGAATAAGATTATGGTAAGTGATTGAGTTAGAATTAGGGCTAGGGCTAGACCAAGAGTTGTAGTTATTCTTAAAGCTAGGATTCGGGTTAGGTTTAGGATTAGGGCTAGGTTTAGTGTTAGGATTAGTCCCAGGGTTAAGGTTAGGTCTAGGTTTAATGTTAATGTTAAGGTCTGGGTTAGGTATAGGGTAAGCAATGGGGTTATAACTAGGTCTAGGGCTAGGGAAAGTGTTAGAATTAGGGTTAGGGTTATGATTAAGGCTAAGTTTTATTCTAGGATAAGAGATAGTGTTTGTGTTTGGGTTACGGCTAATATTAGGCCTAGGGCTATTGTCAGGTTTAGGGTTACATCAGAGATAGGTTTCGGTTTATGTTTATGGTTAGGTCTAGTGTAAGGTTTAGATTTATGGTAAGGGTCAAGTTTAAAGCTATGTGTATTATTAGGGTCAGTATTTGGCTTAAGGTTTGGTTTAGGTTAATTTTTAGGTTTAGGGCTCGAATTAGCATTAGGGTTAGAGTTAGGGTTAGGGTAATGAATAGGCTTAGGATTAGGGTTCAAGTTAGATTTAGGGCAATAGATAGGTTTAACGATTGTGATAGGGTTAGTGTTAAGCCTAGGATTAGCATTACAGTTAGGATTGTGGTTAGCGTAGTGGATAGAATTAGAGCTAGGTTTAGGGCTAGGCATATGGTTATGATTAGGGTTAGGGTTACGGTAGTTGATATAATTAGAGCTATATTTAGGGCTATGTTTAATGTTAGGATTAGAGCTAGTGTTAGGTTTGGGTTTCGGATACAGCTAGGGTTATGTTAAGGATAAATGTTAGGCTTTGAGGTAGGGTTAGGTCTAAAGCGAGGCTTAGGGTTAGGGTTAGTGCTAGGGTTGGGTTTAGGGTTACACTTAGGGCTGTGTTCAAGCCTAAAATTACAACTAGGTTTTGGGCTAGTTTAGGCCTATTATTAGAGCCATGTGTAATGTAAGAGCTTGGGTTATGATTAGGGCTAGTTTTAGTGTTAGGGTTATGGCTAGTCTAGTGTTAGGATTAGGTTTGGTTTAGAGTGAGCTTTGGAGCTAGGATTATGTTAGGGTCAGGGCCAGTGTTCAGGTAAGAGTTAATGTTGTTTCTAGTGCCAGAATTAGGACTAGGGTTAGGTCTAGGTGTATGGTTAGTTTTTGAATTAGGTAAAGGGTTACTGTTAGGGCTAGGGCTAGGTTGTTGTTCAGGTCTAGGGCTAGAGATATGGCTAGATTTAGGATTAGGTTTAAGTCTGGGGCTATTGTTAGGTTTAGGTTTATGTATATGATTACTGGTAGGGGTAATGTTAGGTTTCGGTTTAGGGTTAGGGTCAGGTTTATACCTGCTGTTAGTATTAGGGTCAGAATAACTGTCAGAGATAGGGTTTGGGTTTTGGTTAGGGTTAGAGCTGGAACAAATGTTTAGGGGTAGGCCTAGTGATAGGGTTAGGGGTTGGGGTATGCTAGAATTCACATTAGGACAAGGGTTAGCTTTAGGTTTAGGATTTAGCTTAAGTTAATGGATAGGGTAAAAGCTCAGGGTTAGATCTACGGTTAGGGTATGTATTAGGGGTAGTTTTAGGGTTATGTAAAAACTAGGGTTAGTGCTTGGCTTAGCATCATGTTTCGGGTTAGGTTGGAGCTAGTGTTAAGCCTACAACTAATGTATTTGGATTAGAGCTAGTGCAAAAATCAGGTCTACTGTTACAGTTAGGGATAATTTAGGGTTAGGTTTATAGCTAGGTCCTATTTAAAGGTTAGGTTTATGGTTAGGGTCAAGTTTAGAGCTAGGGTATTATTAGGGTTAGGGTCAGGTTTAGGGTTTTTGTTAGGTTAAGGTTTAGGTTTAGGGCTCGAATTGGCATTATTGTTAAGGATAGTGTAATGATACTTTTAGGTTTAGGGTTCAGGTTAAGTGTAAAGTAATTTATAGGGTTAAGTTTAGGTATAGGATTAGGGATTGGCCTAGGGTTAGCATAAGGTTTAGGGTTATCTTTAGAGTAATGGATAGGTTAGAGCTAGGGTTAGTGCTAGGTTTCTGCAAAGGATTAGGTCTAGGCTTAGGCTTAGGCTTAGGGTTAGGGCTATGGTTAGGATTTGGATAACTTTAGGGTTAAAGCTAGGGAAGACCTTGGATTAGGGCTAGGTTTTGCAATAGGTTATGGCTACAGCTAATGAAAGAACGTGTTATGATTCAGGCTAGATTTAGGGTTAATGTTAGGGCTAGGTATAGTTTTAGGTTTAGGTTTAGGGTGGTTTTTAGATCTAGGGTTACTGTTAGTGTTAGAGTTAGAGTTAGATCTAGGGTTAGGACTAGAAATAAGGATTTGGCAAGTGTTATGCTTAGATTTATGGCTATGTTTAGGTCTAGGGTTATGGTTAAGTTAAAGGATATCGTTAGAACTAGGGATAGGGCTAGTGTGAGAGGTAGAGTTAGTCTTAGGGCTATGGTTAGTGTTAGAATCAGGGATAGGGTTAAATTAGGGCTAGGATTAGGACTAGGGTTAGTGTTCAGCTTAGGTCTAGTGTTAGGGTTAGGGTTAGGATTAATTTTAGGGTAAGGGATGGTGTTATAACTAGGTTTAGTGGGAGGGTGAGGGTTAGAATCAGGTTAGGGCTATGGTTAGGGTTAGAGTTATGATTAGGGCTAGGTTTAGGGCTAGGATGAGGGTTAGGGTTTGATTTAGGTTTAAGGCTAGGAATAGGGCTAGGGCTAATATCAGGTCTTGGGTTATGGTAAAGATAGTTTTAGTGTTAGGTTTATGGCTACATGTAGTGTAAGGGTTACTTTTAGGGTTAAAGTCAGGTTTAGAGCTAGAACTATTTTTACAATCAGGGTCTCCTTTGGGGTTTGTGATAGGTTAAGTTTTAAAGTTAGGGCTCAAATTAGCATTAGGGTTAGTGTTATGTTAATGATAGGGTGAGGTTTAGAGTCTAGGTTTTGGTTAGGGTAATGGAATGGGTTAGGATTAGCAATAGGGTTAGGTTTAGGACTAGATTTAGCATTAGAGGTAGGGTCCTGTTTATGGCAATGCATAGGGTTAGAGCTAGGGATAGGGCTAGGGTTATGTTTATGATTAGAGCTAGTTTAGGGTTAGCATTAGGGTTAAAACTTGGGTTAGGATCAGATTAGGGATAGGTTTTGTATGAAGTTAAGGCTAGAGTTAGGTTTATGTCTAATGTAAGTATCAGGGTTATGTTTAAGGCTAAATTTGCAGTTAAAGTTAGGGCTATGTCTAGTCAAAGGTTTAGGTTTAGGATTAGGGTTATGTTTAGAGCTAGGGTTAGTGTTATGGTCAGAGTAAGGGTCAGGGTTTGTTTTAGTTTTCAGTTTAAAACTCAAATTAGGGCTAGGGTTAGGTTAATGGTTTGATTTAGGTTAAGGTTTCAGGATAGGGCTATCATTCACTTTCATTTTAGGGCTAGGGCAAGGGTTAGGGCTACTTTTAGGATTAACATTAGGGTTAGAACTAGTGTGAGAGTTAGAATTAGTTACAGGGCTAAAATTAGATTTAGGGTTTCTGATAAGGTTAAATTAGGGCTAGGATTAGGGCTAGGGTTAGCGTTTAGTTAAGGCCTAGCGATAGGAATAGGTTAGGTTTAAGTTTAGGATAACGAATGGTGTTATAGCTAGGTTTAGACGTAGGGTGAGGGTTAGAGTTAGGGTTAGGGCTAGGGTCGGAGTTAGGGTTATGATTAAGGCTAGGTTTAGGACTAGGATGAGGGATAGTGTTTATTTTAGATTCAGGTCTAATTTCAGGTTAGGGTATGGTTAAAGATATTTTTAGGGTTAGGCTTATGGCTACATCTAGTATAAGGGTTAGGTATAGGGTAAGGGTCAGGTTTAGAGCTCAGGGAATTATTAGGATTAGGATTTGGCTTAGGTAAGGATTTAGGTTTATGGCTCAAATTAGCATTAGTGTTAGGGTTAGAGTATATTTAGGGTTTGTTTAATGGTTCAGGTATGGTTTAGGGTAATTGATACGGTTAGCATTAGAGATAGGGCTAGGGTTACTCTGAGGGTTAGCATTAGAGTAAGGGTTATGGTTAGGGTAATTCATAGGGTTAGAACTAGAGTTATGGTTAGGAATATGCCTTGAGTTAGTGTTAGAGTTGGTGTTAGAACTAGGTTTAGGGTTAGGTATTGAGTTATGTTTAGCATAAAGGTTAGGTTTTGAGCTAGTGTAAGGGCTAGGTTTAGGGTTAAGTCTAGGGATAGGACTATGGTAGGTTTAGGTTTATGGTGGTGTTTTGAACGAGATGAGTGTTAGGATATAAGTCAGATAAAGGGTTAATTTTAAGACTATGATTAGGAGTTGAATTAGGGCTAGGGTTAGATCTATGTGTAGTGCTAGAGTTTGGTTTAAGTTAAGGTTAGTGTTAGGCCTGTTGCTCAGTTTTGTTTTAGTGCTATGATTAGAGTAAGGCTAGTTTTATGATTAGCTTTAGGGTTAGGGCTAGGGTTATGGTTAGGTTTAGGATTAAGGCTAGATTTAAGGCTAGGATTAGGGCTATGTTTTGTGTTAGGTTTAGGGCAACAATTAGGGCTAGGACTAATGTCAGGTCTAGGTTTATAGTTAGTGATATTTTTAGGATGAGGTTTATGGCAAGGTCAAATTAAAGTGTTACTTTTAGGGAAAGGGTCAGATTAAAATCTGGGGTATTATTATGATCAGAGTCAGGCTTTAGGTTTGGGTTAGGTTAAGTTTTAGTGTTAAGGCTCAAATTAGCATTAAGGTTAGATTTAGGGTTAAGTAATTGATAGTGTTAGGTTTAGGGTTAGGTTCGGTTTAAGTTAACGGATAAGGTTAGTGTTTGTGGTAGGTTTAGGGTTAGGCCTAGGGTTAGCATTTGGGTTATAGTTATTGTTAGGGTAATTTATAGGTTTAGACCTAGGTTTAGGACTAGGATAATGGTTAGGATTAATGCTAGAGTTAGCGTTAGGGTCAGTGTTAGGGCAAGGGTTACACTTAGGATTAAGTTTAGGGTACGGTTTAGGGTTTGAGCAAGGAATTTTGCTATGGCTAAGATTAATTTATGGTTTGGTCTAGAGTTATGGTCATGGTTAGTGAAATGGTTAGGGCTAGGGTAATAGGTTTAGATGTCAGGTTAAAGATAGTTTTAGGTTTAGGTTAGCGTTAGGTTTAGGTTTAGGATTAGGGTTAGCATTTGAGCTATCTTAGGTTAAGGGTTAGGGTTAGGTTAGGTTCACTGTTAGTTCTAGGGTTAGATTTACGTTTAGGGTTAGGGTAGGTTTAGCTTTTTGTCTAGTGTTATCATTAGGGTTAAGTTTAGGGTTAGAGTAATGGATATGGTTCAAGCTAGGATTAGGGCTTGGATTAAGTTTAGGATTAGGGCTGGGTTTTGGTTTAGGGTTTGACCTTGGGTTAGTGTTATGGTTAGATTAAGTGTAAGGGTTAGGGACTGAGCTAGGTTTATGGCTAGGGTATGGGATAGGTTTACAGTCTGGGCTAGGGTAGATTTACGGTTAGGTTAAGGGCTAGGGTAGCATTAATTTGAGGGTTATTGTTAGCATAATGGATAGAATTAGAGCTTAGGTTTGTGCTAAGGTTAGAGTTAGGATTAGGGCTAGAATTAGGGTGAGGTTTAGGGTTTGGGCTAGGGTTATTTTATGGTAAGGTTTAGTGTTTGAGCTAGGGTTAGGGCTAGAATGAAGGTTAGGGTTAGGGTTAGGGCTAAGTTTAGGTTTAGAGTCATGCTTCAGGTTATGTTTAGGGCTGTAATTCAGGCTGGGTTTTGTGTGAGGTTAAGGGCTTCAGTTAGGTATATGGGTAATATAAGAGCTAGAGTAATGGTTATGGCTATATTTAGAGTTCATCTAGTGTTAGGGTTACTTTTTGGCATACAATAAGTTTTAGAGCTAGGGTTTTTGTTAGGGTTAATGTCAGGTTTCAGGTTAGGATTAGGTTTAGGGTAAGGTCCAGAATGAGGACTAGGGTTAGGTCTAAGAGTAGAGTTAGTGTTTGGTTTAAGTTAAGGGTTATTGTTAGGGCTAAGGCTAGGTTTATGGCTATATTTAGGATTAGATTTAGGTCTAGGGCTAATGTTATTGTAAGGTTTAGGTTTAGGGTTAATGGTAGGGCTAGTGTTAGTTTTTGGTTAAGGGTTAGGTTCAGGTTTGAACCTAGGTTTAGTGTTAGGGTCAGAATAAGGGTCAGGGTTAGAGTTAAGGTTTGTTTTAAGTTTAGAGCTTGAATGAGGGTTAGGAATAAGATTAGTAATAGTGTTAGGGTGTGGGGTAGGTATAGAATTAGGGTTAGGACTAGGATAGCAATAGGGTGAGGGTTTGAGTAAGTGTAAGAAATAGAGTTAGAAATAGGTTTAGGACTAGGGATAGGTTTAGGGTTAGAGCTATCATTAGGACTAGGGTTAAAACTAGGGTTAGGCATTGGATTAGGGCTAGGTTTTGTGTTAGGTTTAGGACTATGGCTAATTTAAGAACTGGCATTATGTTTAAGGCTAGTTTTAGTGTTAGGTTTAGTGCGAGGTCTAGTGTGAGAATTAGGTTTAGGGATAGGGTGATGTGTAGAGCTAGGGTTAGTGTTAAGGTCAGAGTCAGGGTTAGTATTAGTTCTAGGGTTAGGGTTAGGACTCGAATCAGGGCTAGGTTTAGAGCTAGCTGTAGGGTTAATGTTTGCTTTAGGTAAAGGGTTAAGGTCCGTGAAATGGCTCGGTTTTGCTTGAGAGCTAGGACTTGGGTTGGGCCTAGTTTTCAAATTAGCGTTAGGGTTACAGCTAGTGTTAGGGTGTGGTTTAGGCTTAGGGTTTTTGTTATATTTAGAGTTAGGGTTAGATCTAGGTTTAGGGCTACAGCGAAGGGTAGGTTTAAGGCTAGGATTTCAGTTATTATAAGGGATATGGATAGAACTAGGGATAGGGCTAGGGCGAGAGTTAGAATTAGTGTAAGGATTAGATTTACGCTTAAAAATAGGGCTTAATTAGAGCTAGAATTAGAGCTTGGGTGAGTATTAAGGCTGAGCCTAGGTTCATGGTTAGGGTTATGGTTATGGATACGGTTAGGTATGATATCATAGCTAGCTTAGAAGTAGAGCAATGGTTAAAATTAAGTTTAGGTCTATAGTTACGGTTAGGTTTAGGATTAAGGCTAAGATTAGAGCTAGGATTAGGGCTAGAGTTTGTTTTAGAGTTAGGACTGTATTAGGGCTATGGCTAATGTTAAGTCTAGGGTTATGTTTAGAGATAGTTTTAGGGTTAAGATCATTAGGGTTAGGATTATGTTAATGGATATGATTAAGTTTAGGATTCAGGTTAGGTTTAGGGCAATACATAAATTTATGGTTAGAAATAGGTTTAGGGTTATCCTAGGGTTAGTACTAGGGTTAGGATTAGGATTGGGGTAATGAATAGGGTTATAGCTCGGGTTTAGTCTAGGTTTATGTTTAGGATTAAGGCTAGGTTTAGGGTTAGGTTTTGGGTTATGTCAGGGTTAGGGTTAGGGTTAGGGTTAGGTTTAGGGTAAGGGTTAGGGCTAGATTTAGGGTTATGCTTGGGGTTAAATGTAGTGTTAAAGGTCCGATTACGGATAGGTTTTGGGTTAGGTTAGGGTAAGGTTTAGAACTACAGTCAATGTAAGAACTAGGGTTATGGTTAGAACTAATTTTAGAGTTAGTGTTGGGGCTAGGTCTCGGGTTAGGTTTAGGTTTACGTTTTGAGGGATGTTTAGAGCTAGGGTTAATGTTAGGGTCAGAGTCAGGGTCAGGGTTTGTTTTAGGGTTAAGGATAGGACTCGAATTAGAGCTAGGTTTAGGGCTAGTTGTAGGCTTAGGGTTTGGTTTATGTTAAAGTTTAGGGTTAGGACTCTGGCTAGGTTGATTTGTAGGGCTAGGGCTAGGTTAGGACTAGTTTTAACACTAGCATTAGTTTTAGAGCTTGTGTTAGTGAGAGGTTTAGCTTAGGGTTAGGGTTAGATTTAGAGTTAGGGTTTGATATATGATTAGGGGTAGAGCTAGGGTTAGGGCTAATGTAAAGGCAAGTGAAAGGATTATGGTAAGGGATAGGGTTAGAAGTAGAAATAGGGCTAGGACGAGAGTTAGAGTTAGTCTTAGGGCTAGGGTCAGGTTAGGTTTAGGGCTAAATTAGGGATAGGATTAGGTCTAGTGTTTGTATTAGGGTTAGGCCTAGTTTAGGCTTAGGTTTATATTTAGGGATAGGGTTAGGATTAGGGGAAGGGATGGGGTTAGAGCTAGTTTTAGAGCTAGGTTGAAGGTTAGAATTTTGGTTAGGGCTACAGTTAGGGTTTGGTGTAATAATAAGGCTAGCTTTAGGGCTAGGATGTGGGCTAGGGTTTATTTTAGGGTTATGGCAAGAATTAGGGGTAGGGCTAGTGTCAGGTCTAGGCTTACATTAGGCATAGATTGAGAGTTAGTTTTATGGTAGGTATAGTGTAAGGGTTCGGGTTAGGGTAAGGGTCAGTTTTAGAGCTAAGGCTATTATTAGGGTTAGAATTAGGTTTCAGGTTTGGTTTAGGTTAGGGTTTAGGTTTAGACTTGAATTAGCATTAGGGTTTGGTTAGTGTAATGATATGTTTGTTTTTAGGGTTCATTTTAGGTGAAGGGTAATTGATAGGGTTAGAGTTAGCCAAAGGGATAGGGTTAGGCCTAGGGTTAGCCTTAGGGTTATGGTTGTGCATAGGGTAAGGGATAGGGTTAGGGCTATGGTTATGGTTATTATTAAGCCTAGAGTTTGTTTTAGGCCTAGGGTTAGGGTTAGGTTTATGTTTAGGCCATGGGTTAGTGTTAGGGTTAGGTTAAGTTTAAGGGTTAGGGATGGAGCTAGGGTTTGGACTAGGATGAGCATTAGGGTTAGAGTCAGTGTGAGGGTTAGGGCTAGAGTTAGCATTAGGGTTATGGTTAGGGTAGGGTAATGGATAGAGTTAGAGGTAGGTTTTGGCCTATGGTGATGTCTAGTCTCAGGGTTAGTGATATGGCTAAGTCTAGTGTAAGGGTTATGTGTTTTGTTAGGATAAGGTTTAGAGCTAGGGTTTGTGTTAGGGTAAGTGCCAGTGTTAGGTTTATGGTTAGGTTTATTGTTATGGTCAGCATTAGTGACTAGGCTTTGGTCTAGGGGTAGGGTTAGTGTTTGGGTTAGGTTAAAGGTATTTATTATGGCTTGGACTAAGGTTTTTTTTAGGGCTAGGCCTAGAGTTATTACTAGATAATAGATTAAGTATTGATTTAGGTCTAGTTTTAGTGTAAGGTTTAGTTATAGGGATCAGGTAGTGCCCATGTTAGGGGTCTGTTTAAGGTTAGGGTCAGGTTTAGACCTATGGTTAGTGTTAGGGTCAGAATAAGGGTCAGGATTAGTCTTAGGGTTTGGGATAGTGATAGAGCTAGATTGAGGATTAGGGTTAGGACTAGTAATAGAGTTAGGTTTTGGGTTCGGCTATAGAATTAAGTTTAGGAAAAGGGTACTCTTAGGGTTATAGTTTGACTTAGGGTACGGGATAGGGTTAGTGCTAGTTTTAATGTTGGGTTATGGTTAGGGTTAGATTTAGGATTAGGATTAAAGCTAGGGTTAGTGCTTGGATTAGGTCTAGGCTAGGTTAGCTTTAGGGCTATGGGTAATGTAAGAACTAGGGTTACAATTAGGGCCAGTTTTAGGGTTAGTGTTAAGTCTAGGTTTAGGCCTGGGGTGATGATTAGAATTAGGTTTAGGTCTAAGGTTAAGTTTGTGTTAGAATTAAGGCTAGATTTCGGGATAGGATGAGAGCTAGTGTTTGTGTTAGGGTTAGGGTAAGTTTTAGGGATAGGGGAAATGTCAGGGTTAGGGTTATGGCTAGGGATAGTTATTAGGTTAGGTTCATGGCTAGGTCTAATGTTAGGTTTACGGTAATGCCCAGGTAAAGAGTAAGGGGTATTTTTAGAGTAAGGGTCAGGTTTTGCGTTTGTGTTAGGTTAATTATTAGGGTTAGGGCTCAAATTAGCCTTAGGTTTAGAATTAGGGTTAGGTTTATGGATAGGTTTAGATTTAGGATTCAGTATAAGATTAGAGTAATTGGTAGGGTTAGGGTTAGTGGCAGGGTAAGGGTTAGGCCTTGGGTTATCATTTGGGTTAGGGTTATCATTAGGATAATGAACAGCATTAGATCTAGAGTTACTGATAAGATTTTGGATAGGATTAGGGCTAGAGATAGGGGTAAGGCTAGGCCTAGGGTTGGGTTTGGGTTAGGTTTAGGGTACAGGTTAGGTTTTGAGGTAGGGATAGTGCTAGGGTGAGGGTTAGGTTTAGGATTATGTCTAGGGTTAGATTTATGGTTAAGTTTAGTGTGAGTTTTAGGGTTAGGACAAAGGTTGTCTTTAGAGTTAGATTGATGGATAGCATTAGATGTTAGGTTAGGTTTAGGGGTAGTTATAGCTTTAGGGTTAGTGTTAAGGTTAGAGCTAAGAATATCATTTGAGTTAGGGTAATGGACAGGGTTAGATGTCAGGTTAGGGTAAGGGGTAGTTTTAGGTTTAGGGTATGTGTTAGGGTTTGGGCTAGGGTTAGTGTTAGAATAAAGTTTATGGTTTTATCTAAGGTTAAGGCTACGATGAGGGTTAGTTTTAGGGTTAGTTCTAGGATTAGGTTTACAATTAGGATTAGAGCTAGTGTTATCATTAGGATTAAGGTTCTGTTTAGGGTAAAGGATAAATTTAGAGATAGTATTAGGGCTAGTGTTAACATCATGATTAGGGCCAAGATTAGGATTAGGTTTAGGGATAGAGCTAGGCTTATATTTAGGGTTCAGTTTTGGGTTTTATCAAGAGTTAGGTCTAAGGCAAGGGTTAGGATTAGCATGAGGGTAAGGCTTACGATAATGGATAATGTTAGTTTAGGGTTATGGTTAGGCTTTGGGCTAGATTTAGACCTAGGATTATGGCTAGGCGTTGTGATAGGATTAGAGCTAGTTTTAGTGCTATTGTAATGTAAGGGTTAGGTTTACGGTTATGGCTAGGTCTAATGTTAGGTTTACGTTTCGATTAGGGTCAGGTTTATAGCTAGGGTTAGTGTTAGTGTCAGGGTCTGTGTTTGGATTAGGGTTAGGTTTAGGGCTAGAGCCAGAATTAGGATTGGTTAGGTTTAGTGGTAAGATTAGTGTTTGGCATAGGTTAAGGGTTATCATTAGAGCTAGGGCTAGTTTTTTGTTAACGTCTTGGTTAATGATATGGCTACATTTATGATTAGGTTTAATCTAGGGCTAATATTAGGGTTAGGTTTAGATATAGGTTTATGGGTAGGGTTAGTGTTATGGTTTGGTTTAGTTTCAGGGTCAGAATAAGGGTCAGGGTTAGGGTTAGAATTTGGGTTATGATTATAACAAGAATGAGGGCTAGGGTTAGGACTAGTAACAGGGTTAGGGTTTGGGTTAGACTAAGGATTAGTATTAGGACTCGGGTTAGCATTTGGATTGGGATTTGGATAGGGTAAAGTATAAGGTTAGAGCTAGGGTTCGGGTTAGGATTAGGGATAGTGTTAGGGTTAGTGTTAGGGTGAAATCTAGGGTTGGGTATCAGATTTGGGCTAGGTTTGGGTTAGTATTAGGTTTAAGGTTACAGCTAATGTGTGATCTAGGTTTATGATTAGAACTAGCTTTAGAATTAGGGTTAGGACCAGATCTAGTGTTAGGTTAAGGTTTAGGTTTAGGGTAATGTTTAGAGGTAGGGTTGGTGTTAATGTCAGAGACAGGTTTAGGGGTAGATTTAGGGTTAAAATTAAAACTCAAATTAGGGCTAGGCTTAGGGATAGATATAAGGTTAAGGTTTGGTTTAGGTAAAAGTTTAGGGTTATTTTTATTACTCAGTTTTGTTTTTGGTCTAAGCCCATGGTTAGAGGTAGTTTTAGGATTAGCGTTAGGGTTTGGGCTAGTTTTAGGTTTAGGTTTAGTTTTAGAATTAGTGTTAGATTTAGAGTTAGGTTTAGATCCATGGTTAGGGCAAATTTTAAGATTAGGGTTAGGGTTATTCTAGGCTATGGCTAGGAATAAGTTTATGGTAAGTGATAGAGTTAGAATTAGGGCTAGGGCTAGGGCGAGAGATATAGTTAATCTTAAAGGTAGTATTAGTGTTAGTTTTAGGATTAAGGCTAGGGTTAATGTTAGGGTTAGTCCTAGGGTGAAGATTAGGGCTAGGTTTAATGTTAATGTTAAGTTCTGGGTTAGGTTTCGGGTAAGTAATGTGGTTATTACTAGGTTTAGGTCTAGGGAAAGGGTTAGAATTAGGGGTAGGGTCATGATTAAGGCTAAGATTTAGGCTAGAATAAGAGCTAGTGTTTGTGTTTGGGTTAGGGCTAGGATTTGGGGTAGGGCTATTGTCAGGTTTAGGGTTACATTAGAAATAGATATCGGCTTATGTTTATGGTTAAGTCTAGTGTAAGGGTTAGATTTAGGGTAAGGGTAAATTTAAAGCTTTGTGTAATATTAGGGTCACTATTTGGCTTAAGGTTTGATTTAGGTAAATGTTTAGGTTTAGGGCTCGAATTAGCGTTAGGGTTAGAGTTAGGGTTAGGGTAATGAATAGGTTTAGGATTAGGGTTCAGGTTAGTTTTAGCGCAATGGATAGGTTTAGGGATTGTGATAGGGTTAGGGTTAAGCCTAGGATTAGCATTAGGGTTAGAATTGTGGTTAGTATATTGGATAGAATTAGAGCTAGGTTTAGGGCTAGGCTTATGATTAGGGTTAGGGTTAGGGTAGTTGATATAATTAGAGCTATGTTTAGGGCTATGTTTAATGTTTGGATTAGAGCTAGTGTTAGTTTTGAGTTTGGGATATGCCTAGGGTTATGTTAAGGGTAAAGTTTAGGCTTGAGCTAGGGTTAGGTCTAAAGCAAGGCTTAGGGTTAGGGTTAGGGCTAGGGTTAGACTTAGGGTTACACGTTGGGCTATGTTCAGGCCTAAAATTACAGCTAGGTTTTGGGCTAGTTTAGGCCTAGGATTAGGGCCATGGGTAATGTAAGAGCTAGGGTTATGATTAGGGCTAGTTTTGGGGTTAAGGTTATGGCTAGGTCTAGTGTTAGAATTAGGTTTGGTTTCAAGTGAGCTTTGGAGCTAGGATTATGTTAGGGTCAGGGCCTGTGTTCAGGTTAGAGTTAGTGTTGGGTTTAGTGCCAGAATTAGGACTAGGGTTAGGTCTAGGGGTAGGGTTAGAGTTTGGGTTAGGTTAAGGGTTATTGTTAAGGCTAGGGCTAGGTTGTTGTTCAGGTCTAGGGCTAGAGATATGGCTAGATTTAGGATTAGGTTTAATCTAGGACTAGTGATAGGTTTAGGTTTAAGTATATGATTACCGGTAGGGCTAATATTAGGATTCTGTTTCAGGTTAGGGTCAGATTTATACCTGCTGTTAGTATTAGGGTCAGAATAAGTGTCAGGGATAAGGTTTGGGTTTTGGTTAGGGTTAGACCTGGAACGAAGGTTAGGGTTAGGTTTTGGGTTAGACTAAGTATTAAGGTTAGGCCTAAGGTTAGCATTAGATTTAGGGTTTAGCTTAAAGTAATGGATAGGGTAAAAGCTAGGATTAGATCTAGGGTTAAGGTATGGATTTGGGCTAGTTTTTGGGTTAGGGTTAAAACTAGGGTAAGCACTCGGCTTGGGGCCATGTTTTGGGTTAGGTTGGGGCTAGTCTTAGGCCTACAACTAATGTATAAAGCAGGGTTATGTTTAGGACTACTTTTTGCGTAAGTGTTACGCTAGATCAAGTGTCAGGGTTAGGGTTACCATTTTCATGATGTTTAGAGGTAGGGTTAGTGTTAGGGTCAGAGTCAGTGTTCGCGTTATAGTTGGGGTTAGGGTTAAACCCAGATTTATCACTAGAGTTAGGTCTAGGGGTAGGATTAGTGTTTGTGTTAGGTTAAGGTTTATCATTAGGGCTAGGGCTAGGTTTTTGTTTAGGTCTAGGGCTAGAGATATGGCTAGAGTCAGGATTAGGTTTAGGTCTATGGCTAGTGTTAGGGTTAGGTTTAGGTATAGGTTTATTTCTAGTGCTAGTGTTAGGGTTTGGTTTATGGTTAGGTTCACGTTTAGACATACAGTTAATATTAGGGTCAGAATAAGTGTCAGGGTTAGGTTTAGGGTTTGGGTTATGGTTAGAGCTAGAATGAGGGCTAGGTTTAGAACTGGTAATAGGGTGATGGTTTGGGTTAGGCTAAAGATTAGGGTTAGGTTTATGGCTATGTTTAATGTAAGTGTTAATTTTAGGTAGGGGTCAAATTTAGATCTAGGGGTATTATTAGGGTCAGCTTCAGGTTTAGGGTTTTGTTTAGGTTAGGGTTTAGGGTTAGGGCTTGAATTAGCGTTAGCGTTTGGTTTAGGGTAATGATAGGGTTTGGTTTAGGGTTCAGGTTAGATTTAGCATAATGGATAGGGTTATGGTTAGGGATAAGGTTAGATTTAGGCCTAGGATTAGCATTATAATGAGGGTTATGTTTAGGGTAATTGATAGGGTTAGGCTAAATTTAGTACTAGGGTAATGGATAGGATTAGAGCTAGGGTAAGTGTTAGGGTTATGGGTGAGTTTTGTGTCAAGTTTAGGGCTAGAATTACGGGTAGGGCAAATATCAGGTGTTGGATTTTGGCCAGCGGTAGTTTTAGGGTTAGGTTTTTGCTAGGTCTGGTATAAGAATTAGGTTTAGTTGTAGGTTCAGGGTTATAGCTAGGTATATTATCATGGAAAGGGGCAGAGTTACAGTTTGGGTTGGGTTAAGGTTTAGGGTTAAGGCTTGAATTAACATTAGGTTTAGAGTTAGAGTAATGGTACGGTTAGTTTTAGGGTTCAGTTTAGGTTTAGGTTAAGGAAATAGGTTAGGTTTAGGGATGAGTTTAGGGTTAGGCCTAGGGTTACCATTATAGTTATGGTCATGATTAGGGTAATGGATAGGGGTAGAGCTAGTGATAGGGCTAGGGTTATGGTTAGAATTCTGGCTAAGGTTAGGGTAAAGTTTAGGACTATGTTCTGGTTAGGGTTAGGTTTATGGTTAGGTTTAAAGCTAGGGTTAAGGCTGGGATTAAGGCTTGGTTTTGGGTTTGGTTAGGGCTAGTATTAGGGCTATGATGATGTATGAACTTAGTGTTGCACTTAGTGCTAGTTTTAGGGTTAGGATTAGGGCTTTTTCAAATGTTACGGTTAGGTTTATTGTTAGGGTGATTTTTAGAGGGTTTAGGATTAGGGCTAGGGTTAGTGTTGGGGTCAGGCTACATTAGGGCTAGTATTAAGGCTAGGGTTAGTGTTAGGGTTAGACTAAGGGGTTTGGCTAGAGTTAGGGTTAGCATTGGTGTTAAGGTAAATTTTAGGGCAATGGGTGGGGTTATAGCTAGCTTTAGATATAGGGTGAGCTTTAGAATTAGGATTAGGCCTAGGGTTATATTTCAGTTTAGGATTAAGTCTACGTTTAGCGCTAGGTTAAGGTCTAGGGTTTCTGTTAGTATTATGGCTAGGACCAGGTCTAGGGCTAATATGAGGTCTAGGGTTAATCTTAAAGATAGTTTTAGGGTTAGGTTATGATTAGGTCTATTGTAAGAGTTAGGTTTAGGTTAAAGGTCAGCTTTAGGGCTAGGGTTATTATTAGGGCCAGGAACAGTGTCAGAGTTAGCATTTGGTTTAGCTAAAGGTTTAAGGATAAGGCTCAAATTAGCATTAGGTTTAGGCTTAGGATTAGTGGAATTGATAAGGTTTAGTTTAGGTTTCAGTTAAGGTTCAGTGTAAAGGATGAGTTACCTTTAGCAACCGGGTTAGGGTTACCATTAGGGTTAGGGTTATTTTTAGTGTAATGGAGAGGTGTAGAGCTAGGGTTAGGGCTAGGTTATGGTTTGGATCAACTCTAGGATTAGAGCTAGGTTAAGGAGTAGAATTAGGGTGTGATTTAGGGTAAGTTTTAGGGTTACGGTAAGTGTTAAGATTAGGGCTAGGGTTATAGTTAAGTTAGGGTAAGAGTTAGTGTTTGAACTAGAATTAGGGCTAGGGTGAGGGTTAGGTTTATGTTTAGGTCTAGGTTTACATTTATGTTTAGAGTTAGGTTTAGTGTTTAAGGATGGGATTTTAATTAGGGTTAGGGTTATGGTAATGGATATGTTTAGAGCTAAAGTTCAGACTAGGTTTAATGTTAGGATTATGGCTAGGGTTAGGGTTAGGGTTTAGGATAGAGCTAGGGTTATGTTTAGTGTAAAGGTTAGGATTAGGTCTAAGGCGACACATAGTTTAGGGCTAGGTTTAGGCTAAGGGTTATGCTTAGAGCTAAGTTTAGGCCTAGGTTTAGGGCTAGGTTTTATGTTATGTTTAGATCTAGGGTTAGGACTATAGTTAATGTAAGAGCTAGGGTTATATTTAGGGCTAGTTTTAGGGTTAGGGTTATGTCTAGGTCTAGTGTGATGTCTAGGTTGTGAGTTAGTGTCATGTTTAAAGCTAGGTTCAGTGTTAGAATTAGGGTCAGTTTTTGGGATAGTGTTAGGGTTAGCATTAGAGCCAGAATTAGGACTAGGTTTAGGTGTAGGTGTAGGGTAAGTGTTCGGTTTAGGTTAAGGGTTATTGTTAGTGCTAGTGCTAGGTTTTTGTTTATTTCTAGGTCTAGATTTATAACTATATTTAGGATTAACTTTGGGTCCAGGTCTAGTGTTAGGCTTACGTATAAGTATAGGGTTACCAGTAGGGCTAGTGTTAGGGTTTGGTTTAGGGTTAGGGTCAGGTTTAGACCTAGGGTTACTGTTAGGGTCATTTGAGGATCAGGGATAGGTTTAGAGGTAGAATGAGGGCTAGGGTTAAGACTAGTATTATGATTAGAGTTTAAGTTAGGCTAAGGATTAGAATTAAGTTTAGGGTTAGCATTTGGGTTAGGGTTTGGCTTAGTGTAAGGAATAGGGTTAAAGTTAGGGTTAGGGCTAGGTTTAAGGTTAGGGTTAGCCTAGTATTATGGTTAAAGCTAAGATTAGGGCTTGGATTAGGTGTAGAATTTGTGTTAGGTTCAGTTCTACGTTTAGGACATTGACTAATGTATGAACTAGGGTTATGATTAAGGTTAGTTTCAGGGTTAGGTTAAGCCAAGATAGTGTTAATGTTAATTTTAGATTGGGGTGGTGTTTAGAGCTAGGATTAGTGTAAGGGTAAGTGTCAGGGTCAGGGTTAGTTTTAGAGTTAGTTTTAGGGTTAGTTGTAGGGTTAGGGTTTGATTTAGGTTATGGGTTAAGATTAGGGCTATGGCTTGGTTTTGGTTTATGGCTAGGGCAAGAGATAGGGCACATTTTAGGATTAGCATTATGTTTAGGGGTAGTGTTTGGGTTTTGTTTAGGCTTATTTTAGAGTTAAATTTAGAGTTAGGTTTAGATTTACACTTAGTCTTAGATCTAGGATTAGGATTAAGGCTAAGTAGAGAACTAGGCTAGGGCTAGGGCAAGAGTTCAAGTTAGTCTTATGGCTAGGTTTAGGGTTAGGTTAGGATTAAATAAAGGCTAGGATTAGAACTAGGCTTTGTGTTAGGCCTAGGTTTAGGGTGAGCGTTAGGGGTAGGTTTAGGGTTATGGTTAGTTTTGTGGTATAGGATGAGGTTATATGTAGGTTTTGAGCTAGGATGAGGTATAGAACTAGGGTTAGGGCTTGGGTTATTTTTAGGCTAGGATTAAGCCTAGGTTTAGTGCTAGGATTATGGCTAGAGGTAATTTCAGGTCTAGTGTTATTGTTAAAAATAATTTTAGGTTTAGGTTTATGGCTACATCTAGTGTAAGGGTTAGGTTTAGGGTTAGGTTCAGGGTTAGGTTCAGGTTTAGAGCTAAGGGTACTCTTAGGGTCAGGGTCATGATTAGTGTTTTGGATAGGTTAAGGTCTAATTTTAGTGCTCGAAATAGCATTAGAGTTAGGATTAGGATAAAGATAGTGTTAGGTTTAGGTTTCAGGCTAGGTTTAGTGTAATGGATAGGGTTAGGATTAGTGATACGGTTAGGTTAAGCACAGGTTTAGCATTAGGGATAGGGTTATGTTTAGGGTAATGGATAGGGTTAGAGATAGGGGTACAGCTAGGGTTATTTTTACAATTATTGATAGGGTTAGTCTTAGGGTTAGGGTTAGGGTTAAATCTAGGGTTACAGCTAGGGTTATAGTTAGGATTAGTGATAGATTTAGGGTTAGGGGTAAATCTAGGGATAGTGCTTGGAATAAGGCTAGTTTTGGGGTTAAATTAAGGCTAGGTTTAGGGTAACGGCTAATGTAAATACCTGGGTTGTGATTAGAAGTAATTTTAGGGTTAGTTTTAGGGATAGGTCTATTGTTATGTTTAGGCATAAGGTAAGGGTAATGTGTAGAGCTAGGGTTAGTGTTAAGGTCAGAGTCAGGGTCAGGGTTAGTTTTAGTATTTGGCTTATAACTCGAATTATGGATAGTATTATGGCTTAGTGTAGGGTTAGGGCTTAGTTTTTTATTAAGGGTTAGGTTTAGGTCTATGGGTTGGTTTTGTTTTAGGGCTAGGGTTAGAGCTAGTTTTAGGATTAGCCTTAGGGTTAGGGCTAGTGTTAGGTTTAGGTTTAGGCTAAGGTTTATGGTTAGATTTAGAGTTAGGGTTAGATCTAGGGTTGCTGCTAGGGCTACGAATAGGGCTAGTGTTAGACCTATGGTTTGGGCAATGATTAGGGTTCCAGTAAATTAGGGGGTTAGAACTAGTGTTAGGACTCAGGTGATAGTTACAGTTAGTCTTTGGGCTAGGGTTAGGGTTAAGGTTAGGGATAGGGCTAAATTAGATCTAAGATTAGGACTAGGGGTAGTGTTAGAGTTAGGCCTATGGTTATGGTTAGGATTATAATTAAGGCTATGCTTAGGGCTAGGATAAAATCTAGGGTTTGTGTTATGGTTATGGCTAGTATTATGACTAGGGCTAATATCATGCCTAGGTTTATGCTTAGGGATAGTTTTGGGGTGAGTTTTATGGCTAAGTCTAGTATAAGTGTTAGGTATAGGGTAAGAGTGAAGTTTAGATCTAGGGGAATTATTAGGGTCAGTGTCAGTGTTAGGGTTAGGTTTAGGTTTGAATTTAGGGTTAGGGCTCGAATTGTCATTAGAGTTAGGGTTAGGGTAATGATTGTATTAGGTCTAGGGTTCAGGGTAGGTTTATGGTAATTGATAAGTTTGAGGATAGTGATATGTTTAGGGTTAGTCCTATTGTTAACATTAAGGTAAGGATTATGTTTAGGTTAATTATACTGTTAGACTTAAGTTTAGGACAAGTGTTATGGTTAGAATTAGGTCTTGATTTAGGGTTAGGGAGAGGGTTAGAACTAGGGTTAGGTTAAGGTTATGTGTAGTGTAAGTGTAGGTTCTGAGCTATAGTTAGGGGTAGGCTCAGTGTTAGGTTCAGGATTAGGTCTAGGGATAGGATTACAGTAGGTTTTGGTTTAGGGTTATGGTTAGGATTAGACCTAAGTTTAATGGTAAGTTCAGTAGAATGGTCAGGGTTAGTGTTAGGGTTTTGGATAGGGTTAGATCTAGAATGAGGGCAAGGGTAAGTGCTATTAATAAGGTTAGTGTTATGGTTAGCCTAAGGATTAGGGATAGTTCTAGGGTTACCCTTAGGTTTAAGGTTTTGCTTAAGTAAGGGATTGGTTTAGAGCTAGGTTATGGTTAGAGTTAGGGTTAAAACTAGGTTTAGGACTCAGATTAGGCCTTAGGTTTTGTGTTAGGGTTAGGGCTTGGGTTAGGGCAATGGCTAATGTAAGAACTAGGGTTACCATTAGTTTTAGTGTTAGTGTATGAATTAGGTTTAGTGTTAGGGTTAGGTTTAAGGTTAGGGTGATATTTTTAGCTTGGGTTCATATTAGAATAGGAATCAGGGTCAGACTTAGTTTTAGGGTTAGAGTTAGAACTTGAATTAGGGCTAGGTTTACTGTTGGGGTTCAGTTTAAGGTGAAGGTGGTGTTTAGAGCTAGGGTGAGTGTTAGGATATGAGTCAGCATCAGGGTTAGTTTTAGGGTTTGGATTAGGACTCGAACCAGGGCTAGGTTTAGGTCTAATAGCAGTGTTAGGTTTTGGTTTAAGTTAAGGTTTAGAGTTACGGCTAACGCTCGGTTTTGTTTTAGTCCTATGGTTAGGGTTAGGGCTAGTGTTAGTGTTAGGCTCAGGCTTAGTGTTAGGGTTAAATTGGGAATTAGGGTTAGACCTAGGGTGAAGGCTAGAACTAAGGATATGGCAAGTGTTATGGCTGGGTGTTAGGGTTATTGTAAGGGATAGGGTTAGAACTAGGGCTAGGGCTAGGGCGAGAGACAGTCTTAGGGCTAGGGTTAGGGTTAGGGTTAGAGATAGGGCTAAATTAGGGCAAGGGTAGGGCTCGGTTTAGTGTTTAGTGTAAGCCTAGCGTTAGGGTTAGTGTTAGGGTTAGAGTTAGAGTTTAGAGGTAGTGTTTAGAGTTTAAGTTTAGCATTCGGGCAAATTTTTGGTAATGGATGGCTTTATAGCTATGTGTAGAGGTAGGGTGAGTGTTATAATTATGGTTAGGGCTGTGGTTATGGCAAGGGTTATGATTAAGCCTAGGTTTAGGGGTATGATAAGGGGTAGGGATTTTTTTTAGTGTTAGGGCTAGGTTTAGTACTAGGGCTAATTTCAGGTCCATAACTATGGTTAAAGATGTTTTTAGGATAAGGATTATGGGTACGTCTAGTGTAAGGGTTAAGTTTAGGGTTAGCGTCAGCTTTAGACCTAAGGGTCAGTTTTAGTTTTAAGGTTTGGCTTAAAACTCGAATTAGGGCAGGGTTTAGGGCTAGGTTTTGGGTTAGGGCTTGGTTTAGGTTAAGGGTTATGGTTAAAGCGTTGACTTGGTTTGGTATTACGGCTAGGATTAGGGTTAGTTAAATTTTTAGGATTAATGTTAGGGTTAGGGCTAGTCTTAGATTTAGGCTTAGGCTTCGGTTTATGGTTAAATTTAGAGTTAGGTTTTTATCTAAGTTTAGTGCTAGGGTTAAGGATAGGGCAAGGGTTAGGACTAGAATTTGGGATAGGGTTAGGTTTATGGGAAGGGATAGGATTAGAATGAGTGATAGGGCCAGTGTGAGAGTTAGAGTTATTCTTAGGGCTAGGGTTAGGTTTAGGGTTAGGAATAGGGCTAAATTATGGCTAGGGTTATACTTAGAGCTAGTTTTAGAATTAGCATCAGGGTTTGGGCAATTTTTAGGCTTAGGCATTGAGTTAGGGTTAGATTTAAAGTTAGGTTTTGATCTAGTGTTAAAGCTAGGGCTAAAGATAGGGCAATTGTGATGAATAGAGTGAGGGTTAGAGTTAGGCTTACGATTAGGATAAGGGATGTGCTTTTGGCTAGATTTAGGGCTATGGAAAGGGTTAGTATTAGGGTTAGGGCTAGAAATAGGGTTAGGGTTATGATTAAGGCTTGGTTTATGGCTAGGAGCAGGTTTAGGGTTTGTGTTAGTGTTAGAGATAGTATTATGGCTAGAGCTAATGTCAGGTCTAGAGTTTTAGTTAGGGCTAGATTTAGTGTTAGGTTTATGGCTTCGTCCAGTGTAAGCATTAGGTTTAGCATAAGATTCAGTTTTATATCTAGGTTTATATTTAGGGTCAGGTTTAGGGTTTGGGTTATATTAGGTTTTTGGTTTAGGGTAATGACAGGATTAGTTTTAGGGTTTAGGATTGGTTTAGTGTAATGGATAGGGTTAAGGTTAGGCCTAGGGTTAGCTTAAGAGTTAGGGTTATAGTTAGGGTAATGGATAGGTTTAGACCTACGGTTAGGTCTAGGGTTATGTATAGGGTTAGGGCTAGTTTTGGGTTAGGCTTAGGTTTACATTTAGGGTTAAAGCTAGGTTTACTACTTGGTTTAAAGCTGGGTTTTGGGTTAGGTTAGGGCTAGGGTTAAGGCTCTGGCTAATGTACGAGGTAGGGCTATGATTAGCGCTATGTTTAAGATTAGGGTTAGGGCTACGTCTAGTGTTAGGTTGAGGTTTACAGTGATGATGATGTTTAGAGCCAGGGTTAATGCTGGAGTAAGAGTTAGATTCAGGGTTAGTTTTTGGGTTATGGTTAGGACTGGAATTAGGATATGGTTAGGATTAGGTGTAGGGTTATGTTTGGTTTAGGATAAGGGTCTGTGTTACGGCTATGGCTCGGTTTTGTTTTAGGGCTAGGGCTAGTGTTAGGGCTAATTTTAGGATTAGCATTAGCATTAGGGCTAGTGTTTGGTTTAGGTTTAGGCTTAGGTTTAGGGTTAGATTTAGAGTTAGGTTTAGATCTAGGTTTATGGCCTGGGCCAAGAATAGGGCTAGGGTTACACCAAAGGTTAGGGCTAGGATTAGGGTTCTAGTTAGGGATAGGTTTGGAACTAAGGTTAGGGTTAGACTTAGAGTTAGAGTTTGTCTTTGGGCTAGGATTAGGATTAGGGTTAGTGATAGGGGTAAATTAGGGCTAAGATTAGGGCTAGGGGTAGTTTTAGGTTTAGGCTTAGTGTTTGGGTTAGGGATAAAATTAAGGCTATGTTTAGGGCTAGGATAAGGGCTAGGGTTTGTGTTAGGGTTAGGGATAGGATTATGGCTAGGGTTAATATCACGTCTAGGGTTAGATTTAGGAATAGTTTTAGGGTTAGTTTTATGGCCAGGTCTAGTGTAAGGGTTAAGTAGAGTAAGAGTCAGGTTTATAGCTAGGGGAATTATTAGGGTCAAGGTGAGTATTAGGGTTTGGTTTATGTTTGAATTTAGGGTTAGGGCTCGAATTTTCATTCGGGTTAGGGTTAGTGTAATAATTGGATTAGGTATAGGGTTCAGGGTAGGTTAGGCTAATTGATAGGTTTGGGGAACTCAATAGGGTTAGGGTTAAGCCTAGCATTAGAATTATGGTAAGGGTTATGTTTAGGGTAATGGATACAGTTAGAGTTAAGTTTAGGACTAGGGTTATGGTTAAAATTAGGTCTTGTGTTAGGGTTAAGGTGAGGGTTAGAACTAGGATTAGGTTTAGGGTTTTGTTTAGCATAAGGGTTAGGTTCTGAGCTATGGTTAGGGCTAGGCTGAGAGTTAGGTTTAGAATTATTTCTAGGGATAAGATTATGGTAATTTTGGGGTAGGGTTGGTGGTAGGCTTAGACCTAGGTTTAATGTTAGGATCAGAATAAGAATCAGGGTTAGTTTTAGGTTTTGGGGTGGTGTTAGAGCTAAAACAAAGGCTAGGATTAGGACTATTAATAGGTTTAGGGTTTGGGTTAGTCTAAAGACTAGAGATAGGTCTAGGGTTACTCTTCAGTTTAAGATTTCACTTAGGATAAGGGATTGATTTAGATCTAGGGTTAGGGCTATGGTTAGGGTTACAGTTAGAGATAAAGCTAGGTTTAGGGCTCCTTTTAGGGCTAGTTTGGTGTTAGGGTTAGGGCTAGGATTAGGACAATGGGTAATTTAAGAACTAGGGTTACCATTAAGGTTAGTTTTAGGGTTTGGTTTAGGGATAGTTTGAGTGCTAGTGTTAGGTTTAAGGTTAAGGTGATATTTATAGCTACGGTTCTTGTTAGGATAGGAGTCAGGGTCAGGGTTAGTTTTAGGTTTAGTGTTAAGAAACAAATTAGTTCAGTGTTAATGTTAGTGTTCGTTTTGAGTTTAGGGCAGTGTTTAGATCTAGGTTGAGTGTTAGGATATGAGTCAATGTCAGGGTTAGATTTAAGATGAGGCTTAGGACTCGAACTAGGACTAGGTTTAGGTCTAAGTGTAGTATTATTTGTTGGTTTAAGTTAAGGTATAGGGTTAGTGCTATTGCTTGGTTCTGATTTACTGCTAGGATTGGGTTAGGGCTAGTTTTACTATTATCATTAACGTTAAGGCTAGTTTTAGGTTTCTGGTAGCAGATAGGGATAGAACTAGGGCTAGGGCTAAGGCAAGAGTTAGAGTTAGTCTCAGGGCTTGGGTTAGGATAGGGTTAGAGATAGAGCTAAATTAGGGCTAGGATTGGGGTTAGGTTTTGTGTTTAGATTAAGCCTAGGGTTAGGGTTAGGGTTAAGTTTAAATTTAGGGTAAGAGATTACATTATAGGTAGATTTAGAGGTAGGGTGAGGGTTAGAATTAGGGTTAGGTGTAGAGCTGGAGATAGAATTATGATTAAGGCTAAGTTTTGGACAAGAATGAGGGCTAGGTGTGTTTATAGGGTTAGGGCTAGGATTAGGGCTAGGGCTAATTTCAGTTCCAGAGTTATGGTTAAAGATAGTTTTAGGTTTAGGCTTATGGATAAGTCTAGGCAAAGGGTTAGGTGTTAAGTTATGGTCAAGTTTAGAGCTAGGAGTATTATTAGGGTCAAGGTCTGAGTTAGGGTTTGAGATAGGTTAAGGTTTCAATTTTGGGCTTGAATTAGTTTTAGGATTAATGTTAGGGTAATGATAGGGTTAGGTATAGGATTCTGGTTAGGTTTAGGGTAATGGAAGAGTTAGGATTCGAGATAGGGTTAGATTTATGCTTAGGGTTATCATTAAAGATTGGGTTATGGTTATGTTAATGGATAGAGTTAGAGATCAGTTTCAGGCTAAAGTTATGGTTACAATTAGGGCTAGCGTTAGGGTTAGGTTAGGTTTAAAGCTAGGGTTAGGGCTCTGATTAGGACTAGGTTTTGTGTTATGTTAGGGCTAGGGTTAGTGTTGTAGCTAATGTAAGTACTAGGTTTAAGTTTAGGGCTAGTTTGGTTAAGTGCTAGGTTTAGTGTTAGGATTATGTTTACTTATACAGTGATGTTTAGAGCTAGAAGTGTTAGGGTCAGTGGCAGGTTCAGGGTTAGTTTTAGGGTTCGGCTTCCAACTCAAATAAGTCTAGGTTTATGTCTAGGTGTAAGGTTAGGATTTGGAATTGGATAATGTTTAGGGTTAGAACTATGGCTCAGTTTTGTGTTACTGCTAGGGCTAGTGTTAGGGCTCATTTTAGGATTAGTGTTATGGTTTGGGCTAGTGTTAGGTTTAGTCTTAGCCTTTGGGTTAACGCTAGTTTTAGAGTTACGTTTTGCCTAAGGTGAGTGCTAGGGATAAGTATTGGGAAAGGTTTATCACTAGGGTTAGGGCTAGGGTTAGATTTATGGTAAGGGATACGGTTAGAATGAGTGATAGGGCTAGTATGAGAGAGTAAGTCTTAGGGCTAATGTTAGGTTTAGGTTTTACGGATAGGGCTAAATTATGGCTAGGGTTATGTTAGGGCTAGGGTTAGGGCTAGTTTTAGGATTAGGCTTAGGCATCAATTTAGGGTTAGATTTAGAGTTAGATTTTGATCCAGGGTTAGTGCTAGGGCTAAGGATAAGGCAAGGGTTAGGGTTAGAGTTAGGGTTTACTTTAGGGTAAGGGATGTGGTTATAGCTAGGCTTAGGGCAAGGGCGAGGGTTAGTATTAGGGTTAAAACTAGGGTTAGAGTTAGGGTTATGTTTAAGGCTATGTTTTGGGCTACGATGAGGACTATGATTTGTTTTAGGGTTAGGGATAGTATTAGGGTTATGGCTAATGTCAGGTCTTGGGTTACACTTAGGGATAGATTTAGTGTTAGGTTTATGGCTTGGTCCAGTGTAAGGGTTAGGTTTTTGGTTAGGGTCTGGCTTAGATCTACGGTTATTTTTAGAATCAGGGTCAGGATTAGGGTTTGGGTTAAGATAGTGTTTAGGTGCAGGGCTTGAATTAGTGTTAGATTTAGGGTAAGGGTAATTACAGGTTTAGGTTTAGGGTTTAGGTTTGGTTTAATGTAATGTATAGTGTTAGTGTTAGGCCTAGGTTTATCAGAAGGGTTAGGGTTATCGTTAGGGTAATGGATAGGGTTAGCCCTAAGGTTAGGGCTATGGTTATGTGTAAGATTAGGGCTAGTGTTTGGGTTAGGGTTAGGTTTAAGTTTAGGGATAAAGTTAGAGTTAGGACTAAGATTAAGGCTAGGTTTGGGGTTAGGTTATGGCTAGGGTTAAGACTACCGCTAATTTATGAAGTAGGTTTTTGATTACAGCTACTTACAGGTTTAGAGTTAGTTCTAGGTCTAGTGTTAAGGTTAGGTTTATGGTGATGATGATGTTTAGAGCCAGGGTTAGTGTTAGGGTCAGAGTCAGGGTCAGGGTTAGTTTTCGGGTTAGGTTTAGAATATAATTAGGGATAGGGTTAGGGTTAGGTGTAGGTTTAGGATTTGTTTTAAGTTAAGGGTTAAGGTTAGGGCTATGACTTGGTTTTGTTTTAGGGTTAGGGGTAGGGTTGGGGCTAGATTTATGATTAGTCTTAGGTTTAGGGCTATTGTAAGTTTTAGATTTAGGCTTAGGTTAAGGATTAGGGATAAGAGTAGAGTTATGGATAGTTTTAGACTGAAGGTTAGGGTTAATTTAGAGTTAGGTTTAGATCTAGGTTTTGTGATAGGGCTAAGTATAGGTCTAGGTTAGGGCTACGTTTAGGGCTAGGTATATGGTGATGGTAAGGGATAAGGTTACAACTAAGTATAGGGTTAGTGTGAGAGTTAGAGTTAGTCTTAGGGCTAGGGTTAGAGTTAGGGATAGGGCTAAATTAGGGCTTGGATTAGGGCTAGGGTTAGTGTTAGGGTTAGGCCTAGGGTTAGGTCTAGGTTTAGTGATAGGTTTAGGGTTAGGTTAGGTTTAGGGTAAGGGATGGCAATATAGCTAGTTTTAGAACTAGGGTTAAAATTAGGGTTAAGATTAGGGTTAACGTTAGGTTTAGGGTTATAATTAAGGTGAGGTTCCTTGCTAGGATGTGGGCTACGTTTTGTATTAGGGTTAAGGCTAGATTAGAGCTAGGGCTAATGTCAGGTCTAGGATATGGTTAGGGATAGTTTTAGGGTTAAGTTTATGGCTAGGTCTATTGTAAAGTTTAGGTTTCTTGTTAGGTCAGGTTTAGAGCTATGGGAATTTTTAGAGTCAGGGTCAAGTTTAGGGTTGCAGTTAGGTTAAGGTTTAGGTTTAGGGGTCAAAATAGTCTTATATTTAGTGATTGGGTAATGACAGAGTTAGATTTATGGATCAGGTTAGGTTTAGTTTAATAGATAGGATTAAGGCTAGTGCTAGGTTTAGGGTTCCGCCTAGGGTTAGCATAAGGATTATAGTTTTCTTAGGTTAATGCATAGGGTTAAAGCTAGGGTTAGAGCTAGGATTATGGTTAGGATTAAGTCTAGGGTTAGGCTTAGGTTTATAGTTAGGGCTGGGGTTATTTTTAAGTTTAACTTTAGGTTTATTGCTAAGGTAGGGCTTAATTAGGGCTAGGATTTGTGATAGGCTAGAGCTATGGCTAATGTAAGAACTAGTGTATGATTAAGACTAGTTTTATGGTTAATGTTAGGGATACATGTAGTTTCAGGGTTAGTTTTAGGGTTAGGGTGAAGTTTAGACCTAGGGTTAGTGTTAGTGTCAGGGACAGTGTTCAGGTAGTGTAAAGGTTAAGGTTAAAGACAGAATTAAGACTAGGGTGAGGTCTAGAGGTAGGGTTAGAATTTGGGTTACGTTAAGGGTTATTGTTGAGGCTAGGTCTAGTTTGTCTTTAGGTCTAGAGCTATAGTTAAGGCTAGATTTAGGATTAGGTTTAGGTCTAGGTCTAGTGTTAGGGTTAGGTTTAGGTGTAAGTGTACAAGTAGGACTAGTGTTAAGTTCGGTTTAGGGTTAGGTTTAGATTTAGAGCTATTATTGTTAGGGTCAGAATATTAGGTCAGGGATAGGGTTGGGGTTTGGGTTATGGTTAGATATAGAATGAAGGCTAGGGTTAGGACTAGTTATAGAGTTAGGTTTTTGTTAAGCTGAGGATTAGTGCTAAGAATATGGTTAGCATTAGGGTGAGGGTTTGGCTTAGGGTAAGCGATAGGGTTAGAGGTAAGGTTAGGATTAGGGTTAGAGTTAGGTTTATGGTTAAAGCTCGTGTTAGGGCTTGGATTAGGGCTAATTTTGTATTAAGTTTAGGGCTAGTGTATGGTTATGGCTATTGTAAGAAATAGGGTTATGATTAAGGTTAGTTTTATGGTTAAGTTTAGGGCTAGGCATATTGTTAGGGTTAGGTTTAAGGTTAGGGTGATGTTTAGAGCTAGGTTTAGTGTTTGAATATGAGTCAGGTCCATGGTTAGGTTTAGGGTTAGTGTTAGGTGTCAAATTAGGTCTAGGGTTAGGGCTGGTGTAGGGTTAGGGTTTGGCCTAGGGTAAGCATTAGTTTTAGGGGTATGGCTCCATTTTGTTTTAGGGATAGGGCTAGGTTTGGGGCTAATTTTAGGAATAGCATTAAGGTTAGAGCTAATTTCAGGGTTAGGCTGAGGCTTTAGTTTAGGGTTAGTTTTAGAGATAGGTTAGTGCTAGGGTTAAGGATTATGACTAGGGTTAGGGCTTGGGTTAGGGATTTGGTAAGGGATAGGGTTAGTTTTAGAGAGAGGTTTTGATCTAGAATTAGTGCTAGGGCAAGTGTTATGACTAGGGTTAGGGCTTGGGTTAGGGTTACGGTAAGGTATAGAGTTAGAATAGGGATAGGTCTTGTGTGAGAATTATAGTTAATCTTAATTCTAGAGTAAGAGTTAGGGTTAGGAATATGGCTATATTAGGGCTAGGAATAGGGCTAGGTTTAATATTAGGTTTAGGGCTACAGTTAGGGTTATGATTAGGGTTAGAGCTAGGGTTAGGGTTAGTGTAAGGGTTAGGGTTTAAGCTACGGTTAGGGCTAGGGGGAGTGTTAGATTTAGTGTTAAGTCTACAATAGGGTTATGGTTATGATTATGGCTAGTGTTGGGGTTAGGGCTAGGGTTTTCATTAGGGCTAGGACTAGTTTTAGAGTAATGTATTGGATTAGATGTAAGATTAGGTTTAGGGTTAAGTTTAGGTTATGGTTAAATTTAGGTTCAGGAGTAGGTTTAGTTTTTATTTTTGGTATGGTTTAGGGTTAAGTTTATGGCAAGGGTTAGGTGTAGGGTTAAGACAAGGGTTAGTTTTAAGATTAGGGTTATGGATAGGATTAGGTTTAGGGCTAGGGTTATTACAAGGATTAAGTTCAGGATTAAGGCTAGGGTTAGGTTTATGTTTACAAATAGGCCTAGGGTTTTGTTTAGGATAAGGGTTAGTCTTAGAGCTAGGCTTATGTCTAAGGTGAGGGTTAGGGTTAGGGCTACATTTAGGGTTATGTTTATTTTTAGAGTAGGATTAGGACTCAGAATAGTGCTGGGTTTTGTGTTAGGTTTAGGCCCAGGGTTAAGGCTATGTGTAATGTAAGATGCAGGGTTCTGATTTTAGAGCTAGATTTAGGGTTAGGGTTATGACTATGTCTAATGTTGGTTTTAGGTTTTGGGTTAGGTTCAGGTTTAAAGCGAGGTTTAGTGTTAGTGTTAGGGTCAGCGTTCAGGTTAGAGTTAGGTTAACCCTAGGTCTAATCCTAGTCCTAACACTAACCCTAACACTAACTTTAACCTGTTTAGAGTCCCTTTGATCCTAGAAGTCCCACACTTGGGGAGCCAAGTTGGGTAAGTGAACAGATGAATCTTTCACAATATCAAAGAAGACTGACCAAATAATTGGAGAGGTAGTTCAGTACATTCATATTTCCCTGTTTTCCCCTAAAGTGTTCTCACATAAAGTTGATTTGAATGCTTCAGCTTAGGGCTACTTTTACAAGAAACAAACGAGAGAATGCCCATAGAAAACTGATTGAGTGTGTGAGGTTTGAAGTGGCTAGCACCATCCCTGTTGGATTTCCAGTTCCATTTCCATTTACACGCATAGGTCAAATTGAAATGATAACTTAAAATACAAACTGTCCAGGAGAGCAAACCCTTGATGTAAGAGGTCCAAACCTAAAGAATATAGTAAGGCTAGTTCAAAGTTGAATCCTGCCCAGTATCAAAGAAATTTGAACAAAACTAAATCTAACAAAATATTAGCTGTAAATCTAACCCTAAACTAATACACAATCTAACCTAACGTGTTTAGAAAACCATTGATCAGAGTAGTCCCCAAATAAAGGAGCCCAGTGGGGCAAACTATCAGATGAATCCTGTGCAGTATCAAAGAAATCTGACCAAATAATTGGGGGAGGTATTTCATTACGTGCATACTTTCCTGTTTTCTCCTAATGTGCTCTTGGATGAATTATTTTTTTTTCATGCTTCAGTTTAAGGTACTTGCACAAGGAACAACCAGAGAGTGCCCACAGAGAGCTGATTCAGTGTGTGAAGTTTCAAGCAGCTAGTACTAGCTCTGTTTGATATCCAGCTCCATTTTCATTCATGTCTATAGGCCATAATGAAGTGAAATCTAAAAATTCAACTGTTCCTGACAGTGAACTGGAAAACCTTGAAAACTCAAACTTGGGGATCCTACTAAGACTAGGAAAAGGATGAATCCTGTACAATATCAAATAATCCATGCAAAAATTTAATGCTTGCTCCTAAAATGCTCACAGATAAAGCTGTTTATTACAAATTCATCTTTGGGCTACTTCCACAAGAAAAAAAAAAAAAGGAGAGAATCTACCCTGGGAACTGGTTGAGTGTGTGAAGTTTCAAGAAGTTGGCACCAACCCTGTTTGAGTCCAGCTCCATTTCCATTCACCCCTTTAGGGAAAAATGAGGTGAAAGATTAAAATTAAAACTACTCCTGAGAGCAAAACCCTTTTACTAGGAGGCCCAAATATGGGGAGCATACTAAGAAGAGAAAGAAGATAAATCCTGCTCAGTATTCATAAAGTTGAAAAAATCTAGCACTAACCCTAACACTACTTCTAACCCTAAGTCTAATCATAATCCTAAGCCTAACCTGTTAATAGAACCTTTGATCATAATAGTTTTAAACTTGGGGAGACTAGTTGGGCAAGATTACATATGAATCCTGCACAGTATCAAAGAAATCTGACCAAATAATTGAGGGAGGTGTTTCAGTACATGCATATTGTCCTGTTTTATTCTAAAGTGCTCTTGGATAAACTTGTTTTGCATGCTTCAGATATCGCTACCTTTACAAGGAAGAAACCAGAGAGTGCCCACAGACAACTGATTGAATATGTGAAGTTTCAACCAGCTAGAACCAACCCTCTGATTTCCAGCTCCATTCTCATTTACCTATATAGGTCAAAATGAAGTGAGTCATTAAAAACAAACTATTTCCAACAGCAATTCATTGAACCAAGAAGGCGCCAAACTGGGGCCCATAGTGAGGCTAGGTAAAAGATAAATCTTCCCAGTATCAAAGAAATTTGAACAAAACAAACTCTAACCCTAACACTATCTCTAAAGCTAGCCCTAACCCTAACTATACACTAACACTTACCTGTTTAGAGAACAATTGATCCTAGAAGTTCCAACCTTGGGGAGCCTAGTGGAGCAAGCTAAAAGATGAATACTGTGTAGTATCAAAGAAATCTGATCAAATTTTTGGGAGACTTATTTTAATACATACATGTTTCTGTTTTCTCCTTAAGAGCTCTTGGATACAGTTTCTTTTGCATGCTTCATCTTTGGCCTACCTTCAAAAGAAACAAACTAGAGAGTGCCCACTGAAAACTAATTGTGTGAAGTTTCAAGCACCTCTGGCGAACCCTGTTTGATTTCCAGCTCAATTTTCATTCACATCAATAAGCCATAATGAAGGGAAACCAAAAATACAAACTGTTCCTGATAGCGAACCATTGAACCAACAAGGTCCAAACCTGTGGAGCAAAATAAGGCTAAGTAAAAGATGAATCCTTCCCAGTATCATAGAAATTTGAAGAAATCTAGGGCCGCATTGGTACTCTCAGTGCAGATGGAAGGCTGGGCTGTGCCATTTGTCAGGGCACTGACAGCAGTCTCAGCCACACAGGAGCTCTCTGCACACACGCAAGGCAGCACAGAACATGGAGACTTTGCTTGAGAATCACCAGAACGAGCTCTGGACACAGCACAACTTCACTCCAGAACCACCGACCTCACCAAACACCATACATGGGTAATAGATGGAATCCATCTTGCAAAACCTTATTTGCCATCTATCAGTGATCGTGGCTACCAGCTTGGTTCTGCAGCTTATCAGGTACAAGTTTTCCAACTCTCCTACCTCCAGCTGTGATAACTCAAGATTTTTCACACAAGGTTTTGGGGGGTGTAGCTATCCATGAGGAACAGCAACTGTACAGGCACCTGGTTACCAATTCAGAGACTAAGAGTATGGAGGCTCCAGGTAGAAGCTCAAGCCCTCTCACCCTAGCTACCTCCCCCACCCTGAGAACAGAGACTCAATCTAGGAGTAGAAAACTCCACATAATGCAAGAAAAGAAAACAGAGTTCTGAGAGCCTTTTTTTTTCTTTCTTACTTTTCTTTTCTTGCTCTTCTCATCCATTCTCCTGTACCCTTCCCCCTCTCGTCCTTACAACCTCAACATATGTGAAACCAATTACTCTCCATGAAATTGGACTTTAAGAAATGAATCACTAGAATTGTATAATTTAGAGGAATTGCATAGGCCCCACCTCACCACCTCTTTATTTGCTCTTATTTTCTTTCTCCCTCTATTTACTTGTTATTTTTTCTTCTTTTTTTTTCTCCCTCTATCCAACTTTCAGCCTCCTAACTTTTACTATTTATACATAGGGTAATTTTATGAATACAGATAAGCAGTTTGAATTTATACCTTCATCCATAAATCCCCCCTGCCTATTCATTAGAGTTCTCCTCCAAAGTTGCTAAGTTAGATTAATCACATACCCTCATTCCTTTCCCCCTTAACATAGCATCCTACCCGTGACACTCAGTTCTCTATACACCAGCAGAATTGGTATGCCTTTTATGTAACTAATGACTATATTCTAAATAATAATTGAAGCCAACACTTATAGACACAGAGTCTAAATATAAATGTATTTATAATGGTTAGGCTTAGGCTTCAGGTTAGGGTTAGATTTAGAGTTAGATTTTGATCTATGGTTAGGGCTAGGGCTAAGGATAGGGCAAGGGTTAGGACTAACATTTGGGTTAGGTTTAGTATTATGGTAACTGATAGGGTTAGAACTAGTGATAGGGCTAGTATGAGAGTTAGAGTTAGTCTTAGAGCTAGGATTAGGGTTAGGGTTAGGGTTAGGGATAGAGCTAAACTAGGGCTAGTGTTAGTTTTAGGTTTAGGCCTTCAGTTCGCGTTGGAGTTAGGATTACATTTAGGGTAAGGTATTGGGTAATAGCTAGTTTGAGTGTAGGGCAAGGGCTAGTATTAGGGTCAGGGCTAGGGTTAGGTTTAGGGTTATGATTAAAGCTAGGTTTAGGGCCAGGATGATGGCTAATGTTTGTGTTAGGGTTAGAGCTAGTAATAGGGCTAGGGCTAATGTCAGGTCTAGGGTTACAGTTAGGGATAGATTTAGTGTTAGGTTAGGTGTATACTAGGGTTAGGCCCAGGTTTAGGGTTAGGGCTAACGTTAGGATTATATTTAGATTTAAGGTTAAAGCTATGTTAGGGCTAAGTTTAGCGCTAGTGTTTGCAATATGTTAGGGCTAGGGCAAATGTAAGAATTTGTTATGATTAGGGCTAGTTTTAGCATTAAAGTTAGAGGTAAGTATAGTTTTAGGGTTAGGTTTAGGGTTAGGGTGATGTTTAGTTTAGGGTTAGTGTTAGTGTCAGGGTCAGTGTACAGTTTAGGGTTATGTTTAATGGGAAAGCCTGAATTAGGACTAGGGTTACGACTAGTGGAAGGATTAGATTTTGGCTTGAGCTAAGGGTTATAATTAGGGCTAGATCTAAGATTTTCTTTAAGTCTAGGTCTAGAGTTATGGATAGATTAAGATTAGGTTTATTTCTGAGGCTAGTGTTCGGATTAGGTTTAAGTATAAGGTTACCAATAGGGCTAATGTTAGGGTTCGGATTAGGGTTAGGTTCAGGTTTAAACCTATGATCAGTGTTAGGTTCAGAATAAGGGTCAGGGTTAGGGTTAGGGTTTGGGTTATGGTTAGACCTAGAATGAAGGCTAGGGTAAGGACAACTAATAGGGTTAGGGTTTGGGTTAGTTTGAGGAATAGAATTAGGATTAGTATTATTATTATTACATTAGGTTTAGGGTTTGGCATAGGGTAAGGGATAGGGTTAGAGCTAGGGTTAGTGCTATGTTTAGGGTTAAAGCTAGGTTTAGGGCTCAAATTAGGACTAGTTTTGTGTTAGGGTTATGGCTAGGGTTAGAGCAATGGTTAATGTAAGAACTATGGTTTTTAGGGTTAGTTTTAGGGTGATGGTTAGGGGTTAAACCTCTATTGTTAGGATTAGGTTTAAGTTTAGGGTGAAATAAAGAGCTAGTGTTATGTTAGGTTAATAGTCAAGGTCACGTTTAGTTTTAGGGTTAGGGATAGGACTCGAATTAAGGATAGGATTACTCTAAGGGTTTGGTTTAAAGTTAGGGTGGTGTTTAGAGCTAGGGTGAGTGTTATGATATGAGTCAGAGTTAGGGATAGTATTAAGGTTAAGATTAGCACTCAATTTAGGGCTAGGGTAAGGTCTAGGTGTAGTGTTAAGGTTTGGTTTAAGTTAAGGTTTAGGGTTAGGGCTCTTGTTCAGTTTTGTTTTACTGCAAGGGTTAGTGTTAGGGCTAGTTTTATGATTAGCATTAGGGCTAGGGCTAGTGATGATGTTAGGCTTAGGCTTAGGATTAGGGTTAGATTTCGAGTTAAGTTTAGATCTATGTTAGGACTAGGAATAAGGATTTCGCAATGGTTATGGCTAGGTTTAGCGCTAGGTTTAGGATTACGGTAATGGACAGGGTTTGAAGAAGGTATAGGGCTACTGTGAGAGTTAGAGTTAGTCTTCGGGCTAGGGTTAGGGTTAGCGTTAGGGATAGGGTTAAATTAGGGCTAGGATTAGTGCTAGGATTAGTGTTCATCTTAGGCCTAGAGTTAGGGTTAGGGTTAGGTTTAAGTTTAGGGTAAGGAATGACATTATAGCAAGGTTTAGAGATAAGGAGAAGGTTAGAATTAGGGTTAGGGCTATTGTTAGGGTTAGGGTAATCCTTAAGGCTAGGTTTGGGGCTATGATGAGTGCTATGCTTTATTTTAGTGTTACTGCTAGGATTAGGGCTTGGGCTAATATCAGATCTAGGTTTATGGTTAAAGATAGTTTTAGGATTAGGTTTATGCCTACATATAATGTAAGGGTTAGGTTTAGGGTTAGGGTCAGGTTTAGAGCTAGGGTCAAGTCTGGGTCAGAAGTTTGGGAAAGGTTAAGTTTTAAAGTTAGGAATTGAATTAGCATTATGGTTAGTGTTAGTGTAATTATAATATGAGGTTTAGGGTTTAGATTTGGTTTAGAATAATGCATAGGTATAGGATTAGGGATAGGGTTAGGTTTAGGCCTAGAGTTATGGTTATTGCAATGGGTAGCTTTAGAGATATGTTTAGGGCTAGGGTTATGCTTTTGATTAGGGTTAGGTTTAGGATTAGGTTTAGGGTTAAAGCTCGGGTTCAGGCTTGGATTAGGGCTAGGTTTTAGGTTAAGTTAGTGGTAGGGTTAGGAGTAAGGCAAATGTAAGTATCAGGGTTACAATTAAGGTTAAATTTAGGGTTAGGGTTAGTGGTAGGTCTAGTGTTAGTTTTAGGGTTAGGGTTAGGGTGATGTTTAGACTAGGGTTAGTATTATGGTCAGAGTCAGGGTCAGTGTTAGTTCTAGCTTTCTGCTAAAACTAGAATTAGAGCTAAGGTTAGGGTTAGGGTTAAGGTTTGGTTTAGGTTAAGGGTTAGAGTTAGGGCTATGGCTCGGTTTTGTTTTAGGGCTAAGTTTAAAGTTAGATTTAGAGTTAGGGTTAGGCTTAGGCTTAGGGTTAGGGTTTGATTTAGAGATAAAATTAGATCTAGGTTAGGGCTAGAGCTAATGATAGGGCTAGGGTTAGGGCTGGGTTTAGTGCTAGAATTAGGGTTCCAGTAAGGGATAGGGTTAGAACTAGGGATGGGGCTAGTGTGAGAGTTAGAGTTAGTCGTAGGGCTAGGGTTTGAGCTAGGGTTATGAATAGGACTAAATTAGTGCTAAGATTAGTGCTAGGGTTATTTCCTGGGTTAGGCCTAAAGTTAGGTTTATGGTTAGGATTAAGGCTAGGTTTAGGGATAGGATAAGGGGTGGGGTTTGTGTTAGGTTTAAGGCTAGGATTGGGGCTATGGCTAATGTCAGGTCTAAGCTTATGGTTGGGGATAGTTTTAGGATTAGTGTTATGGTTAGGTCTAGTGTAAGGGTTAGGTTTAGTGTAAAAGTCATCCTTAGAGCTAGGAGATTTATTAGGGTCAGGGTCAGTGTTAGAGTGTGTTTGAGATTAGGTTTTAGGTTTAGGGCTTGAATTAGCACTAGGGTGTGGGTTAGGGAAATGATAGGGTTTTGTTTATAGTTAACATTAGGTTTAGGGTAATTGATAGGGTTAGGGTTAGCAATAGGTTTAAGGTTATGCCTAGGTTTCACATTAGGGTAAGTGTTATGGTTAGTATAATGGATAGGATTAGAGCTAAGTTTAGGGCTAGGTTTATGGCTAAGAAGAGATCTTGAATTAGGGTTAGGGTAAGAGTTAAAACTAGGGTTAGGCTCAGGTTTATGTTTAGCATAAGGGTTTGGTTTTGAGCTACAATTAGGGCTATGGTGAGGGTTAGGTTTATGGTTACTTCTAGGGATAAAGTTATAATACTCATAGGGTTAGTGTTAGGATTAGAGCTAGGGACATCATTAGGGATAGGGTTAGGTTTAGGGTAATGTATATGATTAGATGTAGATTTAGAGCTATGTTTAAAGTTAGATTGAGGTTTAGACTTAGAGTTAGGGCTATGGTTATGTTTAGGTTTATAGTAAGGTCTAGGGTTTGAGCTAAGGTTAGGTCTATGTCAAATGTGAGGTTTAAGGTTAGGTCTAGGGTTAGTTTTCCAGTTAGGTTTAGGTTTAGCATGAAGCCTAGGATTATCAATAAGGTTAGGTTTAGGTTTAGAGTAATGGGTAGGTTTAGAGCTAGGTTTAAGGATAGGGTTAAGGTTAGAATTAGGGATAGGTAAGGGTTAGATTGAGGGATAGGTGTAGGTTTATGTTTAGAGAAATGTTTAGGCTTTGAGATAGGATTAGGACTAAGGCGAGGGTTGGGTTAGGGTTAGGGCTAGGGTTAGGGTTAGGATTAGTGTCATGCTTAAGGCTTGATTTAGGCCCAGGACTAGCTCTAGCTTTTATGTTAGGTTTAGGGCTAGGGTTAAGTCTATAGGTAATGTAAGAGCTATGGTTACGTTGAGGGCTAGCTGTAGGTTTAGGGTTATGGCTAGGTCTAGTGTTTGGTTTAGATAAACGCTAGGGTTACTCTTAGTATTCAGTTTAAGTTGAGGGCTGTGTTTAGAGCTAGGGTGACTTTTAGGATATCAGTCAGGTCAGGGTGTGCTTTTAGGTTAGGGTTATGACTATAATTAGGGCTAGGGTTACTGTTAGGGTTTTCTTTGTTTAGCGTGGTCTTTAGAGCTAGTGTCAGTGTTAGGATATGAGTAAGGGTCAGGGTAAGTTTTAAGGTTATGGTTAGGACTCGAATTAGGGCTAGGGTTAGGTCTAGGTCTAGTGTTAGGGTTAGGTTTATGGTTATGACAATATTTAGAGCTAGATTTAGTGTTAGGTTCAGAGTCAGTGTCCTTATTACTATTCAGGTTAGATTTAAGACTGAAATCAGAGATAAGTGTAGGACTACTTGTAAGGTTAGGGTTTGGTTTAGGTTAAGGGTTAGGATTAGGGCTGTGACTCAGTTTTGTTTTAGGGCTAGTGGTATGGTTAGGGCTAGTTTTAGGATTAGTTTTAGGGTTAGGGCTAGTGTTAGTGTGAGGTTTAGGCTTAGGTTTAGGGTTAGATTTAGAGTTATGTTTAGATCTAGTTTAGGGTTTAGATCTAGTTTAGGGTTAGGTTTAGGGTGATGGTAAGGGATTGGTATAGAACTCGCTATAGGGCTAGGGCGAGAGTCAGAGTTAGTCTTAGGGCAAGGGTTAGTGTTAGGGTTAGGCCTAGGTTTAGGGCTAGGGTTAATAATAGGTTTAGGGTTACAGTTAGGTTTAGGGTAAGGGTTGGGATTACAGCTAGTTTTATGCCTAGCGTGAGGGTTATAATTAGGGTAAGTGTTAGGTTTATGATTAAAGTAAAGTTTATGTCTAGGATATGGGCTAAGTTTTGTGTTAGGTGTAGGAGTAGTATTAGAGCTAGGGCAAAAGTAAGATCTAGGGTTACAGTTAGGGATAGTTTAGGGTTAGGTTTATAACTAGGTCTATTTTAAGGGTTAAGTTTATGGTTAGTGTAAAGTTTAGAGCTAGGATATTATTAGAGTTAGGGTCAGGTTAAGGGTTTTTGTTAGGTTAAGGTTTAGGTTTTGGGCTCGAATTAGCATTATTGTTAAGGATAGTGTAATGATAGGTTTAGGGTTCAGGTTAAGTGTAGGGTAATTTATAGTGTTAATTTAGGTATAGATTTAGGTTTGGGCCTATGGTTAGCATAAGGGTTAGGGTTATCATTAGAGTAATGGTTAGGTTAGAGCTAGGGTTAGGGCTAGGATTATGCTACGGATTAGGTCTAGTCTTAGGCTTAGGCTTAGGGTTAGGGCTATGGTTAGGATTTGGATTAGCTTTAGGGTTAAACTAGGGTAGACCTTGGATTAGGGCTAGGTTTTGCAATAGGTTAGGGCTACAGCTAATGTAAGAACTTGTTATGATTCAGGCTAGTTTTAGGGTTAATGTTAAGGCTAGGTATAGTTTTAGGGTTAGGTTTAGCATTGGGGTGGTGTTTAGAGCTAGGGTTACTGTTACTGTTAGTGTCAGGGTCAGTGTTCAGGTTAGTGTTATGGTTAGAATTAAATCCAGAAATAGGTATAGGGGAAGAGTTACTGTTTGTCTTAGGCTAAGGTTATTTTTAGGGTTATGTCTTGGTTTTTCATTAGGTCTAGTGTTCGAGTTATGGCTAGATTTATGATTAGGTTTAGGTCTAGTGCTAGTGTTAGGGTTAGGTTTAGGTATAAGTTAACCGGGCGGGTTACTATTAGGGTTCAGTTTAGGGTTAAGTTCAGGTTTAGATCTACAATTAGTTTTAGGGTCAGAATAAGGGTCAGGGTTAGGGTTAGGATTTGGTTTATGTTTAGAGCTATAATGAGTGCTGGTGTTAGTACTAGTAATGGGATTAGGGTTTTTGTTAGGTTAAGGATTAGGGTTAGCATTAGGGTTAGGGCTTGGAATAGGGGAAGGGTTAGGTTAAAGCTAGGATTATGGCTCAGATTAGGGCTAGTTTTGTGTTAGGTTTAGGGTTAGGCAACGGCTAATGTAAGAACTAGTGTTACAAATAGGATGAATTCTGGGGTTATGGTTAGGGGTTAAACCTCTAGTGTTAGGATTAGCTTTAAGGTTAGGGTGATATTTAGAGCGAGTGTTAGTCTTAGGTTAATAATCAGGGTCAGAGTTAGATTTAGAGTTATGGTTAGGATTCCAAATAAGGCTAGGATTACTGTAAGGGTTTGGTTTAAGGTTAGGGTGGTGTTTAGAGCAAGAGTGGGTTTAGGATATGAGTCAGAGTCAGGGTTAGTATTCAGGTTAAGGTTAGGACTCTAATTAGGGCTAGGGTTAGGTCTAGGTGTAGTATTAGGATTTGGTTAAGTTAAGATTTAGTTTAGGGCTATTACTCGATTTTGTTTTACTGCTAGGGTTAGGGTTTTGGTTAGTTTCATGAGTAGTGTTAGAGTTAGTGCTAGTATTAATGTTAGGCTTAGGCTTAGGATTAGTGTTTGAGTTAGAGTTAGAGTTGGATCTAGGGTTAGGACAAGAAATAAGGATTAGGCAAGTGTAATGCCTAGATTTATGGCTATGTTTAGGGCTAGGGTTAGGGTTAAGTTAAGGGATATGGTTAGAACTAGGGATAGGGCTAATGTGAGAGTTAGAGTTTGTCTTAGGTCATTGGTTAGTGATAGAATTATGGATCGGGTTAAATTAGGGCTATGATTAGGGCTAGGGTTACTGTTCAGCTTAGGTCTAGTGTTAGGGTTAGGGTTAGGATTAAGATTAGGGTAAGGGATGGTGTTTTAAAAAGGTTTACTGGTAGGGTGAGTGTTAGAATTAGGTTAGGGCTATGTTTAAGGATAGTGTTACGATTAGGGATAGGTTTAGGTCTAGGATGAGGGCTAGGGTTTGTTTTATGTTTGTGGCTAGGATTAGGGCTAGGGCTAATATCAGGTCTTGGGTTATGGTTAAAGATAGTTTTAGTGTTAGGTTTATGGCTACATGTATTGTAAGGGTTAGTTTTAGGGTTAGGGTCAGGTTTAGAGCTAGAACTATTTTTACAGTCAGGCTCTGGGTTATAGTTTGGGATAGGTTAAGTTTTAAAGTTAGGGCTCAAATTAGCATTAGGGTTAGTGTTATGTTAATGATAGGGTGAGGTTTAGAGTCTAGGTTTAGGTTAGGGTAATGGAATGGGTTAGGATTAGGGATAGGGTTAGGTTTAAGACTAGGTTTAGCATTAGAGTTAGGGTCCTGTTTATGGCAATGTATAGGGTTAGAGGTAGGTTTAGGGCTAGGGTTATTTGTATTATTAGGGCTAGGTTTAGGGTTAGGATTAGAGTTAACACTTGGGTTACGGCTCAGATTAGGTCTAGGTTTTGTGTTAACTTAGTGCTAGAGTTATGGTTATGGCTAATGTAAGGACCAGGTTTATGTTTTGGGCTAAATTTGTTGTTAGAGTTAGGGCTATGTCTAGTCTTAGGTTTAGTTTTAGGATTAGGGCTATGTTTACAGCTAGGGTTAGTGTTATGGTCAGAGTCAGGGTCACGGTTAGATTTATTGTTTGGATTAAAACTCAAATTAGGGCTAGGGTTAGGGTAATGATTAGGTTTTGGTTAAGGTTTACGGTTAGGGGTATCGTTCTGTTTAGTTCTAGGGCTAGGGCTAAAGTTAGGGCTAGTTTTAGGATTAACATTAGGGTTAGGGCTAGTGTGAGAGGTAAAATTAGTGATAGGGCTAAAATTAGATTTAAGGTTTCTGATAGGGTTAAATTAGGGCTAGAATTAGGGCTAGGGTTAGTGTTTATTTAAGGCCTAGCAATAAGGATAGGGTTAGGTTTAAGTTTAGGATAGTGAATGGTGTTATAGCTAGGTTTAGACGTAGGGTGAGGGTTAGAGTTAAGGTTAGAGCTAGAGTTGGAGTTAAGGTCATGATTAAGGCTAGGTTTAGGACTAGGATGAGGGATAGTGTTCATTTTAGATTCAGGGCTAGGATTAGTGCTAGGGCTAATATCATGTTAGGGTTTGGGTTAAGTTTATGTTTACCATAAAAGTTAGGTTTTGAGCTAGGGTTAGGGCTAGGTTTAGGGTTAAGTCTAGGGATAGGATTACGGTAGGTTTAGGGTTAGGGTGGTGTTTGAACTTGATGAGTGTTAGGATATAAGTCAGTTAAAGGTATAATTTTACGATTATGTTTAGGACTTGAATTAGGGCTAGGGTTAGATCTAGGTGTAGTGCTAAGTTTTGGTTTAAGATAAGGTTTGTGTTAGGCCTGTTGCTCGGTCTTGTTTTAGTGCTATGATTCGGGTTAGCACTAGTTTTATGATTAGCTTTAGGTTTAGGGCTAGGGTTATGATTAGATTTAGGATTAAGGCTAGATTTAAAGCTAGGATTAGGGCTAGGTTTTGTGTTAGGTTTAGGGTAACAATTAGGGCTAGGACTAATGTCAGGTCTAGGTTTATAGTTACTGGTATTTTTAGGATTACGTTTAGGGCAAGGTCAAATTAAAGTGTTACTTTTAAGGAAAGGGTCAAATTAAGATGTGGGGTATTATTAGGGTCAGGGTCAGGCTTTGGTTTTGGGTTAAGTTTTAGTGTTAAGGCTCAAATTAGCATTAAGTTTAGAATTAGGGTTAGGGTAATGGATAGTGTTAGGTTTAGGTTTAGGTTTGGTTTAAGGTAATGGATATGGTTAGGGTTTGTGATAGGTTTAGGTTTAGGCCTAGTGTTAGCATTAAGGTTATAGTTATCATTAGGGTAATTTATAGGTTTAGACCTAGGGTTAGTGCTACGATAATTGTTAGGATTAGGGCTAGAGTTAGCATTAGGGTCAGGGTTAGGGTGAGGGTTACACTTAGGATTAAGTTTAGGGTACGGTTTAGGGTTTGAGCTAGGAATTTTTCTATGGCTAAGATTAATTTATGGTTTAGCCTAGGGTTATGGTCATTGTTAGTGTAACGGTTAGGGCTAGGATAATAGGTTTAGATGTCAGGTTAAAGATATTTTTAGGTTTAGGTTAGCGTTGTCTTTAGGTCTAGGATTAGGGTTAGCAATTTGTGCTATCTTAGGTTTAGGGTTAGGGTTAGGTTACATTCACTGCTATTTCTAGGGTTAGGTTTATGTTTAGGGTTAGGGTAGGTTTAGCTTTTGGTCTAGTGTTATTATTAGGGTTAAGTTTAGGGCTAAAGTAATGGATAGGGTTCAAGATAGGGTTAGGGCTTGGGTTAAGATTAAGATTAGGGCTGGGATTAGGTTAAGAGTTTGACCTTGGGCTAGTGTTAATGTTAGATTAAGTGTAAGGGTAAGGAATGAGCTAGATTTAGGGCTAGGTTAAGGGATAGGTTTACAGTCTGGGCTAGGGTAGGTTTACAATTAGGTTAAGGGCTAGGATAGCATTACTTTTAGGGTTATTGTTAGTATAATGGATAGAATTAGAGCTAGGGTTTGGGCTATGGTTAGAGTTAGGATTAAGGCTAGAATTAGGGTGAGGTTTAGGGTTTGGGCTAGGGTTATTTTATGGTAAGGTTTAGTGTTTGAACTAGGGTTAGGACTAGAATGAGGGTTAGGGTTAGGGTTAGGGCTAAGTTTAGGTTTAGAGTTATGCTTTGGGTTATGTTTAGGGCTGTAATTCAGGCTGGATTTTATGTGAGGTTAAGGGCTACAGTTAGTTATATGGGTAATGTAAGAGCTAGAGTTATGGTTATGGCTATATTTAGAGTTCATCTAGTGTTAGGGTTAGTTTTTTGGCATAGAATAAGGTTTAGAGCTAGGGTTTTTGTTAGGGTAAATGTCAGGTTTCAGGTTAGGATTAGGTTTAGGGCATGGTCCAGAATGAGGACTAGGGTTAGGTCTAGGAGTAGAGTTAGTGTTTGGTTTAACTTAAGGGTTATTGTTACGGCTAATGCTAGGTTTATGGCTATATTTAGGATTAGGTTTAGGTCTAGTGCTAGTGTTATTGTTAGGTTTAGGTTTAGGGTTAATGGTAGGGCTAGTGTTAGTTTTCAGATAAGGGTTAGGGTCAGGTTTGAACCTAGGTTTAGTGTTAGGGTCAGAATAAGGGTCAGGGTTAGAGTTAGGGTTTGGGTTAAGTTTAGAGCTAGAATGAGGTTTAGCATTAGGACTAGTAATAGAGTTAGGGATTGGGGTAGGCATAGAATTAGGGTTAGGACAAGGGTAGCAATAGGATGAGGTTTGACTAAGTGTAAGAAATAGAGTTAAAACTAGGATTAGGACTAGGGATAGGTTTAGGGTTAGGGCCAGGTTTAGGATTAGGGTTAAAACTAGGGTTAGGCCTTGGATTTGCTAGGGCTAGGTTTTGTGTTAGGTTTAGGGCTATGGCTACTTTAAGAACTGGCATTACGTTTAGGGCTAGTTTTAGTGTTAGGTTTAGGGCGAGGTCTAGTGTGAGGAATAAGTTTAAGGATAGGCTGATGTGTAGAGCTAGGTTTAGTGTTAAGGTCAGAGTCAATGTTTGTATTAGTTCTAGGATTAGGGTTAGGATTCAAATTAGGGCTATGTTTAGGGCTAGCTGTAGTGGTAGGTTTTGCTTTAGGTAAAGGTTTAGGTTCAGTGAAATGGCACGGGTTTCTCTTGATAGCTAGGGCTTCGGTTGGGGCTATTTTTCAAATTAGCGTTAGGGTTACTGCTAGTGTTAGTGTGTGGTTTAGACTTAGGGTTAAGGTTATATTTACAGTTCGGGTTATTTCTAAGTTTAGGGCTACAGAGAAGGGTAGGTCTAGGGTTAAGGCTAGGATTTGAGTTATTATGAGTGATAGGGTGCTCCATATGCACACAACACCCCCCCCACACACACACACACTGTTTTTTTCATAACTGACTTCTTTTTTTTAATATATATATATATATATATATATATATATATATATATATATATAGTTATAGTTATACATGGACACAATATCTTTGTTTATTTTTATGTGGTGCTGAGGATCGAACCCACAGCCTCACATGTATGAGGTAAGCACTCTGCCACTGAGCCACAATCCCAGCCCTCATGAGCATGAGGAAAAGACTAACATTAAACAGAGACGAGTGGTGGGAGGGAAAGGGAGAGAGAAGGGAAACTATATGGAAATGGAAGGAGACCCTCATTGTTACACAAAATTACATATAAGAGATGGTGAGGGGAAAGGGGGAAAAAGGGAGAGAATTGAATAACAGCAGATGGGGTAGAGAGGGAAGATGGGAGGGAAGGGGAGTGATAGTAGGGGATAGGAAAGGTAGCAGAATACAACAGTCACTAATATGGCATTATGTAAAAATGTGGAAGTGTAACAAATGTGATTCTGCAACTTGTATTTGGGGTAAAAATGGGAGTTCATAACCCACTTGAATCAAATATCTGAAAGATGGTATGTCATGAGCTATGTAATGTTTTGAACAACCAATAAAAAAAAATCTTAAACTAAAAAAGAAATAAGGGATAGGGTTGGAAATAGGGCTAGGTCTAGGGCGAGAGTTCGAGTTAGTGTAAGGATTAGATTTAGTGCCAATGTTAGGGGTCGGTTTAGGGTTAGGGCCAGGTTTAGACCTATGGTTAGCATTAGGGTCAGATTAAGGGTCAGGGTTAGTGTTAGGGTTTCGGATAGTGATAGAGCTAGATTGAGGATTAGGGTTAGGACTAGTAATAGAGTTAGTTTTGTGTTCAACTAAGAATTAAATTTAGGACAAGGGTAGCTTTAGGGTTATAGTTTGGCTTAGGGTAAGGGATACGGTTAGCACTAGTGTTAAGACTAGGGCTAGGGTTAAGGTTATGGCTAGGGTTAGATTTAGGATTAGGGTTAAAGCTAGGGTTAGAGCTTGGGTTAGGTCTAGGCTAGGTTTTGTGTTAGCTTTAGGGCTATGGCTATTGTGAGAACTAGGGTTACAATTAGGGCTACTTTTAGGGTTAGTGTTACGTCTAGGTTTAGTTTTGGTTAGGTTTAGGGTTAGGGTTATGTTTAGGGTAATGGATAGGTTAGGGTTAGAGAATGTGTTAGGGTTAGGCCAAGGGTTAGTATTAGGGTTAGGATTAGGGTTACGGTTAGGGTAATGGATAAGGTTAGAGCTATAGTTAGGGCTAGGGTTATGGTTAGTGTTAGTGTTGGGGTTAGTGTTAGGTTTAGGGATAGTGCAAGGATTAAAGTTAGGGTTAGGTTTAGGGTAAGGGTTAGGACTTGGTTTAGGTTTATAGTTAGGGTTAAAGCTAGGGTTGGGGCTTGCATTACAGCTAAATTTTGGGTAACATTAGTGCTAGTATTAGGGATACAGCTCATGTTAGTACTAGAGTTATGATTAGGGGTAATTTTAGGGTTATGGTTAGGGCTAAGCCTAGTTTAATGGTTAGGTTTACGTTCACAGTGATGTTTAGAGCTAGGGTTAGTGTTAGGTTCAGAGTCAGGGTCAGGGTTAGTTTTAGGGTTGGGGATAGGATTCTAATTAGGGTAGGCTTAGGGCTAGATGTAGGGTTAGGTTTTGGTTAAGGTTAAGGGTTAGGGTTAGTGTTATGGCTCCTTATGTTTTAGGGCTAAGGATAAAGTTAAGCGTAGTTTTATAATTAATCTTAGTGTTATTTCTAGTGATAGGGTGAGTTTAGGCATAGTGGTACATATAGAGTTATGGTTAATTCTAAGGTTAGGGCTATGACTAGAGTTAGGGCTAAGGTTAGGTCTAGTGTTTGGGTTACAGTAAGTGATAGGGTTAGAACTAGGAGTAGAGCTAAGGCGATAGTTAGAGTTAGTCTTAAGTCTAGGGTTAGTGTTAAGTTTAGGGCTAAATTAGTGCTACGAATATGTCTAGGATTGGTGTTAAGTTTAGGCCTAGTGTTAGGGCTATGTTTAAGATTAGGTTTATGTTTAGGGTTAGGTTTAGGGGAAGGGATGGGGTTATAGCTAGGTGTAGGGCTAGAGCAATGATTAGAATTAAGTTAAGGTCTAGGGTTAGGTTTGTGTTAGAATTAAGGCTAGATTTTGTGTTAGGATGAGGGCTAGGGTTTGTGTTAGGGTTAGGGCAAGTTTTAGGGATTGGTATAATGTCAGGTTTAGGGTTATGGCTAGGGATAGTTATAGGGTTCGGTTCATGGCTAGATCTAATGTTAGGTTTAGGGTAAGGCCAAGGTAAAGAGTAAGGTGCATTTTTAGGGTAAGGGTCAGGTTTTGTGTTTGTGTTAGGTTAATTATTAGGGTTAGGGCTCAAATTAGCGTTAGGGTTAGAATTAGGGTTAGGTTTATTGGATAGGTTTAGATTTAAGATTCAGGATAAGATTAGGGTAATTGGTAGGGTGAGGGTTAGTGATAAGGTTAGGGTTAGGCCTTGGGTTAGCATTTGGGTTAGGGTTATTGTTAGGGTAATGAACAGCATTAGATCTAGAGTTAGGGCTAGGGTTTTGGATAGGATTATGGGTAGAGTTAGGGTTAGGGATAGGACTAGGATTAGAGTTTGGGATTGGTTTAGGGTACAGGTTAGGTTTTGAGCTAGGGATAGTGCTAGGGGGAGGATTAGGTTTAGGATTATATCTAGGGTTAGATTTACGGTTAAGGTTAGGGTTAGTTTTAGGGTTAGGGCAAAGGTTATCTTTAGAGTTTGGTTAATGTTTAGGGTTAGATTTTGGGTTAGTTTTAAGGGTAGTTTTAGGTTTAGGGTTTGTGTTATTATTAGGACTAAGATTATCATTTGAGTTAGGGCAATGGATAGGGTTAGATGTCAGGTTAGGTTAAGGGGTAGTTTTAGGTTTAGGGTTAGTGTTAGGATTTGGGCTAGGGTTAGAGTTTGATAAGCGTTAGGTTTTTATCTAGGGTTAAGGCTATGATGAGGGTTGGGTTTAGGGTTAGGTCTAGGATTAGGTTTAAAATTAGGATTAGAGCTAGTGTTATCATTAGGGTTAATGTTCTGTTTAGGGTATTGGATAAATTTAGAGGTAGTATTAAGTCTAGTGTTAACATTATGATCAGGGCTAGGATTAGGATTTGGTTCAGGGATAGGGCTAGGTTTATGTTTAGGGTTCAGTTTTGGGTTTTATCTAGGGTTAGGTCTAAGACGAGGTTTAGGGTTATCATGAGTGTTAGGCTTACGGTAAGGGATAAGGTTATGTTAGGGTTAGGGTTACACTTTGGGCTAGATTTAGGCCTAGGATTAGTGCTAGGTTTTGTGTTAGGTTTAGAGCTAGTTTTGGTGCTTTGGTAATGTAAGGGTTATGTTTACGTTTACGGTTAGTTCTAGTGTTAGGTTTAAGTTTCGGTTAGCGTCAGTTTTATAGCTAGGTTTAGTGTTATGTCAGGGTCTGTGTTTGGATTAAGGTTAGGGTTAGGGCTAGAGCCAGAATTAGGATTGGTTAGGTCTAGAGGTAAGGTTAGTGTTTGGCTTAGGTTAAGGGTTATCATTTGAGCTAGGGCTGTTTTTTGTTTAGGTCTTGGTTAAAGATATGGCTAGATTTCTGATTAAGTTTAATCTACATCTAGTATTAGGGTTACGTTTAGATATAGGGTTATGGGTAGGGCTAGTGTTAGGGTTTGGTTTAGGTTCAGGGTCAGAATAAGGGTCAGGATTACGGTTAGAATTTGTGTTAGGGTTATAACAAGAATGAGGGCTAGGGTTAGGACTAGTAATAGGGTTAGGGTTTGGGTTAGACTAAGGACTAATTTTAGGACTAGGGTTAGCATTACGTTTGGGGTTTGGCTAGGGTGAAGTATAAGGTTAGTTCTAGCGTTAGAGCTATGGTTCGGGTTAGGGTTAGGGATAGTTTTAGGGTTAGGGTTAGGGTGAAAGCTAGATTTATGTATCGGATTTGGGCTAGGGATGCGTTAGCATTAGGTTTGAGGTTACGGCTAATGTATGATCTAAGTTTATGATTAGAACTAGTTTTAGAATTAGGGTTAGGACCAGGTCTAGTGTTAGGTTAAGGTTTAGGTTTAGGGTGATGTTTAGAGTTAGGGTTAGTGTTAATGTCAGCGACAGGTTTAGGGGTAGATTTAGGGTTAAATTTAGAACTCAAATTAGGGATAGGCTTAGGGCTAGATATAAGGTTAAGGTTTGGTTTAGGTAAAAGTTTAGGGTTATTGTTATGGCTCAGTTTGGTTTTAGGTCTAAGCCTATGTTTAGAGCTTGTTTTAGGATTCACTTTAGGGTTAGGGCTAGTGTTAGGGTAGGTTTAGTTTTAGAATTAGTGTTAGATTTAGAGTTAGGTTTAGATCTATGGTTAGGGCAAAATGTAAGTTTAGGGCTAGAGTTAATGTAGGCTATGACTAGGAATAAGATTATGGTAAGTAATTGAGTTAGATTTAGGGCTAGGGATAGGGCGAGAGTTGTAGTTGTAGTTTTAGTTATTCTTAAAGCTAGGATTCGGGTTATGTTTAGGATTAGGACTAGGTTATAACTAGGTTTAGGGCTAGGGGAAGTGTTAGAATTAGGGTTAGGGTTATGATTAAGGCTAAGTTTTATTCTAGGATAAGAGATAGTGTGTGTGTTTGGGTTAGGGCTAATATTAGGGCTAGAGCTATTGTCAGGTTTAGGGTTACATTAGAGATAGGTTTCGGTTTATGTTTATGGTTAGGTCTAGTGTAATATTTAGATTTATGGTAAGGGTCAAGTTTAAAACTATGTGTATTATTAGGGTCAGTATTTGGCTTAAGGTTTGGTTTAGGTTTAGGGCTCGAATTAGCATTACGGTTAGAGTTACGGTTAGGGTAATGAATAGGCTTAGGATTAGGGTTCAAATTAGTTTAGGGCAATGAATATGTTTAGGGATTGCGATAGGGTTAGGGTTCAGACTAGGATTAGCATCAGGGTTAGGATTGTGGTTAGCGTAGTGGATAGAATTAGAGCTAGGTTTAGGGCTAGGCTTATGGTTATGATTAGGGTTAGGGTTACGGTAGTTGATATAATTAGAGCTATGTTTAGGGCTATGTTTAATGTTAGGATTAGAGCTAGTTTTAGGTTTCGGTTTGGGATACGGCTAGGGTTATGTTAAGGGTAAATGTTAGGCTTTGGGCTAGGGTTAGGTCTAAAGCGAGGCTTAGGCTTAGGGTTAGGTCTAGGGTTGGGTTTAGGTTTACACTTAGGGCTGTGTTCAAGCCTAAAATTAGAACTAAGTTTTGTGCTAGTTTAGGCCTAGGGTTAGGGCCATGAGTATTGTAAGAGCTAGGGTTATGATTAGGGCTAGTTTTAGTGTTAGGGTTATTGCTAGGTCTAGTGTTAGGATTAGGTTTGGTTTAGAGTGAGCTTTGGAGCTAGGATTATGTTAGGGTCAGGGCCAGTGTTCAGGTTAGAGTTAGTGTTGGGTCTAGTGCCAGAATTAGGACTAGGGTTAAGTCTAGTGGTATGGTTAGTTTTTTAATTAGGTAAAGGGTTATTGTTAGGGCTAGGGCTAGATTGTTGTTCAGGTCTAGGGCTAGAGATACGCCTAGATTTAGGATTAGTTTTAAGTCTAGGGCTAGTGTTAGGTTTAGGTTTAAGTATATGATTACTGGTAGGGGTAATGTTAGGGGTCAGTTTAGGGTTAGGGTCAGATTTATACCTGCTGTTAGTATTAGGGTCAGAATAACATTCAGGTATAGGGTTTTGTTTGGTTAGGATTAGAGCTGGAATTAAAGTTAGGGGTAGGCCTAGTAATAGGGTTAGGGGTTGGGTTATGCTAGAATTAGCATTTGGACAAGGGTTAGCTTTAGGTTTAGGGTTTGGCTTCAGGTAATGGACAGGGTAAAAGCTCAGGGTTAGATCTAGGGTTAGGGTATGGATTAGGGGTAGTTTTAGGTTTAGGGTTAAAACTAGGGTTAGTGCTCGGCTTAGGGCTTGGTTTTGGGTTAAGTTGGAGCTAGTTTCAGGCCTACAACTAATGTATAAACCAGGGTTATGATTAGGACTACTTTTTGGGTAAGTGTTATGGCTAGATCAAGTGTTAGGTTTAGGGTTACCATTTTCGTGATGTTTAGAGCTGGAGTTAGTGTTAGGTTCAGGTTCAGTGTTCGGGTTATAGTTAGGGTTAGTGTTAAACCCAGAATTATCACTAGAGTTAGGTCTAGGGGTAGGATTAGTGTTTGTGTTGGGTTAAGGTTTATCATTAGGGCTAGGGCTAGTTTTTTATTTAGGTCTAGGGCTAGAGACATGGCTAGAGTCTAGATTATGTTTAGGTCTAGGGCTAATGTTAGAGTTAGGTTTAGGTATAGGTTTATTGCTAGTGGTAGTGTTAGGGTTTTGTTTATGGTTAGGTTCAGGTTTAGACATACAGTTACTGTTAGGGTCAGAATAAGTGTAAGGGTTAGGTTTAGGGTTTGGGTTACGGTTAGAGCTAGAATGGGGGCTAAGTTTAGGACTAGTAATAGGGTGACGGTTTCGCTTAGGCTAAAGATTAGGGTTAGGTTTATGGCTATGTTTAGTGTGTTAGATTTCAGGTAGGGGTCAAATTTAGAACTAGGAGTATTATTAGGGTCAGCTTCAGGTTTAGGGTTTCGTTTAGTTTAGGGTTTAGGGTTAGGGCTCAAATTAGCGTTAGGGTTTGGTTTAGGGTAATGAGTCTTTGGATTAGGGTTCAGGTTAGATTTAGCATAATGGATAGGGTTACATTTAGGGCTAAGGTTAGATTTAGGCCTAGGATTAGCATTATAATTAGGGTTATGTTTAGGGTAATTGATAGGGTTAAGCTAAATTTAGGGCTAGGGTTATGGATAGGATTAGGGTTAGGGTAAGTGTTAAGGTTATGTGTTTGTTTTGTGTAAAGTTTAGGGGTAGAATTACGACTAGGGCAAATGTCAGGTCTAGGATTTTGGCTAGTGATAGTTTTAGGGTTAGGTTCATGTCTGGTCTAGGATTAGGTTTCGTGGTAGGTTCAGGGGTAGAGCTATGTATATCATCATGGGAAGGGGCAGAGTTAAGTTTTGCATTGTGTTAAGGTTTAGATTTAAGGCTTCAATTAGCATTAGTGTTAGAGTTAGGGTAATGATAGGTTTAGATTTAGGGTTCAGGTTAGGTTTAGGTTAATGACATAGGTTAGGGTTAGGGATAAGTTTAGGGTTAGGCTTAGGATTACCATTAGAGTTATGGTTATGATTAGGGTAATGGATAGGGTTAGAGCTAGTGATAGGGCTAGGGTTATGGTTAGAATTCTGGTTAGGTTTAGGGTAAAATTTAGGACTATGTTGTGGGTTAGGGTTAGATTTAGGGTTAGGTTTAAAGCTAGGGATAAGGCTCAGATTAGGGCTTAATTTTGGTTTTGGTTAGGGCTAGGATTAGGACTATGGTAATGTATGAACTAGTGTTGCAATTAGTGCTAGTTTTAGGGTTAGGGTTAGGGCTTGGTCTAGTGTTATGGTTATGTTTAGGATTAGAGTGATGTTTAGAGCAAGGGTTATTGTTAGGGGTAGTGTCAGATTCAGGGTTAGTTTTGGGTTAAGTTTAGAACTCAAATTATGGCTAAAGTTAGTAGTAGTTTTACCACTAGGGTTTGGTTTAGGTTAACGGTTAGGGATATACCTTGGTTTTGTTTTAGGGCTAGGGCTACAGTTATGGCTACATTATGGATTAGTATCAGGGTTAAGGCTAGTGTTAGGTTGATGTTTAGGCTTAGGGTGAGGGTTACTTTTATAGTTAGTGTTAGGGTTATGGCTAGGTCTATTGGTAGGTCTAGGTTGTGAGTTAGTGTCATGTTTAAACCTAGGTTCAGTGTTAGCATTAGGATCAGTTTTGGGGATAGGGTTAGCGTTAGGTTTAGAGCCAGAATTAGGACTAGGTTTAGGTCTAGGGGTAGAGTAAGTGTTCAGTTTAGGTTAAGGGTTTTGTTAGTGCTAGTGCTAGGTTTTTGTTTAGGTCTAGGGCTAGATTTATAGCTATATTTAGTATTAACTTTAGGTCCAGGTCTAGTGTTAGGCTTACGCATAGGTGTAGGTTTATCAGTAGGTCTAGTGTTAGGGTTTGGTTTATGGTTAGGGTCAGGTTTAGACCTAGGGTTATTGTTAGGGTCAGATGAGGGTCAGGGATAGGTTTAGAGGTAGAATGAGGGTAGGGTTAAGACTAGAATTATGGTTAGAGTTTAAGTTAGGCTAAGGATTATATCAAGATTAGGGTTAGCATTTGGGTTAGGTTTTTGCTTAGTGTAAGGAATGGGGATAGAGTTAGGGTTAGAGCTGGTGTTAGGGTTAGGGTTAGGCCTAGTATTATGGTTAAAGCTAAGTTTAGGGCTCGAATTAGGTGTAGAATTTGTTAGGGTTAGGGCTACATTTAGGACAATGACTAACGTATGAACTTAGATTATGATTAAGGCTAGTTTTATGGTTAGGTTAAGGCTAGATATAGTGTTAAGGTTAATTTTAGGTTAGGGTGGTGTTTAGAGCTAGGATTAGTATTAGGGTCAGTGTCAGGGTCAGGGTTAGTTTTAGAGTTGGTTTTAGGGTTAGTTGTAGGGTTAGAGTTTGATTTAATTTAGGGGTTCAGATTAGGGCTATGGCTTGGTTTTGGTTTATGGCTAGGGCTAGGGCTAGGGCACGTTTTAGGATCAGCATTATGGTTAGGGATAGTGTTAGGGTTTGATTTAGGCTTATTTTAGAATTAAATTTAGAGTTAGGGTTAGATTTAGACTTAGGCTTAGATCTAGGCTTAGGATTAAGTTTAAGGATTCAACGAGGGCTAGGGCTAGGGCAAGAGTTTGAGTTAGTTTTATGGCTATGTTTAGGGTTAGGTTAGGATTAAATAAAAGCTAGGATTAGCACTAGGCTTTGTGTTAGGCCTAGGTTTAAGGTGAGGGTTAGAGTTAGGTTTAGGGTTATGGTTAGTTTTGTGGTATAGGATGAGTTTATATGTAGGTTTAGGGCTAGGATGAGGAATAGAACTAGGGTTAGGGCTCAGGTTATGGTTCAGGCTAGGATTAAGCCTAGGTTTAGTGCTAGGATTTTGGCTAGAGATAATTTCATGTCTAGTGTTATGGTTACAAATAGTTTTAGGTTTAGGTTTATGGCTACATCTAGTGTAAGGGTTAGGTTTAGGGTGAGGTTCAGGTTTACAGCTAAGGGTACTCTTAGGGTCAGGGTCATTATTAGTGTTTTGGATAGGTTATGGTTTAATATTAGGACTCAAATTAGCATTAGATTTAGGATTAGGGTGAATATAGTGTTAGGTTTAGGTTTTAGGTTAGGTTTAGGGTAATGTATAGGGTTAGGATTAGTGATATGGTTAGGTTTAGGCCCAGGTTTAGCATTAGGGATAGAGTTATGGTTAGGGTAATGGATAGGGTTAGAGATAGAGGTACAGCTAGGGTTATTGTAACGATTATTGATATGGCTATTCTTAGGGTAAGGGATAGGGTTAAATCTAGGTTTACAGCTAGGGTTATAGTTACGATTAGTGATAGGATTAGGGTTAGGGGTAAATTTAGGGATAGTGCTTGGAATAAGGCTAGGTTTTGGGTTAAGTTAATTCTAGGTTTAGGTAACAGCTAATGTAAATACCTGGGTTGAGATTAAGGCGAATTTTATGGTTAGGGTTAGGGCTAAGTCTATTGTTATGTTTAGGTATAGGGTTAGGGTGATGTTTAGAGCTAGGGTTAGTGTTAAGGTCAGAGTCAGTGTTAGGGTTACATTTAGCGTTAGAACTCGAATTATGGATAGAGTTATGGATAAGTGTAGGGTTAGGGCTTAGTTTTTTTTAAGGGTTAGGGTTAGGTCTATGGCTTGGTTTTGTTTTAGGGCTAGGATTAGAGCTAGTTTTAGGATTAGCCTTAGGGTTAAGGCTCGTGTTAGGTTTAGGTTTAGGCTAAGGTTTATTGTTAGATTTAGATTTAGGGTTAGATCTAGGGCTGCTGCTAGGTCTATGAATAGGGCTAGTGTTAGACCTATGGTTTGGGCTAGGATTAGGTTTCCAGTAAAGTATAGGGTTAGGACTAGTGTTAGGACTCAGGTGATAGAGTTAGTCTTTGGGCTAGGGTTAGGGTTAAGGTGGTTAAGGTTAGGGATGGGGCTAAATTAGATCTAAGATTAGGGATAGAGGTAGTGTTAGAGTTGGGGCTAGCTTTATGGTTAGGGTTATAATTAAGACTATGTTTAGGGCTAGGATAAAAGCTAGGGTTTGTGTTAGGGTTAGGGCTAGTATCATGGCTAGAACTAATATCATGTCTAGGTTTATGCTTAGGGAGAGTTTTGAGGTTAGTTTTATGGCTAGGTGTAGTGTAAGGGTTAGATATAGGGTAAGAGTGAGGTTTAGAGCTAGGGAAATTATTAGGGTCAGTGTCAGGGTTAGGTTTAGTTTTGAGATTAGGGTTAGGGCTCGAATTATCATTAGAGTTAGGGTTAAGGTAATGATTGTATTAGGTCGAGGTTTCAGGTTAGGTTTAGGGTAATTGATAAGATTGGGGATATTGATACGTTTAGGGTTAGGCCTAAGGTTAACATTAGGTTAAGTGTTATGTTTAGGTTAAAGATACGGTTAGACTTAATTTGAGGGCAAGTGTTATGGATAGAATTAGGTCTTGATTTAGGGTTAGGGTGAGGTTTAGAACTAGGTTTAGGTTAAGGTTATGTTTAGTTTAAGGCTTTGGTTTTGAGCTATGGTTAGGGCTAGGCTCAATGTTAGGTTCAGGATTTGGTCTAGGAATAGGATTACAGTAGGTTTTTGTTTAGGGTTATGGTTAGGATTAGACCTAAGATTAATGGTAAGGACAGTAGAAGGGTCATGGTTAGTATTAGGGTTTTAGATAGGGTTAGATCCAAAATGAGGGCAAGGGTAAGTGCTGTTAATAAGGTTAGTGTTTTGGTTAGCCTAAGGATTAGGGATAGGTCTAGGGTTACCCTTAGGTTTAAGGTTTTGCTTAAGTAAGTGATTAGTTTAGAGCTTGGTTATTGTTAGAGTTATGGTTAAAGCTAGGTGTAGTACTTGGATTAGGCCTAGGTTTTGTGTTAGGGATAGTGCTATGGTTAGGGCAATGGCTAATGTAAGAACTAGAGTTACCATTATGGTTAGTTTTTGTGTTAGGGTATGGGTTAGTTTTAGTGTTAGGGTTATGTTTAAGGTTAGGGTGATATTTTTAGCTAGGTTTCGTGTTTGAATAGGATTCAGGTTGAGGCTTAGTTTTAGGGTTAGAGTTAGAACTCAAGTTAGGGCTAGAGTTATTGTTAGGGTTCAGTTTAAGGTGAGGGTGGTGTGTAGAGCTAGGGTGAGTGTTAGGATATGAGTCAGCATCAGGGTTGGTTTTAAGCTTTGTGTTAGGACTCAAACTAGGGCTAGGGTTAGGTCTAGTAGTAGTGTAAGAGTTTGGATTAAGTTAAGGTTTAGAGTTAGGGCTAACACTCGATTTTGTTTTAGTCCTATGTTTAGGGTTAGGGCTAGTGTTAGTGTTAAACTTAGGCTTAGTGTTAGTGTTAAATTTGGAATTAGGGTTAGACCTAGGGTGAATGCTAGAACTAAGGATAGGGCAAGGGTTATGGCTATGTTTAGGGTTATGGTAAGGGATAGGGTTAGAACTAGGGATAGGTCTAGGGCGAGAGTTAGTCTTTGGGCTAGGGTTAGGGTTAGGGATAGGGCTAAATTAGGGCTAGGTTTACTGTTTAGTTTAAGCCTAGATTTAGGGTTAATTTTAGGGTTAGGGTTAGAGTTTAGAGTTAGCGTTTATAGTTTAGGTTTTCATTTGGGTAAAGTTTTTGGTAATGGATGGCTTTATAGCTTGGTTAAGAGGTAGGATGAGGGTCATAATTAGGTTTAGGGCTGTGGTTAGGTTTAGGGTTATGACTAAGCCTAGGTTAAGGGCTGGGATGAGGGCTAGGGATTTTTTGGTAGGATTAGGGCTAGGATTAGTGCTAAGGCTAATTTCTGTTCCAGAATTATGGTTAAAGATAGTTTTAGGATAAGGATTATGGGTACATCTATTGTAAGGTTTAAGTTTGGGTTTAGCATCAGGTTTAGAGCTAGGGTATTATTAGGGTCAAGTTCTGGGTTAGGGTGTGGGATAGGTTAAGGTTTAAAGTTAGGGCTTGAATTAACATTAGGGTTAGTGTTATGGTTTTGATAATGGACAGAGTTAGAAATCAGTTTAGGGCTAGGGTTATGGTTATCATTAGGGCTAGGTTTTGGGTTAAGTTAGTGCTAGGGTTAGGTTTATGACTAGTGCAAGTACTAGGGTTATGCTTACTTCTAATTTTAGTGTTTTGGGGCTAGGTTTACTGTTAGGTTTATTTTAAGGTTTAGGGTGATGTTTAGACCTCAGCTTAATGTTATGGTAATTTAAGGGTCAGGGTTAGTTTTAGGTTTTGGCTTAAAACTCGAATTAGGGCTGGGGTTAGGGCTAGGTTTAGGGTTAGGGCTTGGTTTAGGTTAAGACTTATGGTGAAAGCTTTGGCTCAATTTGCTTTTAAGGCTAGGATTAGGATTAGTGAAATTTCTAGGATTAGTGTTAGTGTTAGGGCTAGTCTTAGATTTAGGATTAGACTTCGGTTTAGGGTTAAATTTAGAGTTAGGTTTTTATCTAAGTTTAGTGCTAGGGCTAAGGATAGGGCAACAGTTAGGACTAGAATTTGGGATAGGTTTAGATTTATGGGAAGGGATAGGATTAGAATGAGTGATAGGGCCAGTGTGAGAGTAACAGTTATTCTTAGGGCTAGGGTTAGAGTTAGGTTTAGGGATATGGCTAAATTATGGCTAGGGTTAGGGTTAGGGATAGGGTTAGAGCTAGTTTTAGAATTAGCATCAGGGTTTGGGCAATTTTTAGGCTTAGGCATCGAGTTAGGGTTAGGGTTAGGGTTAAGTTTCCATCCAGTGTTAAAGCTAGGGCTAAGGATAGGGCAATTGTGATGAAAAGGGTGAGGTTTAGAGTTAGGCTTACAATTAGGGTAAGAGTTGTGCTTTTGGATAGGTTTAGGGTATGCAAGGGTTAGTATTAGGGTTAGGGCTAGAGTTACGGTTAGGTTTATGATTAAGGCTAGGTTTATAGCTCGGATGTGGATTAGGGTTTGTGTTAGGTTTAGAGATAGTATTATGGCTAGGGCTAATGTCAGGTCTAGGATTATAGTTAGGGCTAGATTTAGTGTTAGGTTTATGCTTCATCCAGTGTAAGGATTAGGTTTAGGTTAAGATTCAGATTTATATCTAGGGTTATATTTAGGGTCAGGGTCAGGTTTAGGGTTTGGGTTATATTAGGGTTTTGGTTTAGGGTAATGACAGCATTAGCTCTAGGGTTTAGGTTTGGTTTAGTGTAATGGATAGAGTTAGGGTTAGGCCTAGGGTTAGCTTAAGAGTTACGGTTATTTTTAGCCTAATGGATAGGTTTAGACCTAAGGTTAGGGCCAGGGTTATGTATAGGATTAGTGCTAGTTTCGGGTTAGGCTTAGGTTTAAGTTTAGGGTTAAAGCTAGGATTACTACTCGGTTTAAAGATAGGTTTTGGGTTAGGTTAGGGCTAGGGTTAAGGCTATGACTAATGTACGAATTAGGGTTATGATTAGCGCTACTTATAAGGTTAGGGTTAGGGCTACGCCTAATGTTAGGTTGAGGTTTATGGTGATGATGATGTTTAGAGCCAGGGTTAGTGTTAGAATAAGAGTCGGTGTCAGAGATAGTTTTGGGGTAGGGTTAGGACTAGAATTAGGATATGGTTAGGGCTAGGTGTAGGTTTAGGGTTTGTTGTAGGATAAGGGTTTGGGTTAAGACTATGGCTCGGTTTTGTTTTAGGGATAGGGCTAGTGTTAGGGCTAATTTTAGGATTACCATTAGCATTAGGGCTAGTGTTAGGTTTAGTTTTAGGTTTAGGCCTAGGTTTAGGCCTGATTTAGAGTTATGGTTAGATCTAGGGTTATGGCCAGGACCATGAATAGGGCTAGGGTTAGAGCAAGGGTTAGGGCCAGGATTAAGGTTCTAGTAAGGGATAGGTTTGGTACTAGGGTTAGGGTGAGATTTAGAGTTAGAGTTAGACTTTTGGCTAGGATTAGGATTAGGGTTAGGGATAGGGCTAAATTAGGGCTAAGATTAGGGCTAGGGTTAGAGTTATGTTTAGGCCTAGGTTATGAGTTAGGGATAGAATTACGGCTATGTGTAGGGCTAGGATAAGGGCTAGGGTTTGTTTTAGGGTTAGGGCTAGGATTATGGCTAGGGTTAATATCATGTCTAGGGTTAAGATTAGGAATAGTTTTAGTGTTAGTTTTATGGCTAGGTCTAGTGTAAGGGTTAGGTAAGGTAAGAGTCAGGTTTATAGCTAGGGGAAATATGAGGGACATGGTTAGTATTAGGGTTTGGTTTACATTTGAGGTTATGGTTAGGGCTTGAATTAGCATTCGGGTTAGGGTTAGTGTAATAATTGTATTAGCTTTAAGGTTCAGGGTTGGATAGGCTAATTGATAGGTTTGTGGAAAGTGATAGGGTTAGAAATAAGCCTATGGTTAGATTTATCGTAAGGGTTAAGTTTAGGGTAATGGATACAGTTAGAGTTCAGTTTAGGGCTAGGTTTATGGTTAACATTAGGTCTTGTGTTAGGATTAAAGTGAGGTTTAGAACTAGGATTAGGTTTAGGGTTTTGTTTAGCATAAGGGTTAGGTTCTGAGCTATGGTTAGGGCTATGCTGAGAGTTAGGTTTAGAATTAGGTCTAGGAATAGGATTATGGTAAATTTTGGGTTAGGGTTGGTGTTAAGGTTAAATGTAGGATTAGTGTTAAGGTCAGAATAAGGATCAGGGTTAGGGTTAGTGTTTGGGATAGTGTTAGAGCTAAAACGAAGGCTAGGGTTAGGACTATTAATAGGGTTAGGGTTTTGGTTAGTCTAAAGACTAGAGATAGGTCTAGGGTGTTAGTGTTAGGGTCAGTGTCAGGGTCAGGGTTAGTTTTAGGATTTGGATTCCAACTCAAATAAGTCTACGTTTAGGTCTAGTTGTAAGTTTATGGTTTGGTTTAGGTTAATATTTAGGGTTAGAACTATCGCTCAGTTTTGTTTTAGGGCTAGGGCTAGTGTTAGGGCTCATTTTAGGATTAGTGTTATGGTTTGGGCTAGTGTTAGGTTTAGACTTAGGCTTCGGGTTAAGGCTTGTATTAGAGGTAAGTTTTGCCTAAGTTTAGTGCTAGGGATAAGTATTGGGAAAGGATTAGCACTAGGGTTAGGGCTAGGGTTAGGTTTATGGTAAGGGATAGGGTTAGAATGAGTGATAGTATCAGAGAGTTAGTCTTAGGGCTAAGGTTAGGGTTAGGTTTACGAATAGGGCTAAATTATGGCTAGGGTTATATTAAGGCTAGGGTTAGGGCTAGTTTTAAGATTAGGCTTAGGCATCGAGTTAGGGTTAGATTTAGAATTAGATTTTGATCTAGGGTTAGTGCTAGGGCTAAGGATAAGGCAAGGGTTGCCACTAGGGTTAGGGTTAGAGTTAGGGTTTAATTTAGACTAAGGGTTGTGGTTGTAGCTAGACTTAGAGCAAGGGCAAGGGTTAGTATTAGGGTTAAAAATAAGGTTAGAGTTAGGGTATGATTAAGGCTATGTTTAGGGCTACGATGAAGACTAGGATTTGTTTAGGGTTAGGGATAGTATTAGGGCTATGGCTAATGTCAGGTCTTGGTTTACAGTTAGGGATAGATTTAGTGTTAGGTTTATGGCTTGGTCCAGTGTAAGGGTTAGGTTTTGGTTAGGGTCAGATTTAGATCTAGGGTTATTTTTAGAATCAGGGTCAGGATTAGGGTTTGGGTTAATTTAGTGATTAGGTGCAGGGCTCGAATTAGTGTTAGATTTAGGGTTAGTGTAATGTATATGGTTAGGGTTAGGCCTAGTGTTATCAGAAGGGTTAGGGTTATTGTTAGGGTAATATATAGGGTTAGCCTTAAGGTTAGGGCTAGTGTTATGTATAGGATTAGGGCTAATGTTTGGGTTAGGGTTAGGTTTATGTTTAGGCTTATAGTTAGATTTAGGACTAAGATTAAGGCTAGGTTTTGGGTTAGGTTAGGGTTAGAGTTAAGGCTACCACTAATGTATGAATTAGGTTTATGACTACAGCTAGTTATAGGTTTAGAGTTAGATCTAGGTCTAGTGTTAAGGTTAAGTTTATGGTGATGATGATGTTTAGAGCCAGGGTTAGTGTTAGGGTCAGTGTCAGGGTCGGGGTTAGTTTTTGGGTTAGGGTTAGACTATAATTAGTGATAGGGTTAGGGCTTGGTGTAGGTTTATGATTTGTTTTAAGTTAAGGGTTAAGGTTAGGGCTATGACTTGGTTTTGTTTTATGGCTAGAGGTAGGGTTAGGGCTAGTTTTATGAATAGTCTTCGGGTTGGGATATTATAAGTGTAAACCAAACACTAACACTTCACCTAGATCTAAACCTAGCCCTAATTCGAGAATTAAGCCTCACTTTAAAAATAATCTTGATCCACTCACCCTTGTTATATACACTGCCCTAAACTCAAACCGAACACTGACATTAACAATAGCCCTAATTCGACTCTTAACACTAACCCTAAAACTAACCCTGACCCTGACTTCTATCCTAACAAAAACGTAGCTATAAAAATCACCTTAATCTTAACCCTAACACTAACACTCAAACTACACCTAACCCTAACCCTAAAACTAACCCTAATGGAAACCCTAGTTCTTACATTAGCCATTGCCCTAGTCCTAGCCCTAACCCTAATGCATATCTAGCCCTAAACTGAGCCCTAAACCTAGCTTTAACTCTAACTCTAACCCTAAATTTAGCCCTAATTCTAGAATAAATCAATTCCTTACCCTAAGTGAAATCCTAAACCTAAGAGTAACCCTAGACTTATCCATAATCCTCAGACTAACCAAAATCCTAACCCTATTAATAATCCTAACCCTAGCCTTCATTTTAGCTCTAACACTATCTCAAATGCTAACCCTAACCATGACACTTATTCTGACCCTAACACTAAAACTAGGTCTAAACCTAACACCAGCCCTAACCCAAAATTTACCATACTCCTATCCCTAGACCTAACTCTGAACTTAACTCTCAGCCTAGCCATAATCATACCTCAGAACCAAACCCTTACACTAAACAAAATCCTAAACCTAATCCTAGTTCTGACAGTCACCTTAACCCTAAAACAAACGTAATCCTAACCATAACCCTAGCCATTAGAACTTAGTTCTAACGGTATCCATTACCATAAAAATAACCCTTACCATAATGCTACCCCTAGGCTTAACCCTAAACCTATGGCTTTCCCCAAAACTAGCAATTACCCTAAAGCTACTCTGAACCCTAAACCTAACCCAATCATTATGGTAATCGTAACCCTAATGCTAATTCGAGCCCTACCCTAACCTCAAACATAAACCAAACCCTAAAACTGAGCATGACCCTAATATTTCCCCTAGCTATAAACCTGACTCTTACCCTACCTAAACCTTATACTATACCTAGCCATAAACCTAACTCTAATACTATTCCTAACCTTAAACCTAGACCTGATATTAAGCCTAGCCTTAATCCTGTCCCTAACCCTAACACAAACCCTAACCCTTATCTAGCCCTGAACATAGCCTTAATTTTATCCCTAACCCACACCCTAGGCCTAAACCTAACACTAAATCTAGCCCTAATCTTAGCCCTTATTTAGCCCTATCTCTAATCCTAACCCTAACTCTAGCCCAAAGACTAACTCTAATTCTCACCCTAAACCTAACCCTAGTTCTAAATCTATCCCTTATTAGAATCCTAATACTACCTAATCCTTGGTGTAACCCTAGCCCTATTCATAGCCCTGGTCATAATCCTAGATTTAGCCCTAACTCTAAATCTAACCTGAACCCTATGCCTAAACCTAAACCTAACACTAGCACTAATGCTAAATCTAATCCTAAAACTAGCTCTAATCCTAGCTCTAGCCCTAAAACAAACTGAGTCATAGCCATAACACTAACCCTTAACCTAAACCAAACTCTAACCCTACACCTAGCCCTAACCATATTCTAATTCTAGTCCTAACCCTAACACGAAAAATAACCCTGACCCTGACTCTGACCCTAACACTAACCCTGGCTCTAAACATCATCATCACCATAAACTTCAACCTAACACTACACCTAGCCCTAACCTAACCCTATAACTATTGCTAATCATAACCCTACTTCATAGATTAGCCATAGCCTTAACACTAGCCCTAACCTAACTGAAAACCTAGCCTTAATCCAAGTCCTAAACCTAGCTTTAACCCTAAACTTAAACCTAGCCCTAACCCCAAACTAGCCTTAATCCTATATATAACCCTAGCTCTAAACTTAAGTCTAAATCTATCCATTACGCTATCAGTAACCCTAACCCTAGGCCTAAATTAACCCTATCCATTACACTAAACCAAACCTAAACCCTAAAACTAACCCTGTCATTACCTTAAACTGAAACCCTAACATAACCCAAACCCTAAACCTGACCCTGACCCTAAATATAACCCTTGATATAAACCTGAATCTTACCCTAAACCTAATCCTTATACTGGATCAAGCCATAAACCTAACACTAAGTCTAGCCCTAACTATAACCCTAGACCTGACATGAGCCCTAGCCCTAATAATATCCCTAATGCTAACACAAACCCTAAATATTATCCTATCCATAAACTTAGCCTTAATCATAACCCTAACCCTAACTCTGCCCTAACCCTAATACTAACCCTTGCCCTAGCCCCAAACCTAGCCAAAATCACATCCCTTACCCTAAACGTAACCCTAATCCTAACCCTAACCCTTGTTGTTACAATTGCCCTATACTTACCTTTAGCTTTAACACTAGATTGAAAACTAACTTTAAATCTAACCCTAACTCGATGCCTAAGCCTAAAACTAACCCAAACACTGATACTTATTCTAAAACTAGCTCTAACCCTAGCCTTAACTATAACCTTAGCCGTAATTTAGCCCTATCCCTAAACCTAACCTTTATCCTAGCCCTAAGAATAACTCTAACTCTCACAATGGCCCTATCACTCATTCTAATCCTCTCCCTTCCCATAAAACTAACCCTATGCCAAATCCTAGTCCTAACCCTTGCCTTATCCTTAGCCCTAGCACTAACCTTAGATAAAAACCTAACTCTTAATTTAACCCTAAACCGAAGCCTAAGCCTAATTCTAAGACTAGCCCTAACCCTAACACTAATCCTAAAATTTGCCCTAACCCTAACCCTAGCCCTAAAACTAAACTGATCCAAAGCTCTAACCCTAACCCTTAACCTAGACCAAACACTAACCCTACACCTAGCCCTAACCCCTGCCTTAATTCGAGTTTTAAGCCAAACCCTAAAGCTAACCCTGACCCTTACTCTGACTATACACTAACCCGTGGTCTAAACATCACCCTAATTCTAACCATAAACCTAACACTAAACCTAGCCCTAAAACACTAAAGTTAGCCATAATCATGACCCTAGTACTTACATTAGCCATAACCCTAACCCTAGCACTAACTTAACCCAAACCTAGCCCTAATCATAACCATGACCCTAGCCCTGAACTGATTTCTAACTCTATCCATTACCATAACCATAACCATAACCATAACCATAACCATAACCTAATGCTAATTTAAGCCCTAAATTTAAACCTTAACCTATCCCAAACCCTAACTCAGAAATTGACCCTAATAATACCCCTAGCTCTAAACCTGACACTAACCCTAAACCTAACCCTTCAAATAGTCGTACCCTTAATCCTAACCCTAAAACTATCTTTAACCATAATTCTGCACCTGAAATTAGTCCTAGCACTAATCGTAGCCCTAACCCTAAAAATAGTACCCTAGCCCTCATCCTAGCCATAAACCTAGCCTTTATCATAATGATAACAATAATCATAGTCCTAAACCTAAATATAATCTTCACCCTACCTCTAAACATAGCTAAAAAGCCATCCCTTACCCAAATTTTGCCTAATTCTAAACCTAAACTCTAAACCCTAACCCTAGGCTTAAACTAAACACTAAACATAGCCCTAATCCTAGCACTAATTGAGCCATATCTCTAACCCTAACCCTAACCCTAGCCCTAAGACTAACTCTCACCCTAGCCCTATCCCTAGTTCTAAACCTATCCTTTACCATAACCCTAAACCTAGCCATAACACTTGTCCTATCCTTAGTTCTGTCCCTAGCACTAGATCTAAACCTATATCCAAATTTAACCCTAACCCAATCACTAAGCCTAAGCCTAACACTTACATTAGCCTTAATCTAACCCTAGGACTAAAACAAAACCAAGATTTAGCATTAACCCTAAACCATAACTTAAACCAAACACTAACACTACAACTAGACCTAACCCTAGCCCTAATTCGAGTCCTAACCCTAACCTCAAAACCAACCCTGACCTTGACTTATATCCTAACACTCACCCTAGCTCTAAACACGACCCTCACCTTAAACTTAACCCTAAAAGTAACCCTAGCCCTAATTCGAGTCCTATCACTAACCCTAACACTCCACCTGACCCTGACTCTGATCCTAACATAAAACCTAGCTAAACATATCACCCTAACCTTAAACCTAACCCTAAAACTAAATCTAACACATATCCTAACACTAAAACTAACCCTAATGGTAACCCTAGTTCTTACATTAACCATTGCCCTAAACCTAGCCCTAACCCTAACACAGAACCTAACTCTAACCCTTGCCCTAAACCTAGGCCTAACCCAAAGCCTAATGCTAATCATAGCCTTCATTTAATCCTATCCTAACCCTAAACCTAGCCATAAGACTAACTCTAACTCTTGCCCTAGCCCTAGTCCTAGTTCTACCCTTAGCCTTATTCCTAACCCTAGATCTAAGCGTAAGTCTAAATCTAAACCTAACTCTAAATTTAACTTTAACAATAAGCCTAAAACAAAACCTAACACTACCCATATCCATAATGCTAATCGTAAAACTGGCCCTATCCATAGCACTAGCCATAAAACAAAACCAAGCCATAGCCCTAATCCTAACCCTTAACCTAAATCAAATGCTAACACTACAAATAGCCCTAAAACTAAGTCTAAAACTAACCCTGACTCTGACAATGACCGAAACACTAATCCTAGTTCTAAAAATCACCCTTACATTAATAACATTAATAACACTACATCCAGACTTAACCTAATCCTAAAACTAGCCTTAATCAAAACCCTAGTTCATACATTAGTCATTGTCCTATCCATAGCCCTAACCCTAACACAAATTCTACCCCTAATCTGAGCCCTAAACCTAGGTTTAACCCTAATACTAGCCCTAACTCTAACCCTAAAACTAACCCTATTCCTAACTCTAACCCTATTACTTACACTAAGCCAAACCCTAACCCAAAGGCTAATCTGAGTTCTAATCCTAATCCTTAGCCTAAATTAAACTCTAACTATATTACTAGTCTTAACCCTAGCCCTCATTCTACCTCTAAACCTAACCCTGACCCTCATCTGACCCTAAGAGTAACCCTAGGTCTAAACCTGACCCTAACCCTAAACCAAATCCTAACACTAGCCCTACTGGTAAACCTATACCTATACCTAAGCCTAACACAAGACCTAGACCCAAAGCTAACCCTAAATATAGGTATAACTCTAGCCCTAGACTTAAACAAATACCTATCACTAGCCCTACAATAATTCTTAACATAAACCAAATACTTACCCCACTCCTACACCTAAACCTAGTGCTAATTCTGGCTCTAACTCTAAACCTAAACTTATCCCAAAAACTGACCCTGATTCTAACACTGAACCTAGCTTTAAACCTGACACTCACCCAAAACATAGACCTAACACTACACCTAGCCATAACCCTAACCCTAAAACTACCCCTAATCATAACCCTATGTCTTACAGTACCCATGGCCCTAACCCTAGGCCTAAACTAACACAAAATCTAACCCTAAGTCTAGGCCTGAACATAGCCCTAAGCATAACCCTAAATCTAACTCTAGCCCTAACCCTAACCCTAAGCCTTGCTTTAGACCTAACCCTAGCTCAAAGCCTAAACTTTACCCTTATCATAACCCAAGTCCTATCCCAAACCCTAACCTAACACTAGCCCTAATCCTAACCTTAACCATAGACCTAACCATAGCTCTAATTATATCCACTACACTAACCCTAGCCCTAATCCTAACCATAACCGAAGACCTAACCCTAGTTCTAATTCTATCCATTACCCTAACTATAATCCTAACCCTAATATTAAGCCTAGGCTTAACCCTAAGACTATCACAATCCCTAAACCTATCCATTGCCCTAAAACTAACCTGAACCCTAATCCTAAGCCTATTCATTATCCTAACCCTAACTCTAACACTAATGCTAATTCGAGCCATAAACCTAAACCTTAACCTAAACCAAACAATAAGCTGTACACTGACCCTAATAATACGCAAAGCACTAAACTTGACCCTTACTCTAAATCTAACACTTACACTAGACCTAACAATAAACATAACCAAAAACATATTCCTATATGTAACCCTAGACCTGACATTAGCCCTAGCCCTAATCCTAGCCCTAACGTTAACATGAAAATTAGCTCTCATCCTAGATGAAAACCTAGCCTTAATCATAACCCTAATCCTAATTCTAACATATTCCCTATCCATAAACATAGTTATAACCCCATTGCTTACCGTAAACCTAACCCAAACCCTAACCCTAACACTAACTCTAGCCCTAACCTTAACTCTAGGACTAATCTGAACACTAACACTCCCACGAATGCTAAACCTTATCCTAATCCTAGCTTCAACACTACTCCGCCCTAGCCCTAGCCCTAATTCTAACCCTATCACTTACTGTAAACTTATTCCTAGCCATAGTCTAGAATAACACTAGCCCTGACCTTAAACCTTGCCCTAACCCTAGATCTAAACCTAACACTAAATCTAACCCTAATTCTACACCTAAACCTCACCCTAACACTAGTCCTTACCCTAACGCTAATCCTAAAACAAGCCCTAATCAAAGGCTTAGCCCTAAAACAAAACTAAACAATAACACTAACCCTAAATTGTACCTAAACCAAAGCCTAATTTACCTCTAGCCCTATGCCTAGCACTAATTCTAGTCATAATCTTAACCCTAAAACTATTTTTGAACCTGTCTCTGACATTAACACTAACACTACCTCTAAACATCACCCTAAACCTAAAACTTACTCTAACACGCCATCTAGTCCTAACCCTAATTCTAAAATTAGTTCTAATCAAAACCCTAGATCATACAATAACGATAATCTTAAAACTAATGCTAACCAAAACCTAGCCCAAATCTGAGACCTAACCCTAGCTTTCACCTTAACACTAACCCTAACACTAGCCCTAAACCTAACCCGAACCCTAGCTCTAATTTAGCTCTAACCTTATCTTTACCCTAGCCAAACCCCAACCCTAATGCTAACCCTAGTCCTAAAACTAATCCTTAGTCTAACCCAAAATTTAACCGTATTATTTGTCCTAACCCTAGCACTCATTCTTGTTATAACCATAACCCAAATTCTAACCGTATCGCTGACCCTTATTCTGATGCTCAATCTAAAGCAAACTCTAACACTAGCCCTACCCATAACCCTATATATAAACGTAACCATAATATTAGACCTAGATTAAATCTAATCTTAAATCCAGACATATCTTTAGCAAAGACCAAAACAAAAACATAGCCCTAGATCTAATGATAACACTTAACCTAAGGCAAACACCAACCTTACCTCTAGACCTAACGAATCCTAATTCTGGCTCTGGCCCTAACCCTATCGCTTATCCAAAGACAGACCCTGACACTAACACTAACCCTAGCTATAATACTGATGCTAACCGAAACCTAAACCTACCATTAGGCCTAGCCATAATGGTAAACATAACACTTACTTTACCATAGCACTAAAACTAGCTCTAAACCTAACACAAAACCTAGCCCTAATCCTAGGCCTAAATCTAGACCAAAGTGTAAATGTAACACTTACCTAACCTTATCCCTTATCCTAAGCCTAACCCTCATGCTAACCTTAAAACTCACCTTAGACTTAACCTTAGGTAAAACCCAAAATCGAACCCTAAACATAACCCTAGCCCTATCCATAAACCTAAACCTAATCCTAGCCCTAATCATAATGTTAACACTAGCCCTAATACTATTCTAAAATTTTCCATTACCCTAAACCGAACCTTAACCCTAATGATAATCCTAGATTTAATCCTAATTATAAACCTAATACTACACATAACCCTAAACCTAATCCTCATTGTAGCCTTAACACTAGATAAAAAACTAACCCTTACTCTGACACTAACCCTAGCAAAAACCCTAACACTAACCCTAACCATAAAACTACCCAAACCCTAACCTGAAATCTAACCATATCCATTACCCTAACTCTAATGATAATCTTAGCCCTAACCCTAACACTAACCCTAAACCTAAAACTATGCCTAATCCTAACCTGATATTTAACCCTATCCATTAACCTAACTCTAAAGATAACTTTAGCCCTAACCCTAACACTAACCCTAAACTTAACCATAAATCTAACCAGAGACATAATCCTAAACCTAACACTCACCCTAGCTCTAACCCTACCTCAAAACATATCCTGTACCCTAAAACTAGACATAGCCCTAGCCCTAACCCTAACCCTAACTCTAGCCCTAATTCTATCCAAAACCCTAGGCCTAACCCTAGCTCTAATGCTATTCATTACCCTAAATATAACCCTAACCCAAATGCAAACCCTAGGCCTAACACTAACCCTATCACTAACCCTAACCCTACCAATTACTATATCTTAACCTAAATCCTAAACCTAAACCTATCCATTAACCTAAGGCTAATTTTAACCCTAATGCTAATTTGAGGCATAATCCTAACTATTAACCTAACACAAAACTGAATCCTGACCCTGACCCTAAAAGTACACCTAACCCTTAACCTGGCCCTTACCCTAAACCTAATATTAGACCTAGCCATGAATCTAACCATATAACTATCCATAGCTGTAACCCTAAAGGTGACATTATCACTATGTCTAAAACTTGCCCTAACCCTAACACAAAACCTAGCCCTCATCCAAACCACAAATCAAGCTTCAATACTAACACAAAAATAACCATAGACCTATCCCTAACCCTTTTGCTAACTCTAACCCTATCAATTACTCTACACCTAACATGAACCCTAAACCTAAACCTATCATTACCCTAACCAAACCCTAATGCTAATTCAAGTCTAAACCTAAACCCTAACATAAACCAAACCTGAAACTAATTCTAACTGTAATAATACTCCTAGCTCTAAACGTGACCCTTACCCTAAACCTAACCCTTACACTAGACCTAGCCATAAATCTAACCCTCAATCTATCCCTATTGTAAGCCTAGACCTGATACTCGCCCAAGCCCTAATTCTTGCCATAACCCTAAAACAAACTGGAGCCCACATCCTAGCCCTAAACCTAGCCTTATTATTAAACCAAACCATAACCCTAGCCCTAACCAAAATTCTAACCTTCAACCTAACTCTAAAACTAGCTCTAACCCCATCCCTTCCTCTAAACCTAAACCTATCTCCAAACCTAAACCTATGTCTAACCCTAATACAAATGCTAGACGTAAACCTAGCCCTAATTTACCCCTAAACCCAACCTAAACCTAGCCCTAAGACTAACTCTAACTCACTCCCTAGTCATATTTCTAGTGCTAACACTATCCCTTACCATATTCCTATCACTTCCCTTTACATTAGCCCTAACCCTAGCTCTAGCCCTAATCTTATATCTAAGCCTAACTCTAAATCAAACCCTAACACTAAGCTAAACCTCTCAGTAAAACAAGCTGAAATAATAATGATAACCCTAAAAATAGACTTAACCTAGCACTAGCCCTAATCAACAACCAAGCCATAGCCCTAAACCTAACCTTTAACATAAACCAAACCCTAAACCTACACCTACCCCTAGACCTAACTCTAATTTGAGTTCTATACCTAACCCTAAAACAAACCCTGACCCTGACTCTGACCCTAACACTAAACCTGGCTGTGAACATCACTCAAAACCTATACCTAAACCTAACCCTATACCTAGCCCTAACCCTAACCCTAAAACCAGTTCTACTCGTAACCTTAGTTCTTACATTAGCTGAAGCCCAAAATCTAGCCCTAATCTAACCCAAAACCTATTCCTAATCGGAGCCCTAACACTAACTTTAACCCTAACCAAAAACCTAATTCTAGCTCTAACACTTAACCTAATCCTAACCATAACCCTAACCCTTGCCATTACCCAAAACCTAACCCTAACCCTAGCCTTAATCCTAACAATAAATCTAGCCCTAACCCCAGCTGTAACCCTATCCATTACCCTAATCCTAATCCTAACCCTAGGATAACCCTGAACTTATTCCTAACCCTAAACCTGTACATTACCATAAAACTAACCTGAACCCTAAACCTAACCATATCCATAAATTTAATCCTAACACTAATAAGCTTAACCCTAAAATTATCTCTAACCATAACCTAGACCTGACATTAGCCCTAGCACTAATGAAGCCCTAATACTAGAACAAACTCTAGCCCGAATCCTAGCGCTAATCTTAGCCTTAATCCTAAACCTAACCCTAACTAACCATAGAACTAAACTTAATTTAACCCTTGCCCTAGTTCTAAAGCTAGCCATAACATCATATCTATCCATAACCATAATCATAAGCCTAGCCATAAACCTAGGCTCAGCCTTAATACTAACCCTAGAGATAGGTCTAAGGCAAGGGTTAGGATTAGCATGAGGGTAAGGCTTATGATAATGGATAATGTTAGTTTAGGGTTAGGGTTAGGCTTTGGGCTAGATTTAGACCTAGGATTATGGCTAGGTGTTGTGATAGGATTAGAGCTAGTTTTAGTGCTATTGTAATGTAAGGGTTAGGTTTACGGTTATGGCTAGGTCTAATGTTAGGTTTACGTTTCGATTAGGGTCAGGTTTATAGCTAGGGTTAGTGTTAGTGTCAGGGTCTGTGTTTGGATTAGGGTTAGGTTTAGGGCTAGAGCCAGAATTAGGATTGGTTAGGTTTAGTGGTAAGATTAGTGTTTGGCATAGGTTAAGGGTTATCATTAGAGCTAGGGCTAGTTTTTTGTTAACGTCTTGGTTAATGATATGGCTACATTTATGATTAGGTTTAATCTAGGGCTAATATTAGGGTTAGGTTTAGATATAGGTTTATGGGTAGGGTTAGTGTTATGGTTTGGTTTAGTTTCAGGGTCAGAATAAGGGTCAGGGTTAGGGTTAGAATTTGGGTTATGATTATAACAAGAATGAGGGCTAGGGTTAGGACTAGTAACAGGGTTAGGGTTTGGGTTAGACTAAGGATTAGTATTAGGACTAGGGTTAGCATTAGGGTTGGGATTTGGATAGGGTAAATTATAAGGTTAGAGCTAGGGCTCGGGTTAGGATTAGGGATAGTGTTAGGGTTAGTGTTAGGGTGAAATCTAGGGTTGGGTATCAGATTTGGGCTAGGTTTGGGTTAGTATTAGGTTTAAGGTTACAGCTAATGTATGATCTAGGTTTATGTTTAGAACTAGCTTTAGAATTAGGGTTAGGACCAGATCTAGTGTTAGGTTAAGGTTTAGGTTTAGGGTAATGTTTAGAGGTAGGGTTGGTGTTAATGTCAGAGACAGGTTTAGGGGTAGATTTAGGGTTAAAATTAGAACTCAAATTTGGGCTAGGCTTAGGGCTAGATATAAGGTTAGGATTTGGTTTAGGTAAAAGTTTAGGGTTATTTTTATTGCTCAGGTTTGTTTTTGGTCTAAGCCCATGGTTAGAGCTAGTTTTAGGATTAGCGTTAGGGTTTGGGCTAGTTTTAGGTTTAGGTTTAGTTTTAGAATTAGTTTTAGATTTAGAGTTAGGTTTAGATTCACGGTTAGGGCAAGTTTTAAGATTAGGGTTAGGGTTATTCTAGGCTATGGCTAGGAATAAGTTTATGGTAAGTGATAGAGTTAGAATTAGGGCTAGGGCTAGGGCGAGAGATATAGTTAATCTTAAAGGTAGTATTAGTGTTAGTTTTAGGATTAAGGCTAGGGTTAATGTTAGGGTTAGTCCTAGGGTGAAGATTAGGGCTAGGTTTAATGTTAATGTTAAGTTCTGGGTTAGGTTTCGGGTAAGTAATGTGGTTATTACTAGGTTTAGGTCTAGGGAAAGGGTTAGAATTAGGGTTAGGGTCATGATTAAGGCTAAGATTTAGGCTAGAATAAGAGCTAGTGTTTGTGTTTGGGTTAGGGCTAGGATTTGGGGTAGGGCTATTGTCAGGTTTAGGGTTACATTAGAAATAGATATCGGCTTATGTTTATGGTTAGGTCTAGTGTAAGGGTTAGATTTAGGGTAAGGGTAAATTTAAAGCTTTGTGTAATATTAGGGTCACTATTTGGCTTAAGGTTTGATTTAGGTAAATGTTTAGGTTTAGGGCTCGAATTAGCGTTAGGGTTAGAGTTAGGGTTAGGGTAATGAATAGGTTTAGGATTAGGGTTCAGGTTAGTTTTAGCACAATGGATAGGTTTAGGGATTGTGATAGGGTTAGGGTTAAGCCTAGGATTAGCATTAGGGTTAGGATTGTGGTTAGTATATTGGATAGAATTAGAGCTAGGTTTAGGGCTAGGCTTATGATTAGGGTTAGGGTTAGGGTAGTTGATATAATTAGAGCTATGTTTAGGGCTATGTTTAATGTTTGGATTAGAGCTAGTGTTAGTTTTGAGTTTGGGATATGCCTAGGGTTATGTTAAGGGTAAAGTTTAGGCTTGAGCTAGGGTTAGGTCTAAAGCAAGGCTTAGGGTTAGGGTTAGGGCTAGGGTTAGATTTAGGGTTACACGTTGGGCTATGTTCAGGCCTAAAATTACAGCTAGGTTTTGGGCTAGTTTAGGCCTAGGGTTAGGGCCATGGGTAATGTAAGAGCTAGGGTTATGATTAGGGCTAGTTTTGGGGTTAAGGTTATGGCTAGGTCTAGTGTTAGAATTAGGTTTGGTTTCAAGTGAGCTTTGGAGCTGGGATTATGTTAGGGTCAGGGCCTGTGTTCAGGTTAGAGTTAGTGTTGGGTTTAGTGCCAGAATTAGGACTAGGGTTAGGTCTAGGGGTAGGGTTAGAGTTTGGGTTAGGTTAAGGGTTATTGTTAAGGCTAGGACTAGGTTGTTGTTCAGGTCTAGGGCTAGAGATATGGCTAGATTTAGGATTAGGTTTAATCTAGGACTAGTGATAGGTTTAGGTTTAAGTATATGATTACCGGTAGGGCTAATATTAGGATTCTGTTTCAGGTTAGGGTCAGATTTATACCTGCTGTTAGTATTAGGGTCAGAATAAGTGTCAGGGATAAGGTTTGGGTTTTGGTTAGGGTTAGACCTGGAACGAAGGTTAGGGTTAGGTTTTGGGTTAGACTAAGTATTAAGGTTAGGCCTAAGGTTAGCATTAGATTTAGGGTTTAGCTTAAAGTAATGGATAGGGTAAAAGCTAGGAGTAGATCTAGGGTTAAGGTATGGATTAGGGCTAGTTTTTGGGTTAGGGTTAAAACTAGGGTAAGCACTCGGCTTGGGGCCATGTTTTGGGTTAGGTTGGGGCTAGTCTTAGGCCTACAACTAATGTATAAAGCAGGGTTTTGTTTAGGGCTACTTTTTGCGTAAGTGTTACGCTAGATCAAGTGTCAGGGTTAGGGTTACTATTTTCATGATGTTTAGAGCTAGGGTTAGTGTTAGGGTCAGAGTCAGTGTTCGTGTTATAGTTGGGGTTAGGGTTAAACCCAGATTTATCACTAGAGTTAGGTCTAGGGGTAGGATTAGTGTTTGTGTTAGGTTAAGGTTTATCATTAGGGCTAGGGCTAGGTTTTTGTTTAGGACTAGGGCTAGAGATATGGCTAGAGTCAGGATTAGGTTTAGGTCTATGGCTAGTGTTAGGGTTAGGTTTAGGTATAGGTTTATTTCTAGTGCTAGTGTTAGGGTTTGGTTTATGGTTAGGTTCACGTTTAGACATACAGTTAATATTAGGGTCAGAATAAGTGTCAGGGTTAGGTTTAGGGTTTGGGTTATGGTTAGAGCTAGAATGAGGGCTAGGTTTAGAACTGGTAATAGGGTGATGGTTTGGGTTAGGCTAAAGATTAGGGTTAGGTTTATGGCTATGTTTAGTGTAAGTGTTAAGTTTTAGGTAGGGGTCAAATTTAGAACTAGGGGTATTATTAGGGTCAGCTTCAGGTTTAGGGTTTTGTTTAGGTTAGGGTTTAGGGTTAGGGCTTGAATTAGCGTTAGCGTTTGGTTTAGGGTAATGATAGGGTTTGGTTTAGGGTTCAGGTTAGATTTAGCATAATGGATAGGGTTATGGTTAGGGATAAGGTTAGATTTAGGCCTAGGATTAGCATTATAATGAGGGTTATGTTTAGGGTAATTGATAGGGTTAGGCTAAATTTAGTACTAGGGTAATGGATAGGATTAGAGCTAGGGTAAGTGTTAGGGTTATGGGTGAGTTTTGTGTCAAGTTTAGGGCTAGAATTACGGGTAGGGCAAATATCAGGTGTTGGATTTTGGCCAGCGGTAGTTTTAGGGTTAGGTTTTTGCTAGGTCTGGTATAAGAATTAGGTTTAGTTGTAGGTTCAGGATTATAGCTAGGTATATTATCATGGAAATGGGCAGAGTTACAGTTTGGGTTGGGTTAAGGTTTAGGGTTAAGGCTTGAATTAACATTAGGTTTAGAGTTAGAGTAATGGTACGGTTAGTTTTAGGGTTCAGTTTAGGTTTAGGTTAAGGAAATAGGTTAGGTTTAGGGATGAGTTTAGGGTTAGGCCTAGGGTTACCATTATAGTTATGGTCATGATTAGGGTAATGGATAGGAGTAGAGCTAGTGATAGGGCTAGGGTTATGGTTAGAATTCTGGCTAAGGTTAGGGTAAAGTTTAGGACTATGTTCTGGTTAGGGTTAGGTTTATGGTTAGGTTTAAAGCTAGGGTTAAGGCTGGGATTAAGGCTTGGTTTTGGGTTTGGTTAGGGCTAGTATTAGGGCTATGATAATGTATGAACTTAGTGTTGCAATTAGTGCTAGTTTTAGGGTTAGGATTAGGGCTTTGTCTAATGTTACGGTTAGGTTTATTGTTAGGGTGATTTTTAGACGGTTTAGGATTAGGGCTAGGGTTAGTGTTGGGGTCAGGCTACATTAGGGCTAATATTAAGGCTAGGGTTAGTGTTAGGGTTAGACTAAGGGGTTTGGCTAGAGTTAGGGTTAGCATTGGTGTTAAGGTAAATTTTAGGGCAATGGTTGGGGTTATAGCTAGCTTTAGATATAGGGTGAGCTTTAGAATTAGGATTAATACTAACCCTAGCTCTAATCCTAGTCCTAATGAAGCCATAATTCTAACCCTATATCTAAGCCTAACACTAAGACTAACTCTAACTCTCGCCCTAGCACTAGCCCTACTTCTTACACTATCCCTTATGATAATTCAAACCCTAGACCTAATCCTAGCCCTAAACTTCACTGTAGTCCTAAACCTAGATATAACTGTATCTCTAAATATATCCCTAAACCTACGCCTAAACCACACCCTAACACTAGCTCTAACCCTAATGCTAATTTGAAAATTAGCCCTAACCCTAGCCCTAGCCCTCAAGCAAAACAGAGCCATAGCAGTGACTCTAAACCTTAACCTTAACCAAAACCTAAACCTACACCTAGTCTTAACCCTAGACCTAATATTAAGCCCTAACCCTAACTCCAGAACTAATACTAACAACTGACTACGACCTTAACACTAACCCTAGTTCTACACATCACCCTATCCCTAAACCTAATCATAACACTAGACCTCACCCTAGATCTAACCCTAAAACTAGCCCTAATCATAATGCCAGTTCTTAACTTAGCCATAGCCCTAAACCTAACACAAAACCTAGCCCTAATTCAAGCTTAACCCTAAATTCAACCCTAACCCTAACCCTAGCACTAACCCTAGCCTTATCCCTACTCCTAATCCTAGCTCTAACCCTATGTCTTACACTTAGTCTAACCCATACCCTATTGCTAACCTAGTCCTAACCCTAATTCTATGCCTACCCCAAATCTTAACTCCATTCCTAGTACTAACCTTAGCCCTCATTCTAGCTCTAAACTTAACCCAAACACTAACCCTGACCCTTATTCTGACCCTAACACTAAACCTAGGTTTAAACCTGACCCTAAATTTCATCCAAAACATAACACTAGCCTTACCAGTAACCCTAACCCTAAACCTAACACTAACACTAGCAATAGACCTAAACGTAATCTTAAATGTAGCCATAACCCTAGCCTTAGCCCTAACAATATCCCTTAACCAAACCACTCACTCACTCTATCCATAGACCTACCCTAGTCCTCATTCTGGACTAACACTAAATATAAACCGAATCTGAACCCTGACACTTACCCTAACAAAAACCCTAATTCTAAACATTATCCTAACCCCAAAACTAACCCTAACACTAGACGAACTCTAAATCTAGCCATAAACATAAATGTAGCTCTTACATTACCCATATGCCTAACACAAGCCCTAAACCTCACACAAAACCTAGCCATAATTACAGCCTAAACTTAACCCTAAGCATAGCCCTAACCCTAAAACTAGCCCTAACCCTAAACCTAACCCTAACCCTTGTTCTAGCCCTAACTCTAGCTCAAACCCTAAACCTAACCCTAAATATAACCCTAGCCAAAACTCTAAACCTCACTAACTCTATCCCTAATCCTAACTGTAAACATAGCCCAAAGCCTAGCTCTAACTCTATCCATTACACTAACCATAACCATAAAACTAATGCTAACTCTAGCCCTAAACCTAACCCTAACCCTACCCTAGCCCTGACTGTAACCCTAACCCTCACCTTAGCCCTAAACCTAGCTCAATCCCTAACCATTACACTTAACCTAAACCTAACACTAACCCAAGGCCTAATGATAGCCCTAACCCCAGCCCTAATCCTAACCTTAACCCTAGCCCAAACCCTAGCTCGAACCCTACCCATTACCCGAACCCTAAACTTAACCCCAATGATAACACTAGACCTAAAGGTAAATGTACCCTAACCCTAAAACAAACCCTGACCCTGATCCTAGAGCTAATAGTGAACCTAACGCATAACCCTAAATCAAAGCTATCTCAAATCCTAAACCTAATTCTAAAACTAAACCTAAGGCTAACCTAAACCTGAACCTATCTTTAACCTGACATCTAAACCTATTTCCCTAACCCTAATGATATCTCTTGCCCTAACTGTAACACTAACCCTGACCATAAACCTAGACCATATCTAAATAAACCTTAGTCATAGCAAAAATCCTAGCTCAAACCCTAAACCTAATCCTAACTGTAACCCTCTCCCTAACCCTGACCCTAATCCTAATTCTAGCCCTCATTTTAACCATAAACCTAGCCCTAACCCTAGGTCTAACCTTATAAATTACCCTAATGATAACCATAACCCTAATGCTAACCCTAAGACTAATCCTCAAACTATCACTATTTTAAACCTAATCTGAAACCTAAACTTAACTCTATCCATTACATTACCCTAATTCTAATCTTAATGCTAATTTGAGGCTTAAACCTAAACTTTAACCTAACCCAAACCCGAAGCCTGACTCTGACCCTAATAATACCCCAGCTCTTATTCTGACCCTTTCCCTAAACTTAACACTTTAATTTGACCTAGCCATAAACATAACCCTAAAAATATCACTTAATATAAATCTTGACCTGACATTAGTTCTAGCCCTAAATCTTGACCTATATCTAACACAAACCTAGCCCAATCCTTGAATCTAGCCTTATCCTAAACCTAACCATAACCATAGCCCCAACCCTAAAGCTAATCATAAAACTAGCTCTAACCCTAACCATAACACTAAAACAAAATCGAGAAACAGGCCTAACACTAACCTTAACTTAAAACAAATGCAAGCACTATACCTAGATCTAACCCTAGCCCTAATTCGAGTCCTAATCACAACCTTAAAAATAACTCTGAACCTGAATTATATTCTAACACTCATCCTAGCTCTAAACACCACCCTAAATATAAACTGAACCCTAAAAGTAACCCTATCCCTAATTCGGGTTCTAACCCTAACCCTAAAACTAACCCTGACTTGACTGATATTCTAACACTAAGCCTAGCTATAAATATCACCCGAATCTTAAACCTAACCCTAACACTAGACCTAACCCTACCTCTAACCCTAATTGTAACCCTAGTTCTTATATTAGTCATTGCCTTAAGCCTAGCCTTAAACCTCACACAAAAACAGGTCCTAATCTGAGCCCTAAACCTAGCTTTAATCCTAACCATAAACCTAACCCTAGCCTTAACAGTATACCTTACCCTGAGCAAAACCTTAAACCTAATGATAACCCTAGACCTATCCTTAATCCTTAGGCTAACCTAATCCTAACCATATTAATAGCCCTAACCCTATATCTCATTCTAGCTCTAATACTATCACAAACCCTAACCCCAATGCTGACCCTTATTCTGAGCATAACATATACCCTAGGGCTATCCTGACCCTAACCCTAAACCAAACCCTAACACTAGCCCTACTTGTAACCTTATGCCTAAACCTAACCCTACCACTATCTATAGACCTAAACCTAATCCTAAATCTAGCCTGAACTCTAGCTCTAGACCTAAACAAAATCCTAGCCCTAGCCCTAATAAAAACCTTTACCTCACCCAAACACTAACTCAAACCCTAGACTTAAACCTAGTCCTAATTCTGGCTGTAACCCTAACTTTACCTCTAACCCAAACACTGACCCTGCCTTTAACACTAAACCTACCTCCAAACCTGAAACTAACCAACACCTAAACCTAATTCTAGACCCAGCCATAACCCTAACCCTAAAACTAGCCCTAATCATAAGCAGTAAACCTAGCTCTAAACCTAACCATTACCCTAACCCTAAACCTAAACTTATTGACAATCCTGGTGAGAACCCTTATATTAAACCTAACCCTAACTGGAAAACTAACCAGAGACATAACCCTAAAGTTAATATTCAGCATAGCCCTAACTCTAGATCAAACCATAAACCTAACCATAAACCTAAACATAACCATAGCTCTAATCCTAAATTATCAATAATTCTAAATCTAAACCAAATCTAAACCTAAACTAACCCTATCTGTTACCTTAACCCTAACCCTAATATTAATGATAACCCTAGCCCTAACTCTAACCCTAATCTTAAACATACAATTATTTTATCTCTAAACCTAACCCTAAACCTAGCCTTAATCCTAGCTCAAAACCTAACCTTTATGCTAAACATAACACTAACTCTAACCCTAACTCTAAATTTAACACTAAATCTAACACTAACTCAAGGCATATTCCAAACCATAACTCTAGTTCTAATCTAACCTCTACCCTATAAATTACCCTAACCATAACCCTTACCCTAATGCTAACCCTAAGCCTAAACTAACCCTATCACTAACGCTAACCGTATCAATTACCATAAACCAAACCTGAACCTTAAAACAAACCCTAACTATACCCTAACTCTAACCTTAATGCTAATTTGAGCCATAAACCTAAATCCTTACCTAAGCCAAATACTTATCCTAAAAATTCCCCGAGCTCTAAATCTGAGCCTTACCCGAAACCTAACCCTTCACTAGTCGTAGCCATAAGCCTAACCCTAAAACTATCTTTAACCATAACCTGAGACCTGATATTAGCCCTAGCACTAATCGTAGCCCTGAATATAAAATAAAAACTAGCCCTCATCCTAGCCCTAAACCTTGCATTAATCATAACCCTAAACTCAACCCGAACCCTAACTGTAACTCTAACATTCACCATACATCTAAACCTAGCTATAACACCATTCTTTATCCTAAACTTAAACGTAACCCTATTCTTTTTTTTAAATTTTTTATTCTTGGTTGTTCAAAACATTACATAGTTCTTGATATATCATATTTCACACTTTGATTCAAGTGGGTTATGAACTCCCATTTTTACCCCATATACAGATTGCAGAATCACATCAGTTACACATCCATTGATTTACATATTGCCATACTAGTGTCTGTTGTGTTCTGTTGCCTTTCCTATCCTCTACTATCCCCCTTCCCCTCCCCTCCCTTCTCCTCCTCTCTTCTCTCTCTATCCCATCTGGGAGTGCATTGCCCCCATGTGCTGCATCACAGCATGGGAGAATGACGAGTCAGGATGGCTAAAGGCTATCTTGTTAGAAATTTCCAGCAAGAGTGGGGTTCTCCGGAACCGGGAGGAAGGATTTCCATCGCACGAGGATCGGCTACGGGGGCTCAAACGTGAGAGATTGGTCCACACGGAGGTTCACACTGCTTATTCAGCAAATCGCCCCGCAGCTAGAGTCTGCGGCGCACGCTGGGAATCGAGGAGATAGCGATGCAGGGATACAGCGCTGCAGTTTCCGCGGGCTTCTGCCAGCTGTGCAATTACCGTACGAAGTGCTGAATTCTGGGTTTGAGACGGGGGAAGGAAGCGGTCCAATTCAGTTCTCCACACCGGTCAGACCACAGAGGAGGCTAGCGGCCACCATCTTGGAGAGCTGATGTCACCATCCCTGTTTTCGACTGAACGCAGCTCATTCAGCCATAGAACAGGTAATTTCAGGCTGCCATTCGCCTGCAGCTTACAGACACATTACTCAGGCTCAGTGCTAAATAACCCACGGAAACTGCTTCTTGGAGCCTGCTCTTATCAGAGCATACACCGAGCACGGAGCGACCGAGTTCCGGCTCCTGGTACTGCTCTGGCCCAGGGCTAAGGAGCCCGCAGAAACTGCTTCTTGGTCCGGGTCCTGCTGAGTACTGTGGAGGTAAATACCAACCCAGCCTTCGTGGGCAGTGGCAACAGAAATGAGACGGGGCCTGTGAGGGCCAGTCAGGACTCACCCGTTGCTTTGGTCACCCAGCAAAGGAAACGAAACGCTGCCATTCACATAGGATACCAACATGGCAGAGATCTGATGTCATCAGAAAGCGGCGGAGGAGAGAACTTCATCAATAACAGCGGCAACAGAAACACTTGGTCTCCTGGTAGGGAGGGTGAGTCACAGACACCCGAGTCTCTCTCGCTTTGTCATCGAGCCAGAGGGGAGGAGGAAAAGCCGCCGCCCATGCCTGCAAGATAAGCAGACTTGCGACAGACCGGCGGATCAGGCCCAGCGGCCTGCCAGCGTGGTACACACGTCACCCCAACTGGAGTAGGGGCAGAGCAGAGCCTTCACCCGTGCCCAGATCAGGCCCAGCAGCCTGCATGTGTGGTGGTCACGTGACCCCAATTGGAGTGGGGGCGGAGTGGAACTGCCACCCGTTCCCGCAGGGTGGGCAGACCTGCGACCATCCTGCAGATCAGGCCCAGAGGTCTGTGGGCATGGTAGGAGGGGCAGGGCAGAGCCGACACCCACGCCTGCAAGGTAGGCAGACCTGCAACAGACCAGCGAATCAGGCACAGCGGCCTGCCGGCGTGGTACACAAGTCACCCCAATTGGAGTAGGGGCAGAGCAGAGCCGCCACCCATGCCCGAAAGGTGGGCAGACCTGCGACCGACCAGTGGCACAGGCCCAGTGGCCTGCCGGTGCGACAGACACGTCACCCCATTTGGAGTAGGAGCAGAGCACAGCCTTCGCCCGCGCCCGGAACAGGCCCGGCGGTCCGCGGGTGTGGTAGACAAGTCACACCAATTGGAGGGAGGGCAGAGCAGAGCAGAGCCACCGCCCGCGCCTGCAGGGTAGGCAGACCTGCGACCAACCGGCGGATCAGGCCCGGTGGCCTGCCGGCGTGATACACACGTCACCCCAATTGGAGTAGGGGCAGAGCAGAGACGCCTCCGGCGCCCGGAATAAGCCCAGCGACCTGCCGGCGTGGTAGACACGTCACCCCAATTGGAGTAAGGGCAGAGCAGAGCCACTGCCCGCGCCTGCAATGTAGGCAGACCTGCGACCGACCGCCAGAACAGGCCCAGGGGTCCGCGGGCATGGTAGACACCTCACACCAATAGGAGGAGGGGCAGAGCAGAGCCGCCGCCCGCACCTGCAAGGTAGGCAGACCGCCGCCTGACCCTGCAAGGGAGACTTTTCAACCATACAAGAGCAATATAAATATATAGGGGGAAATTTTTTTCAAAATCACAACAGTTTCACCAAGCAGAAAGAAACGCAAGCAGTATGAAAAGACAAGGAAAGAAAGGACCACAAGCAATGCAGGTCAACTCAACTTTAGAAGAGGTAGCATCTGCAGCAGATGGAATGTCAGATAAAGAAATCAGGATATATATGCTTCAGATGATCTGGAGTATCAAGGAAGACATTAGACAGCAAAATCAGACAATGAAAGATCACTTTGACAATGAATTACACAAACAAATCCAGGAAGCAAAGGATCAACTACACAGGGAGATAGAGGTTATAAAAAACAAACAAACAGAAATCCTAGAAATGCAGGAAGCAATAAACAAACTTAAAAACTCAATTGAGAATACTACCAGCAGAGTAGAACACTTAGAATATAGAACATCAGACAATGAAGACAAAGTATTTCAACTTGAAAAGAACATAGACAGCTCAGCAAGACTGTTAAGAAACCATGAGCAGAACATCCAAGAAATATGGGATAACATTAAGAGACCAAACTTAAGACTCATTGGGATACAGGAAGGTATAGAACTCCAATCCAAAGGAATGAGCAATCTATTCAATGAAATAATACGAGAAAACTTCCCAGACTTGAAGAATGAGACAGAATCCCAAATCCTAGAAGACTACAGGACGCCGAATGTTCAAAATCATAAGATATCCACACCTAGACACATTATAATGAAGATGCCCAACATACAGAATAAGGAGAGAATTTTAAAAGCTACAAGATAAAGGAATCCGATTACATTTAGGGGTAAACCAATCAGGATAACAGCTGATCTTTCAACACAGACTCTGAAAGCTAGAAGATCCTGGAATAACATATTTCAAACACTGAAAGGAAATGGGTTCCAACCAAGAATTGTGTATCCAGCGAAATTAAGCTTCAGGATGGAAGATGAAATTAAAACTTTCCATGATAAACAAAAGTTAAAAGAATTTGCAGCTAGAAAACCATCTCTTCAAAACATCCTCGGCAAAACATTATAGGAAGAGGAAATGGAAAATTAGAATGAAAACCAACAGTGGGAGGTAGGACAGTAAAGGGGGGGGGGATAATCAAAGAGGAAAACAAACCATGTTTAGTAACATAAATAAACAAATATGGCTTGAAGAACAACCCATATCTCAATAATAACCCTAAATGTTAATGGATTAAACTCACCAATTAAGAGACACAGGCTAGTAGAATGGATTGCAAAACAAGACCCAACAATATGCTGCCTACAGGAGACGCATTTGATAGGAAAAGACATACATAGGCTGAAGGTGAAAGGTTGGGAAAAATCATATCACTCATATGGACTTCGGAAACAAGCAGGAGTGTCCATACTCATATCAAATAAAATAGATTTCAAGCCAAAGTTAATCAAAAGGGATCAAGAGGGACACTACATACTGCTTAAGGGAACCATACACCAACAAGACATAACAATCATAAATATATATGCCCCAAACAATGGTGCAGCTATGTTCATCAAACAAACTCTTCTCAAGTTCAAGAGTCTAATAGACCACCATACAATAATCATGGGAGACTTCAACACACCTCTCCCGCCACTGGACAGATCTTCCAAACAAAAGTTGAAAAAGGAAACTATAGAACTCAATAACACAATTAATAACCTAGACTTAATTGACATATATAGAATATACCACCCAACATCAAGCAGTTACACTTTTTTTCTCAGCAACACATGGATCCTTCTCAAAAATAGATCATATATTATGTCACAGGGCAACTCTTAGACAATATAAAGGAGTAGAGATAATACCATGCATCTTATCTGATCATAATGGAATGAAACTGAAAATCAACGATAAAAGAAGGAAGGAAAAAGCATACAGCATTTGGAGAATGAACAATAGGTTACTGAATGATCAATGGGTTATAGAAGACATCAAGGAGGAAATTAAAAAATTCTTAGAGATAAATGAAAACACAGACACAAAATATCGGAATCTATGGGACACATTGAAAGCAGTTCTAAGAGGAAAATTCATTGCTTGGAGTTCATTCCTTTAAAAAAGAAAAAAAAAAAAAAACAAATAAATGATCTCATACTTCATCTCAAAATCCTAGAAAAAGAAGAGCAAAACAACAGCAAAAGAAGTAGAAGGCAAGAAATAATTAAAATCAGAGCTGAAATTAATGAAATCGAAACAAAAGGAACAATTGAAAAAATTGACAAAACTAAAAGTTGGTTCTTTGAAAAAATAAACAAAATCGACAGACCCTTAGCCATGCTAGCGAAGAGAAGAAGAGAGGGAACTCAAATTATCAGCATACGGGATGAAAAAGGCAATATCACAACAGACAATTCAGAAATACAGAAGATAATCAAAAATTATTTTGAATCCTCATACTCCAATAAATTAGAAGATAGTGAAGGCATAGATAAATTTCTTAAGTCATATGATCTGCCCAGATTGAGTCAGGAGGATATAGACAACCTAAACAGACCAATATCAATTGAGGAAATAGAAGAAACCATCAAAAGACTACCAACTAAGAAAAGCCCAGGACCAGATGGGTATACAGCAGAGTTTTACAAAACCTTTAAAGAGGAACTAATACCAATACTTTTCAAGCTACTTCAGGAAATAGAAAAAGAGGGAGAACTTCCAAATTCATTCTACGAGGCCAACATCACCCTGATACCTAAACCAGACAAAGACACTTCAAAGAAAGAAAACTACAGACCAATATCTCTAATGAACCTAGATGCAAAAATCCTCAATAAAATTCTGGCGAATCAGATACAAAAACATATCAAAAAAATTGTGGACCATGATCAAGTAGGATTCATCCCTGGGATGCAAGGCCGGTTCAATATACGGAAATCAATAAATGTTATTCACGACATCAATAGACTTAAAAACAAGAACCATATGATCATCTCGATAGATGCGGAAAAAGCATTCGACAAAGAACAGCATCCCTTTATGTTCAAAACTCTAGAAAAACTAGGGATAACAGGAACATACCTCAATATTGTAAAAGCAATCTATGCTAAGCCTCAGGCTAGCATCATTCTGAATGGAGAAAAATTGAAGGCATTCCCTCTAAAATCTGGAACAAGGCAGGGATGCCCTCTACACCACTTCTGTTCAACATCGTTCTTGAAACACTGGCCAGAGCAATTAGACTTACAAAAGAAATTAAAGGCATAAAAATAGGAAAAGAAGAACTTAAATTATCACTATTTGCAGCTGACAGGATTCTATACCTAGCAGACCCAAAAGGGTCTACAAAGAAACAAATAGAGCTAATAAATGAATTCAGCAAAGTGGCAGGATATAAAATCAACACACGTAAATCAAAGGCATTCCTGTATATCAGCGACAAATCCTCTGAAATGGAAATGAGGACAACCACTCCATTCACAATATCTTCAAAAAAAATAAAATAATTGAGAATCAACCTAAAAAAAGAGGTGAAAGACTTATACAATGAAAACTACAGAACCCTAAAGAGAGAAATAGAAGAAGATCTTAGAAGATGGAAAAAATATACCCTGTTCATGGATAGGCAGAACTAACATCATCAAAATGGTGATATTACCAAAAGTTCTCTATAGGTTTAATGCAATGCCAATCAAAATCCCAACGGCATTTCTTGTAGAAATAGAGAAAGCAATCATGAAATTCATATGGAAAAATAAAAGACCCAGAATAGCAAAAACAACTCTAAGCAGGAAGTGTGAATCAGGCGGTATAGCGATACCAGACTTCAAACTATACTACAGAACAATAGTAACAAAAACAGCATGGTACTGGTACCAAAACAGGCGGGTGGACCAATGGTACAGAATAGAGGAAACAGAAACCAATCCACAAAACTACAACAATCTTATATTTGATAAAGGGGCTAAAAGCATGCAATGGAGGAAGAATAACATCTTCAACAAATGGTGCTGGGAAAACTGGAAATCCATATGCAACAAAATTAAACTGAATCCCTTTCTCTTGCCATGCACAAAAGTTAATTCAAAATGGATCAAGGAGCTTGATATCAAGTCAGAGACATGGCGTCTGATAGAAGAAAAAGTTGGCTACGTTCTACATACTGTGGGGTCGGGCTCCAAATTCCTCAATAGGACACCCATAGCAAAAAAGTTAATAACTAGAATCAACAAATGGGACTTACTCAAACTAAAAAGTTTTTTCTCAGCAAAAGAAACAATAAGAGAGTTAAATAGGGAGCCTACATCCTGGGAACAAATCTTTATTCCTCACACTTCAGATAGAGCCCTAATATCCAGAGTATACAAAGAACTCAAAAAAATTATACAATAAGATAACAAACAAGCCAATCAACAAATGGGCCAAGGACCTGAACAGACAATTCTGAGAGGAGGACATACAATCAATCAATAAGTACATGAAAAAATGCTCACCATCTCTAGCAGACAGAGAAATGCAAATCAAAACCACCCTAAGATACCATCTCACTCCAGTAAGATTGGCAGCCATTATGAAGTCAAACAACAACAAGTGCTCGCGAGGATGTGGGGAAATGGGTACACTTGTACATTGCTGGTGGGACTGCAAATTGGTGCAGCCAATTTGGAAAGCAGTATGGAGATTTCTTGGAAGGCTGTGAATGGAGCCACCGTTTGACCCAGCTATTCCCATTCTTGGTCTATTCCCTAAAGACCTAAAAAGAGCATGCTACAGGGACACTGCTACATCGATGTTCATAGCAGCACAATTCACAATAGCAAGACTGTGGAACCAACCTAGATGCCCTTCAATAGACAAATGGATAAAAAAAAATGTGGCATTATACACAATGGAGTATTACTCTGCATTAAAAAATGACAAAATCATAGAATTTGCAGGGAAATGGATGGCATTAGAGCAGATTATGCTAAGTGAAACTAGCCAAACCCTAAAAAACAAATGCCAAATGTTTTCTTTGATATAAGGAGAGTAACTAAGAACAGATTAAGGACGAAGAGCATGAGAAGAAGATGAACATTAAACAGGGATTAGAGGTGGGAGGGAAAGGGAGAAAGAAGGGAAATTGCATGGAAATGGAAGGAGACCCTCAGGGTTATACAAAAGTACATACAAGAGGAAGTGAGGGGAAAGGGAAAACTAACCCTATTCTTATCGCTAGGCCTAAGCGAACACTAACCCTAGCCCTAATCCTCGCCCTAATTACCCCTATGCAAATTCAAAACTCTAATTTTAGCCCTATAACTAACTCTAAATCTCACACTAGCCCTATCCCTTGATCTAACTCTATCCGTTAACATAACTCTAACTCTGGCCCTAACCATAGCCCTATCATTAATTCTAGCCTAATCATACATCTAAACCCAACTATAAATATAACCTTAACCCTAAGTCTAAGCCTAAAACTAACACGAACCCTAACCCTAATACGATTTGTAAAACTAGCCCTAACCCTAATCCTAGACTAAAACAAAACCGAGCAATAGACCTAACCCTAAACCTTAACTTAAACCAAACCTGAAAATACTATAAGAACTAATCCTAGCCCTAATTGAGTCCTAACCATAACCTTAAAACTAACACTGACCCTGATTCATATCCTAACACTCACCCTAGCTCTAAAAATGATGTTAACCTTAAACCAAACCCTAACAGTAAACCTAGCCCTAATTCGAGTCTTAATTCAAACCCTAAAGCTAACCCTGACCCTGACTCTTATTCTAAAAATAACTCTAGCTCTAAAATTCACCCTAACTGTAAATCTAACACTAACACTAGAACTACCCCTAACCCTGACTCTAAGGCTAACACAAATTGTAACCCTGGTTCTTACTTTAGCTGTTGCCCTAACCCTAGCCCTAACATTAACACAAAAACTAGCTCTAATTGGAGCCCTAAACCTAGCTTTAACAGTAAACCTAACCCTACCCCTACCCCTAACACTAGGTTTAACCCTGTCCCTAAACCTAAGAAAAACGCTAACACTAATGGTAACACTAGACCTATCCCTAATCCTCAGGGTAATGAAAACTCTCACTATATTAATAGTCTTAACCCTAGCCCTCATTCTAGCTCAAAACTTATCCCAAACCTTAAATATAACCCTGACCCTTATTCTGACCATAACACTAACCTAGGTCTAAACATGACTCTAATGCTAGACCAAACCATAACACTAGCCCTACCAGTAAACTTATACCTAAACCAGACCCTATCCCTAGCTCTAGGCCTAAACCTAATCCTAAATCTAGCCTTAATTCTAGCTCTAGACCTACACAAAAACCTAGCCTTAGCCTTAACAATAACCCTTTACTTAAAGCAATGTCTAACCCTGCCCTAGACATAAACCTAGTCCCAATTCTGGCTTTAACCTTAACTCTTACTCTAAACTGAACAGTGACCTTGCTTTTAACACTAAATCTATCTCTAAACCTTACCCTAACCAAAAACCTAAACCTAACACTAGACATAGCCATAACCCTAAATCTACAACTAGCCCTAATCATAATCCTAGCTCTTACATTAACCATAGCTCTAACTCTATGCTTTAAACTAACACAAAACCTAGATTGAATTCTAGGCCTAAAACTAGCCCTAAGCGAAACCCCAACCCTAACCCTAGTCCTAACCCTAGCCCTCAACCTAACCCTAGCCTTAGTCTCAAACTTCACTCAATGTCTAACCCTACCATCAATATAAATTTAGACCTGTACCTACCTCTAAACCCTAACCCTAGCCCTAACCCTAAACTTAACCCTAGCCCTAAACATAGCTCAAAACATACACCTTACCTAATCCTATACCTAACAGTATTGTTAACACTAGCCTTAACCCAAAACAAAACCCTAACCCTAACCAGAAAACTAACAATGGACCTAACCCTAAAATTCACACTTGCCATGGCCCTAACCCTATCTCAAAACCTAACCCACACCATAAACCTAAACATAACCATAGCCTTAACATTAATCTTTTTTTTTTTTTTAATTTTTACTGTTGGTTGTTCAAAACATTGCATAGTTCTTGACAAATCATATTTCACACTTTGATTCAAGTGGGTTATGAACTCCTATTTTTACCCCCTATACAGATTGCAGCATCACATCGGTTACACATCCACTGTTTTACATATTGCTACACTAGTGTCTGTTGTATTCTGCTGCCTTTCCTATCCTCTACTATCCCCATCCCCTCCCCTCCCATCTTCTCTCTCTACCCCATCTACTGTAATTCATTTCTCCCCCTTGTTATTTTTTTTCCTTTCCCCTCATTTCCTCTTGTATGTACTTTTGTATAACCATGAGGGTCTCTTTCCATTTCCTTGCAATTTCCCTTCTCTTTCCTTTTCCCTCCCACCTCTCACTCCTGTTTAATGTTAATCTTCTTCTCATGCTCTTCCTCCCAACTCTGTCCTTAGTTACTCTCCTAATATCAAAGAAAACATTTGGCATTTGTTTTTTAGGGATTGGCTAGCTTTACTTAGCATAATCTGCTCTAATGCCATCCATTTCCCTGCAAATTCTATGATTTTGTCATTTTTTAATGCAGAGTAATACTCCATTGTGTATAATGCCACATTTTTTTTTATCCATTTGTCTATTGAAGGGCATCTAGGTTGGTTCCACAGTCTTGCTATTGTGAATTGTGCTGCTATGAACATCGATGTAGCAGTGTCCCTGTAGCATGCTCTTTTTAGGTCTTTAGGGAATAGACCAAGAATGGGAATAGCTGGGTCAAACGGTGGCTCCATTCACAGCCTTCCAAGAAATCTCCATACTGCTTTCCAAATTGGCTGCACCAATTTGCAGTCCCACCAGCAATGTACAAGTGTACCCATTTCCCCACATCCTCGCGAGCACTTGTTGTTGTTTGACTTCATAATGGCTGCCAATCTTACTGGAGTGAGATGGTATCTTAGGGTGGTTTTGATTTGCATTTCTCTGTCTGCTAGAGATGGTGAGCATTTTTTCATGTACTTATTGATTGATTGTATGTCCTCCTCTCAGAATTGTCTGTTCAGGTCCTTGGCCCATTTGTTGATTGGCTTGTTTGTTATCTTATTGTATAATTTTTTTGAGTTCTTTGTATACTCTGGATATTAGGGCTCTATCTGAAGTGTGAGGAATAAAGATTTGTTCCCAGGATGTAGGCTCCCTATTTAACTCTCTTATTGTTTCTTTTGCTGAGAAAAAACTTTTTAGTTTGAGTAAGTCCCATTTGTTGATTCTAGTTATTAACTTTTTTGCTATGGGTGTCCTATTGAGGAATTTGGAGCCCGACCCCACAGTATGTAGAACGTAGCCAACTTTTTCTTCTATCAGACGCCATGTCTCTGACTTGATATCAAGCTCCTTGATCCATTTTGAATTAACTTTTGTGCATGGCAAGAGAAAGGGATTCAGTTTAATTTTGTTGCATATGGATTTCCAGTTTTCCCAGCACCATTTGTTGAAGATGTTATTCTTCCTCCATTGCATGCTTTTAGCCCCTTTATCAAATATAAGATTGTTGTAGTTTTGTGGATTGGTTTCTGTTTCCTCTATTCTGTACCATTGGTCCACCCGCCTGTTTTGGTACCAGTACCATGCTGTTTTTGTTACTATTGTTCTGTAGTATAGTTTGAAGTCTGGTATCGCTATACCGCCTGATTCACACTTCCTGCTTAGAGTTGTTTTTGCTATTCTGGGTCTTTTATTTTTCCATATGAATTTCATGATTGCTTTCTCTATTTCTACAAGAAATGCCGTTGGGATTTTGATTGGCATTGCATTAAACCTATAGAGAACTTTTGGTAATATCACCATTTTGATGATGTTAGTTCTGCCTATCCATGAACAGGGTATATTTTTTCCATCTTCTAAGATCTTCTTCTATTTCTCTCTTTAGGGTTCTGTAGTTTTCATTGTATAAGTCTTTCACCTCTTTTTTTAGGTTGATTCTCAATTATTTTATTTTTTTTGAAGATATTGTGAATGGAGTGGTTGTCCTCATTTCCATTTCAGAGGATTTGTCGCTGATATACAGGAATGCCTTTGATTTACGTGTGTTGATTTTATATCCTGCCACTTTGCTGAATTCATTTATTAGCTCTATTTGTTTCTTTGTAGACCCTTTTGGGTCTGCTAGGTATAGAATCCTGTCAGCTGCAAATAGTGATAATTTAAGTTCTTCTTTTCCTATTTTTATGCCTTTAATTTCTTTTGTAAGTCTAATTGCTCTGGCCAGTGTTTCAAGAACGATGTTGAACAGAAGTGGTGTAGAGGGCATCCCTGCCTTGTTCCAGATTTAGAGGGAATGCCTTCAATTTTTCTCCATTCCAGATAGCATGCTACGCCTGAGGCTTAGCATAGATTGCTTTTACAATATTGAGGTATCGTTCCCTGTTATCCCTCGTTTTTCTAGAGTTTTGAACATAAAGGGATGCTGTTCTTTGTCGAATGCTTTTTCCGCATCTATCGAGATGATCATATGGTTCTTGTTTTTAAGTCTATTGATGTCGTGAATAACATTTATTGATTTCCGTATATTGAACCGGCCTTGCATCCCAGGGATGAATCCTACTTGATCATGGTCCACATTTTTTTGATATGTTTTTGTATCTGATTCGCCAGAATTTTATTGAGGATTTTTGCATCTAGGTTCATTAGAGATATTGGTCTGTAGTTTTTCTTTCTTTGAAGTGTCTTTGTCTGGTTTAGGTATCAGGGATGATGTTGGCCTCGTAGAATGAATTTGGAAGTTCTCCCTCTTTTTCTATTTCCTGAAGTAGCTTGAAAAGTATTGGTATTAGTTCCTCTTTAAAGGTTTTGTAAAACTCTGCTGTATACCCATCTGGTCCTGGGCTTTTCTTAGTTGGTAGTCTTTTGATGGTTTCTTCTATTTCCCTCAATTGATATTGGTCTGTTTAGGTTGTCTATATCCTCCTGACTCAATCTGGGCAGATCATATGACTTAAGAAATTTATCTATGCCTTCACTATCTTCTAATTTATTGGAGTATGAGGATTCAAAATAATTTTTGATTACTTCTGTATTTCTGAATTGTCTGTTGTGATATTGCCTTTTCATCCCGTATGCTGATAATTTGAGTTCCCTCTCTTCTTCTCTTCGCTAGCATGGCTAAGGGTCTGTCGATTTTGTTTATTTTTAAAGAACCAACTTTTAGTTTTGTCAATTTTTTCAATTGTTCCTTTTGTTTCGATTTCATTAATTTCAGCTCTGATTTTAATTATTTCTTGCCTTCTACTTCTTTTGCTGTTGTTTTGCTCTTCTTTTCTAGGATTTTGAGATGAAGTATGAGATCATTTATTTGTTTTTTTTTTTTTCTTTTTTAAAGGAATGAACTCCAAGCAATGAATTTTCCTCTTAGAACTGCTTTCAATGTGTCCCATAGATTCCGATATTTTGTGTCTGTGTTTTCATTTATCTCTAAGAATTTTTTAATTTCCTCCTTGATGTCTTCCTATAACCCATTGATCATTCAGTAACCTATTGTTCATTCTCCAAATGCTGTATGCTTTTTCCTTCCTTCTTTTATCGTTGATTTTCAGTTTCATTCCATTATGATCAGATAAGATGCATGGTATTATCTCTACTCCTTTATATTGTCTAAGAGTTGCCCTGTGACTAATATATATGATCTATTTTTGAGAAGGATCATGTGTTATGCTGAGAAAAAAGTGAACTGCTTGATGTTGGGTGGTATATTCTATATATGTCAATTAAGTCTAGGTTATTAATTGTGTTATTGAGTTCTATAGTTTCCTTTTTCAACTTTTGTTTGGAAGATCTGTCCAGTGGCGGGAGAGGTGTGTTGAAGTCTCCCATGATTATTGTATGGTGGTCTATTAGACTCTTGAACTTGAGAAGAGTTTGTTTGATGAACATAGCTGCACCATTGTTTGGGTGGCATATATATTTATGATTGTATGTCTTGTTGGTGTATGGTTCCCTTAAGCAGTATGTAGTGTCCCTCTTGATCCCTTTTGATTAACTTTGCTTGAAATCTATTTTATTGATATGAGTATGGACACTCCTGCTTGTTTCCGAAGTCCATATGAGTGATATGATTTTTCCCAACCTTTCACCTTCAGCCTATGTATGTCTTTTCCTATCAAATGCGTCTCCTGTAGGCAGCATATTGTTGGGTCTTGTTTTGCAATCCATTCTACTAGCCTGTGTCTCTTAATTGGTGAGTTTAATCCATTAACATTTAGGGTTATTATTGAGATATGGGTTGTTCTTCAAGCCATATTTGTTTATTTATGTTACTAAACATGGTTTGTTTTCCTCTTTGATTATCCCCCCCCCCCTTTACTGTCCTACCTCCCACTGTTGGTTTTCATTCTAATTTTCCATTTCCTCTTCCTATAATGTTTTGCCGAGGATGTTTTGAAGAGATGGTTTTCTAGCTGCAAATTCTTTTAACTTTTGTTTATCATGGAAAGTTTTAATTTCATCTTCCATCCTGAAGCTTAATTTCGCTGGATACACAATTCTTGGTTGGAACCCATTTCCTTTCAGTGTTTGAAATATGTTATTCCAGGATCTTCTAGCTTTCAGAGTCTGTGTTGAAAGATCAGCTGTTATCCTGATTGGTTTACCCCTAAATGTAATCGGATTCCTTTATCTTGTAGCTTTTAAAATTCTCTCCTTATTCTGTATGTTGGGCATCTTCATTATAATGTGTCTAGGTGTGGATATCTTATGATTTTGAACATTCGGCGTCCTGTAGTCTTCTAGGATTTGGGATTCTGTCTCATTCTTCAAGTCTGGGAAGTTTTCTCGTATTATTTCATTGAATAGATTGCTCATTCCTTTGGATTGGAGTTCTATACCTTCCTGTATCCCAATGAGTCTTAAGTTTGGTCTCTTAATGTTATCCCATATTTCTTGGATGTTCTGCTCATGGTTTCTTAACAGTCTTGCTGAGCTGTCTATGTTCTTTTCAAGTTGAAATACTTTGTCTTCATTGTCTGATGTTCTATATTCTAAGTGTTCTACTCTGCTGGTAGTATTCTCAATTGAGTTTTTAAGTTTGTTTATTGCTTCCTGCATTTCTAGGATTTCTGTTTGTTTGTTTTTTATAACCTCTATCTCCCTGTGTAGTTGATCCTTTGCTTCCTGGATTTGTTTGTGTAATTCATTGTCAAAGTGATCTTTCATTGTCTGATTTTGCTGTCTAATGTCTTCCTTGATACTCCAGATCATCTGAAGCATATATATCCTGAATTCTTTATCTGACATTCCATCTGCTGCAGATGCTACCTCTTCTAAAGTTGAGTTGACCTGCATTGCTTGTGGTCCTTTCTTTCCTTGTCTTTTCATACTGCTTGCGTTTCTTTCTGCTTGGTGAAACTGTTGTGATTTTGAAAAAAATTTCCCCCTATATATTTATATTGCTCTTGTATGGTTGAAAAGTCTCCCTTGCAGGGTCAGGCGGCGGTCTGCCTACCTTGCAGGTGCGGGCGGCGGCTCTGCTCTGCCCCTCCTCCTATTGGTGTGAGGTGTCTACCATGCCCGCGGACCCCTGGGCCTGTTCTGGCGGTCGGTCGCAGGTCTGCCTACATTGCAGGCGCGGGCAGTGGCTCTGCTCTGCCCTTACTCCAATTGGGGTGACGTGTCTACCACGCCGGCAGGTCGCTGGGCTTATTCCGGGCGCCGGAGGCGTCTCTGCTCTGCCCCTACTCCAATTGGGGTGACGTGTGTATCACGCCGGCAGGCCACCGGGCCTGATCCGCCGGTTGGTCGCAGGTCTGCCTACCCTGCAGGCGCGGGCGGTGGCTCTGCTCTGCTCTGCCCTCCCTCCAATTGGTGTGACTTGTCTACCACACCCGCGGACCGCCGGGCCTGTTCCGGGCGCGGGCGAAGGCTGTGCTCTGCTCCTACTCCAAATGGGGTGACGTGTCTGTCGCACCGGCAGGCCACTGGGCCTGTGCCACTGGTCGGTCGCAGGTCTGCCCACCTTTCGGGCATGGGTGGCGGCTCTGCTCTGCCCCTACTCCAATTGGGGTGACTTGTGTACCACACCGGCAGGCCGCTGTGCCTGATTCGCTGGTCTGTTGCAGGTCTGCCTACCTTGCAGGCGTGGGCGTCGGCTCTGCCCTGCCCCTCCTACCATGCCCACAGACCTCTGGGCCTGATCTGCAGGATGGTCGCAGGTCTGCCCACCCTGCGGGAACGGGTGGCAGTTTTCTTTGATATAAGGAGAGTAACTAAGAACAGATTAGGGACGAAGAGCATGAGAAGAAGATGAACATTAAACAGGGATGAGAGGTGGGAGGGAAAGGGAGAGAGAAGGGAAATTGCATGGAAATGGAAGGAGACCCTCAGGGTTATACAAAAGTACATACAAGAGGAAGTGAGGGGAAAGGGAAAACTAACCCTATTCTTATCGCTAGGCCTAAGCGAACACTAACCCTAGCCCTAATCCTCGCCCTAATTACCCCTATGCAAATTCAAAACTCTAATTTTAGCCCTATAACTAACTCTAAATCTCACACTAGCCCTATCCCTTGATCTAACTCTATCCCTTAACATAACTCTAACTCTGGCCCTAACCATAGCCCTATCATTAATTCTAGCCTAATCATACATCTAAATCCAACTATAAATATAACCTTAACCCTAAGTCTAAGCCTAAAACTAACACGAACCCTAACCCTAATACGATTTGTAAAACTAGCCCTAACCCTAATCCTAGACTAAAACAAAACCGAGCAATAGACCTAACCCTAAACCTTAACTTAAACCAAACCTGAAAATACTATAAGAACTAATCCTAGCCCTAATTGAGTCCTAACCATAACCTTAAAACTAACACTGACCCTGATTCATATCCTAACACTCACCCTAGCTCTAAAAATGATGTTAACCTTAAACCAAACCCTAACAGTAAACCTAGCCCTAATTCGAGTCTTAATTCAAACCCTAAAGCTAACCCTGACCCTGACTCTTATTCTAAAAATAACTCTAGCTCTAAAATTCACCCTAACTGTAAATCTAACACTAACACTAGAACTACCCCTAACCCTGACTCTAAGGCTAACACAAATTGTAACCCTGGTTCTTACTTTAGCTGTTGCCCTAACCCTAGCCCTAACATTAACACAAAAACTAGCTCTAATTGGAGCCCTAAACCTAGCATTAACAGTAAACCTAACCCTACCCCTACCCCTAACACTAGGTTTAACCCTGTCCCTAAACCTAAGAAAAACGCTAACACTAATGGTAACACTAGACCTATCCCTAATCCTCAGGGTAATGAAAATTCTCACTATATTAATAGTCTTAACCCTAGCCCTCATTCTAGCTCAAAACTTATCCCAAACCTTAAATATAACCCTGACCCTTATTCTGACCATAACACTAACCTAGGTCTAAACATGACTCTAATGCTAGACCAAACCATAACACTAGCCCTACCAGTAAACTTATACCTAAACCAGACCCTATCCCTAGCTCTAGGCCTAAACCTAATCCTAAATCTAGCCTTAATTCTAGCTCTAGACCTACACAAAAACCTAGCCTTAGCCTTAACAATAACCCTTTACTTAAAGCAATGTCTAACCCTGCCCTAGACATAAACCTAGTCCCAATTCTGGCTTTAACCTTATCTCTTACTCTAAACTGAACAGTGACCTTGCTTTTAACACTAAATCTATCTCTAAAACTTACCCTAACCAAAAACCTAAACCTAACACTAAACATAGCCATAACCCTAAATCTACAACAAGCCCTAATCATAATCCTAGCTCTTACATTAACCATAGCTCTAACTCTATGCTTTAAACTAACACAAAACCTAGATTGAATTCTAGGCCTAAAACTAGCCCTAAGTGAAACCCCAACCCTAACCCTAGTCCTAACCCTAGCCCTCAACCTAACCCTAGCCTTAGTCTCAAACTTCACTCAATGTCTAACCCTACCATCAATATAAATTTAGACCTGTACCTACCTCTAAACCCTAACCCTAGCCCTAACCCTAAACTTAACCCTAGCCCTAAACATAGCTCAAAACATACACCTTACCTAATCCTATACCTAACAGTATTGTTAACACTAGCCTTAACCCAAAACAAAACCCTAACCCTAACCAGAAAACTAACAATGGACCTAACCCTAAAATTCACACTTGCCATGGCCCTAACCCTATCTCAAAACCTAACCCACACCATAAACCTAAACATAACCATAGCCTTAATATTAATCTTTTTTTTTAATTTTTATTGTTGGTTGTTCAAAACATTACATAGTTCTTGACAAATCATATTTCACACTTTGATTCAAGTGGGTTATGAACTCCTATTTTTACCCCCTATACAGATTGCAGCATCACATCGGTTACACATCCACTGTTTTACATATTGCTACACTAGTGTCTGTTGTATTCTGCTGCCTTTCCTATCCTCTACTATCCCCATCCCCTCCCCTCCCATCTTCTCTCTCTACCCCATCTACTGTAATTCATTTCTCCCCCTTGTTATTTTTTTCCTTTCCCCTCATTTCCTCTTGTATGTACTTTTGTATAACCATGAGGGTCTCTTTCCATTTCCTTGCAATTTCCCTTCTCTTTCCTTTTCCCTCCCACCTCTCACTCCTGTTTAATGTTAATCTTCTTCTCATGCTCTTCCTCCCAACTCTGTCCTTAGTTACTCTCCTAATATCAAAGAAAACATTTGGCATTTGTTTTTTAGGGATTGGCTAGCTTTACTTAGCATAATCTGCTCTAATGCCATCCATTTCCCTGCAAATTCTATGATTTTGTCATTTTTTAATGCAGAGTAATACTCCATTGTGTATAATGCCACATTTTTTTTATCCATTTGTCTATTGAAGGGCATATAGGTTGGTTCCACAGTCTTGCTATTGTGAATTGTGCTGCTATGAACATCGATGTAGCAGTGTCCCTGTAGCATGCTCTTTTTAGGTCTTTAGGGAATAGACCAAGAATGGGAATAGCTGGGTCAAACGGTGGCTCCATTCCCAGCTTTCCAAGAAATCTCCATACTGCTTTCCAAATTGGCTGCACCAATTTGCAGTCCCACCAGCAATGTACAAGTGTACCCTTTTCCCCACATCCTCGCCAGCACTTGTTGTTTGACTTCATAATTGCTGCCAATCTTACTGGAGTGAGATAGTATTTTAGGGTGGTATTGATTTGCATTTCTCTGTCTGCTAGAGATGGTGAGCATTTTTTCATGTACTTATTGATTGATTGTATGTCCTCCTCTGAGAATTGTCTGTTCAGGTCCTTGGCCCATTTGTTGATTGGGTTATTCGTTTCTTATTGTTTAATTTTTTGAGTTCTTTGTATACTCTGGATATTAGGGCTCTATCTGAAGTGTGAGGAGTAAAGATTTTTTCCCAGGATGTAGGCTCCCTATTTACCTCTCTTATTGTTTCTTTTGCTGAGGAAAAAAAAAACTTTTTAGTTTGAGTAAGTCCCATTTGTTGATTCTAGTTATTATCTCTTGTGCTATGGGTGTCCTATTGAGGAATTTGGAGCCCAACCTCACATTATGTAGATCGTAGCCAACTTTTTCTTGTATCAGACGCCGTGTCTCTGATTTGATATCAAGCTCCTTGATCCATTTTGAGTTTACTTTTGTGCATGGCAAGAGAAAGGGATTCAGTTTCATTTTGTTGCATATGGATTTCCAGTTTTCCCAGCACCATTTGTTGAAGATGTTATCCTTCCTCCATTTCATGCTTTTAGCCCCTTTATCAAATATAAGATAGTTGTAGTTTTGTGGATTGGTTTCTGTGTCCTCTATTCTGTACCATTGTTCCACCCTCCTGTTCTGATACCAGTACCATGCTGTTTTTGTTACTATTGCTCTGTAGTATAGTTTGAGGTCTGGTATCGCTATAATGCCTGATTCACACTACCTGCATCATAAAACTAAATCTAACCCTAAACCTAAATATAAACCTACATCTAACCATATCCGTTACCCTAACCATTATCCTAAACCTATAGTTAACCCTAGCCCTAAACTTAACTCTAACCCTAAACCTATCATAATCATGTCCCTAGACCTAAGGCTGAACCTAATCCTTGATCTAGCCCTAGCACTAACACTAGCTCAAACCCTAGCAGTTACCCTAAACATAAACCTATCCCAAACCCTAATCCCAATCCTAGCCCTAATCCTAACTATAAACATAGGGAAACTCACCTCTAACTCTAGCCATTACCCTAATCATAACACTAAACCTAATGCTAAACCTAGCCCTAACCATAACCCTAACCCTTACTCTATCCCTAGTCCTGATTCTAACCTGAAGCCTCAACCTAGCCCTAACACTTACTCAATCCCTGACCCTTACCCTTAACTTAACCAAAAGAAAATTATAAGCCTAACCCTAAACCTAAGCCTAGCCCTAGCCCTAATCCTAAACTTAAAACTAGACTTAGCCTTATCTCTAAACCCATCAATTACCCTGTCCCTAACAATAAACATCACAATAACCTTAACCCTAACACTAAACCTACTCTAAATAACTGTAAACCTAACGCTACACCTAACAATAAACCTAAACCTTGCCATAGACCTAAACCTAGCTCAAACCCAAAAATTATGCTAAACTTAACACTAACCCTAGTCCTAAATCTAAACCTAACCCTAACCCCCCTAACTTAACATCTAAACCTGTCCATACCCTTAACCCTAATGGTAAACCTAATCCTAATCCTAGACCTAATTCTCAGCCTAACCCTATCCTTAGCACTAACCCTAGCTCAAACCCTAACCCATATTCTAAAACTAACCCTAACCTTAACCCTAACACTAAATATAGCCCTAATCATAAACATAACCCTAGACCTAACCCTAGCTCTAACCCTATCCATTACCGTAATGATAACCATAAACCTAATGCTAACCCTAGGCCGAACACTAACCCTATCCATTACCCTAAACCTAATCTGAGCCCTAAACCTAAACTGAAGCCTAAACCTAACCTTATCCATTATCCTAACTCTAACTCAAACGTAATGCTAATTTGAGCCATAACACTAAACCTCAACCTAACACAAACCCAAAACCTGACTCTATTATAAAACCCTAGCTCTCAACTTGAAACTCACCTTGAACCTATCTCTGACACTAAACTTAGCCATAAATCTTACCCCAAAACTATTCCTAACCATAACCCTAGACCTGATATTAGCCCTAGCCCTAATTCTTGCCATAAACCTAACACAAATGCTAGCCCTAATCCTAGACCTATAACTAGTCTTGATCCTAACTCAAAACCTAACTCTAGCCATATCCCTAATTTTATCCCTCACCCTAGTTCTGAACCTTGCTATAACCCCATCTCTTCCCCCAAATATAACCCTAACTCTAACTCTAGACTTAACCCTTACACTAATCCTAGACCTGATCCTAGCATTAATTTACCCCTAACACTACCACTAGCACTAAGAATAATTCTAACTCTGACCCTAGCCCTATTCCTAGATCTAATCCTATTCCTTACCATAACCATAACACTTGCCCTTACTTTTGCCCCAACACTAGCCCTAGCCCTAACCCTAGAACTAACAATAACTTTAAGTCCAACTTTAACCCTAAGCCTAAATCTCACACTAACACTAGCCCTAAAACTAACACTAAACCTAAAACTAGCCCTAATCTAGTTCAAGCCCTAAAACAAAACCGAGCCATAGCCCTAAACCTAACGCTTAACCTAAACCAACACCTTACCCTACACCTAGTCCTAACATCAGCCATAATTCCAGTCCTAACCTAACCCAAAAACTAACCTTGAGCCTGACTCTTATCTTACTCTAACCCTAGCTCAAACATCACCAAAATGTAATCCTAACCCTAAAATTAGAACTAGCCCTAACAGTAACCCTACAAGTAGCCCTAATCATAACTCTAGTTCTTACATTAGCCTCAGCCCTAATCCTAGCCCTAACCTAACCCAAAACCTAGCCCTGTACTGAGCCCTCCACCTCGTTTTAACCCTAACCCTAACCCTAACCCTAACCCTAACCTTAATCATTAGTCTAAAACTAAACCTAAGCCTAAAAATGGTCCTAACCCTAAACCTAACCCTAGACTTAATCCTAACCATAATCCTAGCCCTAACTCTAGCTCTAATCCTATCCATTACCCTAAACATAACCCTAATCCTAGTGCTAAACCTAGCCCTAAACTTAACCCTAATCCTAAACCTAGACCTGACACTAACCCTAACGTCACGATAACCCTAACTATAGTTCAAAACCTAACACTTACTCTAAAGCTAACCATAATGCTAACCCTAGACCTTACCCTAACCCTAAAACTAGACCTTATCCTAACTATAATCCTAGCCCTAACCTATCCATTACAATAAACATAAGCCTAACCCAGACATAGCTCTAAATATAATTCTAACCTTACCCATTACCCTAACCCTAACTATAAATGTCATGATAACACTACCCTAACCCTAAAACGATTCTAACCTAAACCAAACACTAAACCTACCACTAGACCTAACCCTAGTCATATTCTGGCTTTCACCCTAACCTTAACTGTAACCTGAACACTGGGCCTGACACTAACTTTAAACCTAGCTATAAACCTGACCCTAACCCAAACATAAATGTAACACTAGACCTAAGGTTAAGCCTAACCCTAAAACTAGCTCTAATCACAAAACTATATCTTACATTACACATAGCATTAACCCTAGGCTTAATTCTAACACAAAACTTAAATAACTTTAACCCTAATCGAGGCCTGAACGTACCCTAAGCATAACCCTCACCTAAACCTAACACTAGACCTACCCCAAACTCTAAACCAAAAACTAACCCTAATTGTAACCTTGGCTCTTATATTAGCCAAGGCAAAAATCTAATCCTAATCCTCATACAAAAACTAGCCCTAATCTGAGCTCAAAATATATTTATATTTAACCCTAAACTTAACCCTAACTCTAGCATTAACCCTAGCTCTAAGGCTATACCTTAACCTAAGAAAAAACCTAACCCTAATGGTAACCCTAGACTGATGTCTAATTCTTAGGTTGACCAAAACTCTAACCCTATTAATAGTCTTAAACCTAGCCATCATTCTAGCTCTAACCCTATCCCAAACTCTAATGCTAACCCTGACCCTTATTCTGACCCTAACCCTAGGTCTAAAGCTGACCCTAACCCTAGACCAAACACTAACACTAGCCCTAGACCAAAAGCAAATCCTAAATCTAGCCTGAACTCTTCCCCTAGACCTAAACATAAACCTAGCCGTAGCCCTAATAATAACAATAATCTAACCCTAGACATAACATAGTCCTAATTCTGGCTGTAACCCTAACACTAACTCTAACCCAAACACCGACTCTGCCTTTAGAGTAAACTTGTCTCTAAATCTGACCCTACCAAAAATCTAAACATAACACTAGAACTAGCCATAACCCTAATCCTACAACTAGCCCTCAACATAACCCTAGCTCTTACATTATCCATAGCCCTAAACCTAACACAAAACCTACAGCTAATCTTAAGCCTAAATCAAGCCTTAAGCATAACCCTAACCTGAACCCTAGTCCTAACCCTAACTTAACTCTCGCATAAGTCCTAATCCTAGCTCAAAGCCTAAACATTATTCTAAATATAAACCTACACCTATCCCTCAATCTAACCCTAACACTAGCCCTAATCCTAACCTTAACCCTAGCCTTAAACCTAGCTCTAAACCGACCAATTACTCTAAACCTAAACTTATTGATGATTCTAGGCTTAATGCTAAACCTAAATCTATCTGGAAAACTATCCCTAGACCTAATCTTAAATCTCACACTTGCCATAGACCTAACCCTAGCTCAAACCCTAACCCTTACTATAAACCTAAACATAACCATAGCCCTAACTCTAAGCCTAAACCTCAATTTAACGTTAAACATAGCCCTAAATCTACATCTAATTTTATAAGTTACCCTAACCCTAATCCTATCCCTAATGATGTCACTAGCCCTAATCCTAACCCTAACCCTATGAGTACTATAATCTTATCCCTAGAAGTAACCCTAAACCTAACCCTCACCCTAAACCTAACCCTAGCTCAAAACCTAATCCTTTTGCTAAACATAAACATAAGCCTAACCCTAGTTTTAACCCTATCCCTAATGCTAATTCAAGACCTATTCCTAAGCAGAAACCTAGCCCTAAACTTAGCTCTAATTCCATCAATTATACTAACCATAACCCTTACCCTAATGAGAACCCTAGGCCTAAACTTAACCCTATCACTAACCCTAACCCTATCAATTACCCTAAACCTAATGTAAACACTAAACAAAACCCTATCAGTATCTAAACCACACCCTAGTGCTAACTCAAGACGTAACCATAAACCCTAACCTCAAGCAAACTCTAACAATGACCATGACCCTAATAAGTCTCCTAGCTCTAAAGCTGAATTTACATTAAACCTAACACTACAACAGACCTAGCCAAAACAATGATCCTAAAACTATCCCCAACCCTAACCTTAGACCTGACATTAGCCATAGCTCAAATCCTTGTCCTAAACCTAACAGAAAACCCAGCCCTTATCCTAGGCCTAAACCAAGCATTAATCCTAACCCTAAACCTAACTTTAGGCCTAAACCCAAAATTAATCCTAGCTGTAATATTAGCCCTAATTTAGTCCTATTCCTAACCCTAGCCCTAACCCTAGCCCTAAGACTAAATCTAACTCCCGCCATAGCCCAATCCCTGGTTCGAACCCTATTCCTTACTGGAATCATAATCCAAGCCTTAATCCTAGCCCTAACCCTAGCCCTATCATTAGCTCTAGCCCTAACCTAGATCTAATTTTAACTCTAAATCAAAACCTAGTCCTAAGCCTAACCCTAACTCTAAATCTATCACTAGCCCTAAAATAAAACCAAGCCATAGCCCTAACCCTAACCCTTAACCTAAGCAAACCCTTAACCCTAACTCTAGACTAAGTGCTAATTCTAGTTTTAAGATAAAAACTAGAATTAACACTGACCCTGACTCTGACTACAATACTCACCCTAGTCTAAACATCACCCTAACCCTAAACCTAAACTAGACCTACCTCTAACCCCAACCCAAATTTAACCCTAATTGTAACCTGGTACTTACATTAGCCTTACCCCTAACCTAGCACTGTTAACCCCAAACCTAGCCAAAAACCAAGCCCTAACCCGAGTTTTAACCCTAAACCTAATCCTAAACCTAGCCCTAATCAAAATCATAACCCTATCCCTAACCCTATCTCTAACCCTATCCATTGCCTTAACCATAACCATAGGCCTAAACTTAACCCTATCCCTAATCTTAAACCTATGCATTATTCTAAACCAAACCTAAACCCTGAGTCTCACCCTACAATTACACTACACGACCAATAAAGATAATTCAAGCCCTAACTTTAAACCTTAACCTATCTCAAATTTCTAACCCAGAACATGACTCTAATAATACACCTAGCTCTAAACATGACCCTAACTCTAAACCTAACACTTATATCACATGTAGCCATAAACCTAACTGTAAAACTATCCTTAAACATAAGCCTAGATGTGATATTAGCCCCATCCCTAATCCTAGCCATAACACTAAAATAAACCATAGCCCTCATCCTTGCCCCAAACCTAGCCTTAATCATAACCCTAACCCTAATCATAGCCCTAACCCTAATTCTAATTCTAACTCTCACCCTATCTCAAAACCTAGCTATAATGCCATTCCTTACCCTAAACTTAACCCTAACCCTAACCCTAATGCTTGGTCTAAGGTAAACACTAACCCTAGCCCTAATTCTAGCCCTAATTTTACCCTATCCCTAACCGTAACCCTAACTCTGGCCCTAAGACAAACTCTAACTCTCACACTAGCCCTATACCTACTTCTAACCCTATCCATTACCGTAATCCTAACTCTAGCCCTAACCCTAGCCATAACCTAGCAATAACCACTGCCAAATCTTTATTCCTATTCCTAAACCTAGATCTAACCCTAACTCTAAAGCTAACTCTAAGCCTAAGAGTAAGCCTAACATTAACACTAGCCCTAGCCCTAATGCTAATCATAAATATAGTACTAACCCTGACCCTTACAGTAAAACAAACCCGAGCAATACTGCTAACCCTACACCTTAACATAAAACAAAACTTAACACTACAACTAGACCTAACCCTAGCCCTAATTAGAATCCTAATCTTAACCTTGATACTAACCCTAACTCTGACTCACATCCTGACACTCACCCTAGCTCTAAACACCACCCTAAGCCTAAAACAAACCCTTACAGTAACCCTAGCCTTAATTCGAGTTCTAACCCTAACCCTAAAAGTAAACCTGACCCTCACTATTAACCTAACAGTAACACAGCTCTAAATTTCACCCTAACCATAAACCTCATCCGAACACTAGAGGTTTAACCTCTAACCATCACCCTAAAACTAACCCTAAAACCATAGTTCTTCCATTAGTCATTGCTCTAAACTTACCCTTAATCCTAACACAGAAACTAGCCCTAATCTGAGCCATGAACCTAGCTTTAACCCCAACCCTAGTCCTAATCCTAGCTCTAACCCTATCCCTTACCCTATGCCAAACTCTAAACCTAATGCTAATCCTAATTGTAATCGTAATCCTATGACATGGTTTTGTTTGAGTGCTAGGTCTAGGGTTAGGGCTAGTTTTCCAATTAGCATTAGGGTTAGCGCTAGTGTTAGGGTGAGGTTTAGACTAAGAATTAGGGTATGATTGAGGTTAGAGTTAGGTCTAGGTATAGGGCTAGGGCGAAAGTAGGAATGGTGTTGCATTACCTTTAGGTTTAGGGTTTGTGTTATGGTGAGGGATAGATTTAGAACTAGGGTTAACGCTAGGGTGAGAGGTAGGGTTAGGTTTACAGTTAGGGTTAGGTTTAGGACTAAATTTGTGCAAGGATTAGAGCTAGGTTTAGTGTTAGGGCTAGGCCTCCGTTTAGGGTTAGGGATAGGGTTAGGATTAGTGTAAGGTATGATGTTATAGCTAGGTGTAGGGCAAGGTACAAAATAGGGTTAGGGCTAGGGTTAGGGTTAGAGTTAGTCTGAAGGCTAGGTTTAGGGCTAGGATTAGGTCCTGGTTTAGGGCTAGGATTAAGGTTCGGTTTTGTGTTAGGGTTAGGGTTAGAAGTAGTGCTATGGCTAATGTCAGGTCTAGGTTTATGGTTAGGTTTAGTTTTAGGGCTCGGTTGATGTCTAGTTCTAGTGTAAGGTTTAGGTTGAGGGTTAGGGTCAGGTATAGAGACAGGGTTATTATTAGGGTCACTGTCATGATTAAGGTTTGAGAAAGGTTAAGGTTTAGGATCAGGGCTTTCATTAGCGTTAGGGTTATTATTAAGGTTAGGGTAATGTTTATGGTTAGGTTTAATTTCAGGTTAGGTTTAGGGTAATGGACAAAGTTAGGGTTTGAGATAGGATTAGGGTTATCCTAGAATTAGCATTAGGGTTAGGGTTATGGTTAGGGTATGGATAGGGATCGAGCTAGGGTTAGGGCTAGGATTATGGTTAGGATTAAGGCTAGGGTTAAGTTTAGGGTTAGGGCAAGTTTTAGTGTTAGGTTTAGGTTTATGGTAATGGTTAGGGCTCTGGTTAGGGTTAGGATTAAAACAGGTGTAGGTCTCAGATTAGTGCTAGGTTTTGGGTTAGGTTAGGTCTAGGATTAGGGCTACAACTAATGTAAGAACTAGGGTTGTGATTAGGGCTCCTTTTAGGGTTAGGGTAGGGGTAAGAGTAGTTTTAGGGTTAGGTATAATTTTAGGGTGATCTGAGAGCTATAGTTAGTGTTAGGGTCAGAATTAGGGTCAAGGTTAGGTTTTGGTTTAAGTTAAGGGTTAGAGTTAGGGCTATAGCTCAATTTTTTTAAGGCTAGGAATAGGTTAGAGCTAGTTTTAGGATTAGAGTTAGTTTTAGGGCTAGATTTAGTGTGAGGTTTAGGTTTACAGTTGGGGTTAGTTATAGAGTTATGGTTAGATCTGGGGTTAGTGTTAGGGCTAGGTTTAGGGCTAAGGGTAGAGCAAGTGTTGGGGTTATGCTAAGGGATAGGGTTAGAACTAGGAATAGGGCTAGGGTGATAGTTAGAGTTAGTATTAGTGCTAGTGTTAGGATTAGGGTTAGGGCTAAATTAGAGCTAGGATCAGGTCTAGGATTAGTGTAAGGATTTAATCTAGGGTTGGAGTTAGGGTTAGATTTAGGGGAAGGGTTGAGGTTATATCTAGGTTCAGATATAGGGTGAAGGATAAAATTAGGAATAGGGCTAGAGTTAGGGTTCGGGTTAGGATCAAGAATAGGTTTAGAGCTAGAATGAGGGCTAGCATTTGTGTTAGGTTTATGGCAAGAACTAGGGCTAAGGATAATATCAGGTCTATGGTTACAGTTAGGGATAGGTTTAGGGAAAGGTGTATGGCTAGGTCTATATTCAGAGTTAGGTTTAGTGTAAGATTCAGGTTTAGATCTAGGGGTATTATAATGGTCAGGTCAGGTTTTGGGTTTGGATTAGGTTGAGGTTTAGGGTTAGCACTCAAATTAGCATTAGGGTTAGAATTAGGGTTAGTGTAAGGGATAGGGTTAGGTTTTGTCTTCATGTTAGGTTTAGGGTTCATGTTAGTTGTAGGTTAATGGATAGGGTTAGGGTTAGGCCTAGTGTTAGCATTAGGTTTATGGTTATTGTTTGGGTAATTGATCGATTTAGAGCTATGGTTAGGGCTAGGATTATGTTTAGGATTAGGGCTAGAGTTAGGGTTATGGTTATGGTTAAGGCTAGGGTTTGGGTTAGGGTTAAGATTAGGATATGGGTTAGGGTTTAAGCTAGGGTTAGTGCTAAGGCTAGAGTTAGGTTTAGGTTTAGGTAAAGGGTTAGGGTTAGTATTAGGGTTAGGGCTAGGGTTAGGGTTAGTATTGGATTAGTGTTTTCCTACCGTTAGGTTAAGGGTAAGGCTCATGGATTTAGTAAGTGTTAGGGCTAAGTTGAGGGTTCAGGTTAGAATCAGAGCTAGGGATAAAGGTAGATTTAAGGTTATTAGAGCCAGGGTTAGCATAAAGTTTAGGGTTATGATTAGGGTAATGCATAGAGTTAGAACTAGGGTTTTGGCTATGGTTGTGGTTAGGATTAGGGCTAGAATTAGGGTTAGGGTTTGGGCTAGGGTTTGTTTACCAAAAGGATTAGGGTTTCAGATAGAGTTAGATCAAGGGCTAAGTTTTGGGTTAGGTTCAGCATTAGGTCTAGGGACAAGATTACAGTAGGTTTAGGTTTAGGGTTTAGGGTTAGCTCTACGTTTATCATTAGGGTTATGATAAGGGTTAGGGTAATGGATATGTTATATGTAAGTTTAGGTTCAGGTTTAGGTTAGATTTAGTTTTAGGGTTAAGGTTAAGGCATGGGTAGGTTTACGTTTCTACTACAGGATAGGGTTTGAGCTAGAGTTAGGGCTATGGAAAGTGTTAGGTTTAGTGTTAGGTCTAGGGTTATTTTTCCGCTTAGGGTTAGGGTTATGGTTAGGGTTATGGCTAGGGTAATCAATAGGGTTAGGGTTAGGGTTAGGGTAATGTTTATGTTCAGAGCTAGGTTTAGGGATAGGGTTAAGTTTAGGGAAAGGGTTAGTGTTAGAGTTAGGGATAAGTCTAAGTTTATATTTATGGCAAGAGTTAGGTATTGAGTAAATTTAGGACTAAGGCTACAGTTAGGGTTAGGATTAGGCTAGGGTTAGGATGAGTGTTACACCTATGGCTAGGTTTAGGCCTAGGATTCACTCTAGGTTTTATGTTAGGTTAAGGTGTAGGGTTAGGGCTATGGTAATGTAAGAGCTAGGATTATGATTAGGGCTACTTGGAGTGTTAGGGTTATGCCAAGGTCTAGTGTTAGGTTTAGATTTTCAGTTAGGGCCAGGTTAGAGTTAGCTTATTGTTAAATGCAGGGTCCATGTACAGCTTAGTGTTAGGGTTAAGGTTAAAACCAGAATTAGGACTAGGTTTTATGTCTAGGGGTAGGTTAGATTTTTCATTAGGTTAAGGCTTATTTTTAGGGCTAGAATTAGGTTTTTGTTTAGGTCTAGGGCTAGAGTTAAGGCTACATTTAGGATTAGGTTTACGTCTAGGACTTGTGGTAGAGTCAGGTTTAGTGTAAGTTTACTGGTAAGGCTAGTGTTAAGGTTTGGTCTAGGGTTAGAATCATATTTATACCTAGGGTTAGTGTTATGGTCAGAATAAGGGTCAGGGTTATTGTTAGGGTTTGGGATAGGTTATAGCTCAAATGAGGGCTAGGTTTTGGACTACTAATAGGGTTAGGGTTTTGATTAGCCTAAGGATTAGGGATAGTTCTAGGGTTACCATTATGGTTAGGGTTTTGTTTAGGTTTAGGGATAGAGTTAGAGCTAGTGTTAGGGGTAGGGTTAGGATTAGGGTTAGTTTTAAAACTAGGTTTACGGCTCAGATTATGCTAGATTTTTTTTAGCATTTGGGCTAGGGTTAGGGCAATGAATAATGTAAGAATCAAGATTACAATTTAGTTAGATTTAGGTTAGTGTTTACGATCAGTGTTGATGGTTAGCTTTAAGGTTAAGATGAATTTTGAGCTAGGGTTATTGTTAGGTAGGAGTCAGGGACAGGGTTAGTTTTAGGATTAGGACTCAAATTAGGGCTAGGACTAGTGTTAGGGTTTGGTTTAAGGTAAGAGTGGTGTTTTAGATCTAGGGTGAGTGTTAGGGTATGAGCCAGGGTCAGGGTTAGTTTTAAGATTAGGGTTAGGACTCGAATTAGGGCTAGGATTTGTTCTAGGTGTAATTTAGGGTTTTTTGTAAGTTAAGGTTTAGTGTTATGTCTATTGCTCGGTTTTGTTTGAGTTCCATGGTTAGAGTTAGCACTAGTTTTATGATGAGTATTAGGGTTAGGTCTACTGTTAGTGTTATGCTTAGGCTTATGGTTACAGTTATATTTAGAGTTAGGCTTAGATCTAGGGTTAGGCTAGGACTACAGATAGGGAAAGTGTTAGGACTAACATCAGGGCTAGGTTTAGAGTTATGGTAAGGGATAGGGTTAGAACTAGGAATATGGCTAGTGTGAGAGTTAGAGTTTGTCTTAGGGCTAGGATTAGGGTTAGGATTTGGATAAGGGTTAAGTTAAGGCCAAGATTAGGGCTAGAGTTAGTGTTCAGTTTAGGCCTAGCGATAGGGTTGTGGTTAGGTTTATGTTTAGGATTAGGGATGACATTAAAGCTAGGTTTAGAGCTAGGGTTAAGGCTAGAATAGGGATAGTGATAGGTGTAGAGTTATGGTTATGATTAAGGCTAGGATAAGGGCTAGGATGATGGCTAGTGGGTTTTTTTTGTTGTTTATTTTTAGGTCTAGGATTAGGGCTATGGCTAATATCAGGTCTAGGGTTAGGTTAAAGATAATTTTAGGGTTAAGTTTAGGTCTACATCTAGTGTAAGGGTTAGGCATAGGGTAAGGGTCAGGTTTAGAGCTAGGGGAAATTTTAAGGTTAGGGTCAAGGTTAAGGTTTTGTTTAAGTTAGGATTTAGGTTTAGGGCTTGAATTAGCATTAGGGTTATGGTTAGGGTAATGATAGGGTTTAGTTTAGGGTTCAGGTTAGGTTTAGGGTAACTGATAGGTTTAGCATTAGCAATAGGGCTAGGGTTGGGATTAGAATTAGCATTAGCATTAGGGTAATATTTATGGATATGGTAGTGTGTCAAAGTAGAGCTTAGGTTAGAACTAGGGTTAATGTTAGGATTAGGTCTTGAGTCATGGTTAGGATTAGGTTTAAAACCAGGTTTAGGTATAGGGTTATGTTCAGTGTAAGGGTTTGTTTTTGAGCTAGAATTAAGGCTAGGGAGAGGTTTAGTTTTAGGGTTAGATCTAGGGATAGGATTATGGTCGAGTTAGTGTTAGGGCTAAGGTTAGGGCTAGGGTTATCTTTAAGGTTAGGTTTAGGGTTAGGGTAATGGATAGGGTTAGATATAGGGTTAGGGTTAGATTTTTGTTTAGGGTTAGGATTAGGGCTATGTTTATGTTTAGGTTTGTGGTTAGGTTTAGGGTTTGAGTTAGGGTTAGGGCTATGCTGTTAAATTTATGATTGTGTCTAGGGTCAATTTTCCAGTGGTTTATCCTAAAACTAGACCTAGTCCTAACCCTAATCCTATAACTAGCCAAAATCGTAACCCTAGTCCATACATTGGCTGTAACTTTAACCCTAGCTCTAACTCTATCCTAAACCTAGCTCTAAACTGAGAGCTAATCTTAGCTTTAATTCTTACACTAACTCTAACACTAGCCCTAACCCTAACCCTAAAAATAGCCCTAACCCTAGCTCTAACCCTATCGTTTACCTTAAATTAACCCTAACCTAATGCTAACACTAGTCTTAATCTTAATCCTTAATTTAACTCAAACCCTAAACCTATTAGTAGTCCTAACCTTAGCCCTCATTCTAGCTGTAACCATAACCCAAACCAGACACTTATTCTGACCCTAACAGTAACCATAGGTCCAAACCTGACCTAACCTTAAAGCGAACCCTAACACTAGCACTAGAAATAAACCTATACGTGAACCTAACCCTAACACTAGCCCTAACCCTAACCTTCACCCTACTACAAATCCTATCCCTTATCCTAAGCCAAACCCTAAACTTAATGCTAACCCTAGTCCTAACCCTAATCCTTAGCTTAACACAAATCCTAACTTTATTACTAATCCTAATCCTAGACATCATTCTAGTTATAACCATTACCATAACACTAACCTTAACCCTGATCCTAACCCTAAACCAAACTCTCACATTAGCCCTACCCGTAAACCTATACCTAAACCTAATGCTAACACTAGCCCTAGACATAAACTTAATCACAAATCTAGCCATCTCTCACCAACGACCGAAACAAAAACCTAGCCCTGGCCCTAATGATAACCCTTAACCTATCCCAAACACTAACCCTACATCTAGACCTAACCAATCCTAATTTAAGCTCTATCCCTAACACTATTCCTAATCCAAATACAGACCCTGTAACTAACAAAAACTTAGCTTTAAAACTGATCATAACCAAAACAGAAACCTAACACTAGACATAGCCATAACCCTAATCATAACCCTAGTTCTTATATACCAATAGCCCTAACCCTAGATCTAAACCTAACCAAAATCTAGCCCTAATCCTAGGACTAAACCTAGCCCTAAGCATAACCCTAACACTAATCATATCCCTCACGCTAATGCTAACCCTCCACTTAGACCTAAACCTAGCTAAAACCCTAACCCTAACTCTAAACATAAACCTAGCCCTATCCCTAAACCTAACGCTAACCCTAGCCCTAATCATAATGTTAATACTAGCCCTAATACTATCTCTATAATTATCCATTACAATAAACCTAACCCTAATCCTAATGATAACCCTAGCTCTAACTCTCACTGTAAACCTAATCCTAGACCTAACCCTAAACATAACCCTCATCTTAGCCCTAACCCTAGATCAAATCTTAAATTATACTCTAATTAACCATAGCCCAAACCCTAACACTAACCAGAAACCTATAACTACCCCTAACCCTAACTTGACATCTAATCCTATCCATTAACCTAACTCTAAAGGTAACCTTAGCCCGAACCCTAAATCTAAACCTAACCTTAACTGTAAATCTAACCCTAGACATAATACTAAACCTAACTCTCACACTAGCACTAACCCTAGTTCAAAACCTAATCTATATCCTAAACCTAACCCAAACACTGACCCTCGCCCTAGCCCTAACCCTAACCCTAACTCTAGCCCTAATCCTAACCAAAACACTAGCCCACACCCTAGCTCTAATGCTATCCATTGACCTAACAATAACAATAACACAAA